>NC_026001.2:73587113-73649590 GCF_000442705.2 Elaeis guineensis | reverse complement strand
CATGCACTTCAAACCTTCATAACTTCAAAAATATAAGTCCAAATACAATGAAATTTTCATCAATAGTTTACAAATCATTTGTTCTATCAAATGATACTATCAAATCAAAATTTTAATGAAATTATGATTTTGCCCTTGAAGAGCATAAGGACTTTTTCATTTTAAAATTATTTGTATCCCTTCAATCTGCTTTGTAATCATCAAAATCAATCTAGGAGCAACATCTTCATCCCGTCGATTCAGGAGAAGCTTGGATGTTTTCGAGGTTGCTGATGAGTCTACTGTTGTCGGATGCCTCAGGCGCTGATGCCACAAGCGGGAGTCATCTGCTGTAGAAGCTCAGATGGAGACTTTTGTCGGTGAAGTCCGGTAGGAGTCCGATTGCTAGAGAAGTCCGTCTGGGATTCACCTGATGTAGAAGCTAATCTGAAGATGATCCGTTGGAGAAGTCTGATTTCATGAAGGATCTGGCGGAGGGTCGGCCGGCGATGGACTTCGGATGGCGTTGGGGAGGTTCGACAGACATCGAAGGCGATCGATCGTTGTAGAAATCAGCTGCCAGAGTCTGTCCGTCGAAGAAGCTCGTTCGATATCCATCCGCTATGGAAGTTCGGTCGAGGTCTGATTCTTGTAGAAGGCTGAAAGGAGACCGCTTATTGTAGAAGCTCGATCGAAGGTCGGTTGTCATGGGAGCTTGGAGTAGCAACCTGACCGGTGGGTCCTGTCCCATTGTAGGAGCTCGTTTGGGATCCGGCCATGAAGAAGCTCGGCTGAAGTCTACCTATAACAGAAGTTCAGAAAATGTGTTTATAGTAGAGGCCCTAATGAAATTTGCTTACAGTAAATATCCGGGGTAGGCCGCCCGCTGTAGGAGTTCGGAGTAGACCGCTCGTAGTAGGAGTTCGGAGTAGACCGCTCGTAGTAGGAGTTCGGAGTAGA
Organism: Elaeis guineensis; assembly: GCF_000442705.2. NCBI lineage: Eukaryota > Viridiplantae > Streptophyta > Magnoliopsida > Arecales > Arecaceae > Elaeis > Elaeis guineensis. Next base: position 73,648,651 of record NC_026001.2, on the reverse strand, counting down.
TCGCTCGTAGTAGAAGTTCGGAGTGGATCGCTCGTAGTAGAAGTTCAGAGTAGACCGCTCGTAGTAGAAGTTCGGAGTGGACCGCTCTTAGTAGAAGTTCGGAGTAGACTGCTCGTAGTAGGAGTTCGGCTCTCGCAGGAGCTCGGTTGGAATCCTGAAGGTGGTCGACCGCCGTAGAAACTTGGATGGAGTCTGATTATTGTAGAAATCTTGTTGTCGAAGAAGCTCGGATATTGATGAAGTCCGGAAGAAGTTAGGAAAATAGTTGATCACTATAGAAGGTCGGCTGATAGCAAGGCCTAGAGAGCCTTTGGAGCGGCCCGGTAGATGGATGGAGAAGCTCATTGTCGGAGAAGTTCGGAAGCTCGGACGGTCGAGAGGGTTCAGAGAGACGCCACACAAGGTCGGAAGCCGAAAAAGCCCTGGAAGGGTCGGTCTTTTACGAACTTCGGTCGGGGGGTATTTTATACCCAACACCAGTCTCCCTACTTTCAAGTTCGGGTTTTGAATGAAGGAAGTACAGAAAAATTCTCACGATCGAAGTTGCCCCTCTCGATTTCCGCACTCGATGGTTGCCAGATATTTTGGCATTCGGCACGCTGGTACTGGAGCCCCTTCGAAAAAGATTTTTCTTTTTGGAATTCCTACCGGAGCACTATCCCAGGTACAGAGCAATAATAATTTTACCAACTGTCGGCCGCCTCCAGCCACCTGCCACAGTGAGTGGGCCACGTGGTGGTTATAGACTGGCCAGAGGAGTTCTGTAGTCATTATTGCACCAGACCTCGTCGTCTAGTTAAACCCACCTCCCCCATCCGGGGATCTCACTTTGCACAGGAGTTCCTTCGGTCCCTTCTTCGTTGTCGATATGGATGCGGATGCGGTTTGGATGTCAGCCAAGAGTCTCAAAGCCCATAAGAGGGAAGGCGTTGCAGCTTCTAGGTTGGCGAAGAAGGCGAGGGTAGAAGAGACAGATCCGGTCGCATTTCGTCTTGATCACCCAGAGCCCGTGTTTGTGACACATCCTCCAGAGCAAGTATTTCCCGATCCTGCGGAGGGGGGAAGCCACAGGGGGACTGGAAGGAGAAGTCAGAAAGAAGGGGAAACTCGATCTCGGAAAGAAGGTCATGCCCACCGTCATTGTGAGGCAGCGGAAGCCATGGCGCAAAAAGGTCGACGTCTGCATGTACTTTGAAGATAATGCTGGAGTAATTGTCAATCCAAAGGGGGATTAGAAGAAAAAATCGGGTACATAAAGCAATCCTCGACGATGGCTGAAATCGAGAGTTCGAAGTCTGATGGTATCGAGCTTCCTTGGAGCTCTTTCGCCTTGTATCCCTTTCCTTTCTTGTTGTTTCTCTCTTTGGCCTTCAAGGCTTTGTAATGTACACTTCACTAATGAAATGAAAAAAAAAATTTCATTACCCTGTCCATTCTTGTATCAAATTGTTGTTTACCGAACTTCTTTTGTCTTCCGTCTTGTTTGGCATCGGCGTTGTTTGTGATTCCTCATCTATTCTTGCTTTGAGTTGTTGTTTATTGAACTTCTTTTATCTTTTGTCTTGTTCGATGCCGACGTTGCTTGAAGGTTTCGATCATCGCCATGTCGATTTGCCTTTTTTGTTCATGACCGTAGGTCTCTTCGAGGCCATTTGAGTTTGACGCTTCCTTCCGATGCTCGAGCTTGAGGACCCGAACTTCTTGTTACTTTGAGGAAGTCGATTTCTCCTTGACCGATGTCGAGTTTCCTTTTATTGACTGAGGGTTTCTTGATAGGAGCATCTTTCCTCGTTGAGACGAGGTTCCTTGTGTCTTTGATGTAGTTTGTTTTTCACTTATTGCTGGTGTAGTTCGTCGCTTTTCCTTTTCATCTCCCCCCCTTTTTTTTTGTGTTCGAGTGAGGGTTTTCCCTCTGCTCTTAACGGGGTCGTAGGAGGATAGAGGAGCCATTGAGGAGGCTTTCCTCCTCGTTCGATCTTGATCGACTGGGTCTTTGTTTGTGTCAGGACGAGGTTCTCCTCTTGTTTCCGACGGTTAGTTTCAGGTCATGTTAAAACGAGGTTCTCCTTCTATTCCTAACAAGGTTGTGGGGGCACGTAAGGGCCGTTGGAGGGCCTCTCCCCCCATCCAGTCTCTGAGTAATCGGGCTTTGATTTTGCTCATGTTAGGATGAGGTTCTCCTCCTGTTCCTAACAAGGCTGTGGGGGCACATAAGAGCCGTTGCAAGGGCCTCTCCCTCCATCCGGTCTCTAAGTAACCAGACCTTCGACTTTGCTCATGTTAGGATGAGATTTTTCTCCTGTTTCTAACAAGGCTATGGGGGCACATAAGGGCCATTGCAAGGGCCTCTCCCCCATCCGGTCTCTAAGTAATAGGCCTTCGACTTTGCTCATGTTACTACGAGGTTCTCCTCCTGTTCCTAACAAGGCGTAGGGGCACATAAGGGCTGTTGCAAGGGCCTCTTCCCCCATCCGATCTCTAAGTAATCGGGCCATCGACTTTGCTCATGTTAGGACGAGGTTCTCCTCCTGTTCCTAACAAGGGTGTGGGGGCATATAAGGGCCGTTGCAAGGGCCTCTCCTCCTATCCAGTCTCTAAGTAACCGGGCCTTCGACTTTGCTCGTGTTAGGACGAGGTTCTCCTCCTGTTCCTAATACGCTTAATTCCGATTGAATGAGGGAGTTACTTCCTGTCGTTATAAGTTCATGCCAAAAGGATAAACATACAAATATAAAATTTTTATTTAAGGCAAAGCTATTGGTAATACATCCGCAGATTTTTCGGATCCTATGATCGCGGAAGGTCTGCTCCCCATCGGAGTCCTCCTGAGATGGAGTTGATAATCCCAATTGGAGGCCGATCTTCAGGCTGCTCCTCCCTCCTTGGCGGCTCCGACTGCGACAGGGTTCTAGGTCGATCTTTCCTACCTTCAGGTCGGCATCGAATGAATCTGTCGAGCCGACCTCGTCTGATGAGCTTCTTGATCTCATCTCGGAGCTGGATACATTCCTCTGTGTCGTGACCATGGTCACGATGATAGAGGCAGAACTTGTTAGGATTGCGCTTTTCAGGGTGTGTGCGCATCTTTTTCGGCCTTGGTAGCTGCTCCCTGACCTCCATCAGCACTTGTGTTTTCGATGCGTTGAGAGGGGCATAGCTATGGAATCTTCCCGGGGGAGAGCTCCATCGAGCTCTGTGGTCCGGGCTCCTCTGCCTACGAGCCCGGGGAGGAGTATGGATACGCTTGTGTCCGGAGGGAGTTCGAGAACACGGCTGAGCTTCACTCGGCCCCGTTTTAACTATGGGCTTGCTGGAGTCCCCTGCCTGTCGTTGCTTCACGGCCTCTGTAGGAACCAGATCTAGGGTTTCAAGGTTAGATCTTGAAACTTTTTCAAGATCATACATCGAAAGACTAAAATAAATCAAAATTATTTTTTAAAATCAGAAAATTCCTAGATCTAAGATCCTATTACATGATTATTACATAGCATTAAATCAAAATTAAAATATATAAATACATAGCATGAACTACATGTTGATCATATCAACATGTTTCTATACTATATCTAATGTATGTATTAAACAATAGATCAGATCTATTACCTTATAAGTTAAACGTTCTAACCTCATTGATCCGGGCTTGAAGATGATGTTGCAAGCCGCACATGCATCCGACCTCTAAGAGTCATCCACACAAGCCCACGAATCTCGATCAGAAGTCCTGCTTCAGGAAATCAGCACAGTATGCTAGTACTGCGCTGATCCTTCTTTGATGGTTGATCAGGTGCCTCCTTCTTCTTGATTTGGACTCTTTCAAAGATAAAAGTAGAAGGAGGAGTTTTAGATCTGAGATGCTCTCAGGAAACTCAAGATGGAGGGAGGAAAGATATGAAAACAAACAACCCTAGAAAAAGACCCTCTTCTTCTTCTCGTTTCTCTCTCTAGACACCCTAACTTGTGTCTTTCATATCTCTACGACCGAAAGGTCTTTCTCTCTGATTTTTGGATGGCCCAAAAGACTCTCAAATCTCTATCTTCTCCAAAAATTCATAAAGAAACTCATTTTATATAGAGAGATATGATAGAGTCCTTGTCTAGGTCAAATACCTATTCAAGGCTTATCCAAACATGGCAAGATAAGGGGTGCCCAACTCTTGAGCACCTCCTCCTTATTTTCATGCATGGATCACTAGAAAAGGGTGCATAATGTGTACCCTAAAATCCATAAAAATTCAAAAAAAAATTTGGATAGATTCGGTGCAAAATTGAAAGAGTTTTGGATTTCTAAAACTCTTTCTCATAGAATTCGAAATCCAAATTTATTCCTTTTTGATTTGATCCAAACCACCTTCCATGTAAGAAAGAAGAGAGGAGACCTTTTGTGAATATGGGAGAGACCTGGGAGAGGGCTTTTGTCACACAAAATAAGAGAAGATTGGTGTTGAATGAGAGAGAGGGCGTGGGGAAGGCTTTGTGGTGCAAGGTGGAATCCTAGTCTTACTAGGATTCTATCTTATGACTTGTTTTAATTTGGTTTCTCAAATCAAATCAAACGAAAATTAGATTAATCCAATTAAAATAGGTCTTAACCCAATTAAAAACCTAATTTAATCAGATTAAATTAGATTTAAATCTGATTTAATTTTCTAATCAAATTAGAAATTAGATTGACCCAAGTCCTAGTTGAACTAGGACTAATTTTTTCTTGCACTTGGCTTATCCAATAAACCAATTGGACTTGATCCAATCAAGCCCAAACTAAATCTAATTAAATTATATTTAATTAGACTTAATCTCAGCCCATTGGCTTAATCAAATTAAGCCAATTAGCAATCGAATTGCTAATCGATCCTCCTGCAACACTTGCACTGGGTTAAATGTCAATCGTATTAATCATTTAACCCTAGAACGATTCTTAATCGTTGATCAACCATCCGATCGGATCATGAACTCTAATGTGTGTGACCTCATAGGTCCGAACCTAAGTCGGTAGCATAGGAACAAATTTTTATACCAATCGAAGTGACCATCTAGCAATGGTATCCGACGATCGGATAGGTCGAATGTGTAGTACAACATCCTTAGAACCCATGCGGATATAGTTTTCATATAATTCATCCCCTTGACCAAAATAATCATAGGACACCCTAGAGTTCAACTGTCAACTCTGATCAGGTTGTCCACATTGTATTTCAAAATATCAAATCCATCTGATGGATTACCCTGGCCAAGGTTTTGCTAAATTAAAATACAGTGACTCATTCTTCTCCAACTCTTGGAGTGGTCAATCCCATCTCGATCACACTCTGACTTCGTAAGTACTTGACTGTGTCCAGAAGCCTTCCATCCCTGAATTAAAAATTCAGTTAGTTCAGTACCAAAGCACAGTGAGTTGCTTGTAAGTCACTGAGGCGATCTCAAGTCTAAGGGACACTTATACCTATATCCCATCAGAGACATTCTCGACAGTAGAATACTTTGGAGTTGGTCACATTCAATGATGATGTACCAGTATATCTCACCTGTATGCCATACCAGTGTCTCCACACTCTTTGGTTAAGAGGACAACCAACCCATATGGCCTACAGCGACCTATGCTCGATAGAAGCTGTCATCCTTATTAACAGCCTATCATTTGGTCGTGAACTGTTTTAAGGACTAATCGATAAATCCTCTCTTTATCGAATCTAAATAGTCCTAAGGACTTCATCATAACAACGGAGTTCATTAGAAGATGAAAGCTTATGATGAAAATGCCAAATATATTTTATTTATTAATAAATCAATTACAATACTTGGTTGCTCAACCGTCAACAGCTTGACGATTGGCTTTTTGGGACACATTTCCCAACAACTTTCACTTGTCCTAAAGCCACTCGGCACAGTATCTAATACCCATCTTCGACTTGTGGTTGTCGAACTCCTTTATCGTCAGGGCTTTAGTGAAGGGGTCGGCCAGGTTCTCCTTTCCATCGATCTTCTGAAGATCGACGTCACCTCGATCCATGATCTCTCAGACCAGGTGGAAGCGGCGCAAGATATGCTTCGTCCGCTAATGTGCTTTGGGTTCCTTCGCCTGAGCTATAGCACCAGTGCTGTTGCAGTAGAGCAGGACTGGACCATCGAGGGAGGGTTCTACTCCGAGCTCGTTGATGAATTTTCTCAGCCACACAGCTTCCTTCACGGCATCCGATGCTGCGATGTACTCCACTTCACAAATAGAGTCCGCCACAGTATGTTGCTTGGAACTCTTCCAGCAGATGGCTCCACCATTCAGAGTAAAGATATAACCCGACATGCTCCTACTGTCATCATGGTCAGATTGAAAGCTAGAGTCTGTGAACCCCACAAGTTTCAGATCTGACTCGTCATAAATCAACCATTGATCCTTAGTATTTCTCAAATACTTAAGAATAGCTTTAACCACTTTTCAGTGATTTTCTCCAGGATCAGATTGGTATCTACTCACTACTCCTAGTGAGTATGTCACATCTAGTCTTGTACATGTCATGGCGTACATGATAGATCCCACGACTGAAGCATATGGGACTCTACTCATATGCTCTCTCTCTTCAGGAGTTGTCGGACAATCCTTCTTAGAGAGAAAAATTTCTTGGCCTATCGGTAGATAGCCCTTCTTGGAATTCTCCATGCTGAACCTCTTCAACACAGTGTCTATGTACATGGACTGGGATAACCCAAGCATCCTTTTAGATCTATCCCTATAGATCTTCATCTCTAGAATGTAGGATGCTTCACCCAAGTCCTTCATGGAGAACTGTGACGACAACCAAACTTTTATTCCCTGTAGTGCGGGGATGTCATTTTCGATTAAGAGAATGTCATCCACGTACAAGATAAGGAATACCACAATTGGATCATTTGCTCATTTATAGATGCAAGACTCTTCTCCATTCTTAATGAAGCCATACGTTTTGATCACCTTATCAAAATGCATGTTCCAACTCCGAGAAGCTTGCTTCAATCCATAAATGGATCTCTGAAGCTTGCACACCTGGGACTCATCTGTGGATATAAACTCCTCAGATTGTATCATATACACCTCTTCGGTCAGCTCTCCATTCAGAAAAGCTGTCTTTACATCCATCTGTCAGATCTCATAATCTAGATGGGCAGCTATTGCAAGCATTATCCGAATGGATTTGAGCATTGCCACAGGAGAAAATGTCTCGTCATAGTCAATACCATAATGTTGACGATACCCTTGGTGACCAGACGGGCTTTATAGGTCTCCACCTTTCCGTCTGCACCCCTCTTCCTTTTGAAGACCCATTTACACCCAATGGGTTTAACCCCTTCAGGTGGGTCAACCGGTCCATACATCGTTGACCTTCATGGACTCTATTTTGGATTTCATGGCTTCAAGCCATTTCTCGAAATCAGATCTCTGCATTGCATCCATATAGGTGATCGAATCCTCATTATTCTCATCAAGTTCGATGGGATCACCGTCTCGGACTAAGAAATCGTAGAATCTGTCCGACTAACGCGGTACTCTATCGGATCGCCTTAATGGTGCAGGTACATTGGGCTCTGGATCTGATCTAATCATATCAGACTCAGGTTCAACTATTGGTGTCGGTCCTTCTACCTGTTGAACTTCGTCAAGTTCAACCTTAGAGGCAACGGTTCCTTCACCAAGAAACTCTTTTTCTAAAAAAAATTATTCTAAGGCTGACGAACACCTTTTGTTCATCAGCATGGTAAAAAAAATATCCTTTTATCTCTTTGGGGTACCCTATGAATGAGCATTTGTCAGACCTAGGTCCACGTTTGTCTGTGACTAATCATTTGACATAGGTCGGGCACCCCCAGACCCTAAGGTGTGAAAGTGCTGGCTTACGTCTCGTCCATATCTCATATGGAGTCTTAATTACAGACTTACTTAGAATCCTATTTAACAGATAACAGGTCGATTCGAGTGCATATCCCCAGAAGGATATCGGCAAGCTAGCAAAACCCATCATGGATCGGACCATGTCTAACAGAGTCCGATTCCTCCTTTCAGACACACCATTATGCTGTGGTGTTCCTGGAAGAGTCCATTGAGAGAGAATCCCATTCTCTCCTAGATATATGAGAAACTCACTAGAAAGGTATTCTCCTCCTCGATCAGATCGAAGAGTTTTAATACTCTTCTCAGTTTGTTCTTCTACTTCACTTCGGAATCGTTTGAACATTTCAAATGAATCCGACTTATGTTTCATCAGATAGATATATCCATATCGGGATAGGTCATCCGTGAAAGTTATGAAGTAGAAATATCCACCTCTAGCACTGATGCTCATGGGCCCGCATACATCAGTATGTACTAGGCCCAAGAGCTCAGTAGCTCTCTCACCTTTTTCAGTAAAAGGTGACTTGGTCATTTTACCAAGAAGACAGGACTCACAGGTTAGAAGTGATTCATAATCACTGACTTCGAGGATTTCCTCTTGAGTCAACCTGTTTATTCTATTCTTGTTTATATGACCTAGCCTACAGTGCCATAAGTAGATATCTGACACACTATCTAATCTAGGGTGCTTGCCAGTAGAATAGACTCTTATCAGGCTTGATCTTTTTGGTCTGGCTTAGCACTGATATCCCAACCTGAACTTGCACCTTCTTCATTTTCTTCTTCTTGTTCTTCTTCCCTTTCTTAAAGGATCGAGAATCAGAAAACGAACCTCCCACTAAGTTCACCGACTCCTTGAGGAGTTGGTGATCCTTCTCAAAGTTCTGAAGCAACCCCAGTAACCTGTGGTAGTTTACTTCAGACTTTGTCATTCTATAATGAGTGAGGAATGGGAGATAAGACTTGGGCAGCGAGTTCAGTATTGCATCTTTCTCAAGCTGCTCATGCAAGGAAAAGCCGAGCTTGCTCAATCGTTCCATCAGCTCGATCATGTACAATACATGATCAGTGATAGAGGCACCATCCCGCATTTTGGCGTTGAAGATGGCATAACTAGTCTTGTACCTCTCTACGTCATCGGGTGTTCCAAAGGCATCCTCCAACACTTGAAGCATGTCCTTTGGCTGAGCTGTCTCGAATCTGCGACTGAACTCGTTGCTCATGGCAACCAGCATGATACAGCGCACCGTGGTCTGGTCACTGAGCCACTTTTGGTAAGTATCTCTAACTGTTCCACGTGCATTGATCGCTGGCTCCTCAGGTGCAGGATCCATTATCACATATAGGATCCGTTCATGCTCCAGGACTATCTTCAACTTTCAATACCAGCTACCGAAGTTGGGTCCCACCAACTTATCATTGTCCAATAATGATCGGAGCGATAGGGAAGTGGCCATATTTGCACAAAGAGAACCATAACCTAATTAGTAATTAATTCATTAAACCTAAAGATTTGGACTTTAATCAAAAGGTTTCTCTCACTATTTTATTCGAATTGGTAGCCTCTACCTCCAATTCGAGGAATTATCCTAATTCCTTAGTGGGTACTAGAATCCACTTAGACTGCACACAAGCTCAACTTTGGTTAGCCAACCCATGTACATCAAAGGGTAGGTTCATAACCAATTGTTTCTCTAAATAATTTCTAGTAATTTTAATTTTGCCCCAGAAACCTAATCAGTAGGCTCTGGCCTCCACTATAAGGATCCGGTTAGGTCCAACCTTTAACATGATCATACTTGGTGTATCTAACCAACGAATGATTAAGCCCAACTTTGGTTGGCTCACCTAAACACTATTAGAGAGACACTTTCAAGTCATCATATGATGAGTGATAATTCCATTAGTCAACAAGCACCAGGCCTTTGGGTCTGCAATGATTATTGAGTTAATGGACTTATTATCAAACACCTTAATGGGAGGCTATGACTCAGTTATCTCCATAACTTTATCATTTTAAGGACCTAATAATTTTAGAAGATTTAAATAATTTAGAGGATGAGGTCAGATGAACCAGCTTATCATGATCCTCCCACTGGCTTCACCAGGTCAGCTTAAGGGAGACCATTAAAAGGGCTGGTCTAGGAGCACCTAAATCAGTCACACTGATTTACCTAGCTGACATGGGTCAGCTCGAATAGTCAAGTGATCCGATCAAAACATAATTTTACCAAGAGGCCAGGTAAGTTCGATCAGTGGGAGGGTCTGCCAAAGCTTGCCTTAGACACCATCAGAAATGGTCAGGTAAGCGGGCTCCCAATTAAAAATCACCGATCTGGTTTACCTTAGATACCAACTGGTTTAATTAGTTTCGATTAGATCAACCTAACAGTTCGTGCTAGACCGCTCAGCCAAGAATCAAGTCCATTTGGTTCTCGTTAAAGACATGGACTTGACCAACTACAACTATTGTAATTGATCTAGAGAATCCTTGACCTAATCTAAGACAACAATTGATTAGATTTAGTCAATTCTCTAATTAAGTCCATCTTCAATCTAACCATAGGTCTAACCCAATTAATAGACCTAATTTCCATTAACCCATTAACCCAATGTGTTATGGTTTGTGTCTTAAGTTCTTCAATTCACAATCCTAGAATCTAATCAAATAACTTCTTAATTCTTAATTAAGTTTTGGGCTGAGGGTTGGGTTCGACTTTTCAAAAAATAATTTTCATATTTGTAAAATAATTTTACAATATGATTCTACCAACCATATTGCATGTTTGATTCATAATCAAGATACAAGTGAAATAAACATGAAACTACTTTAGATCTAATCTAAATAGGTTCATGTAATTGAAACAATTTCAACTTTAAATAATTTCTTTGCATAAAAATTATTAACTAAGAGATTTTATTTCAGATTTAAATATCTTTTAAATCTAATAAATCATAAATTTAATCTAGATCATATCTAACAAATTTATGATTAAAGATAGATCTACACAAACTAGGACAACCTTTGCACTGTAAGGGGTAAACCTTACAGCAGGACAACCTTGCAGTTCGTGATTGATCTAAAATTTTAATTTCAGATTTAATAATCAGATTATAAATTAGATCTAATCTAAAAAATAATCTAAGCATGTATAAATAATCATGTAATAAAGAACCTGGGCTCTGATACCAATTGTAGGAACCAGATCTAGGGTTTCAGGGTTAGATCTTGAAACTTTTTCAAGATCATACAGCGGAAGACTAAAATAAATTAAAATTATTTTTTAAAATTAGAGAATCCCTAGATCTAAGATCCTATTACATGATTATTACATAGTATTAAATTAAAAATTAAAATATATAAATATATAGCATGAACTACATGTTGATCATATCAACATGTTTCTATACTACATCTAATGTATGTATTAAACAATAGATCAAATCTATTACCTTGCAAGTTAGACGTTCTAACCTCGCTGATCCGGGCTCGATGTTGCAAGCCTCACACGCATCCGGTCTCTAGGAGTCATCCACACGAGCCCACGAATCTCGATCAGAAGTCCTGCTTCAGGAAATCAGCACAGTATGCTAGTACTGCGCTGATCCTTCTTTGATGGTTGATCAGGTACCTCCTTCTTCTTGATTTGGACTCTTCTAAAGATGAAAAGTAGAAGGAGGAGTTTCAGATCTGAGACGCTCTCAGAAAACTCAAGATGGAGGGAGGAAAGATATGAAAACAAACAACCCTAGAAGAAGACCCTCTTCTTCTTCTCATTTCTCTCTCTAGACACCCTAACTTGTGTCTTTTATATCTTCACGACCCAAAGGTCTTTCTCTCTAATTTTTAGATGGCCTAAAGGACTCTCAAATCTCTATCTTCTTCAAAAATTTTATAAAGAAACTCATTTTATATAGAGAGATATGATAGAGTCCTTGTCTAGGTCAAATACCTAGTCAAGGCTTATCCAAACATGGCAAGATAAGGGGCGCCCAACTCTTGAGCACCTCCTCCTTATTTTCGTGCATGGATTACTAGAAAAGGGTGCATAATGTGTACCCTAAAAGCCATGAAAATTTCAAAAAAAATTTAGATAGATTCGATGCAAAATTGAAAGAGTTTTGGATTTCTAAAACTCTATCTAATAGAATTCGAAATCCAAACTTATTCCTTTTTGATTTGATCCAAACCACCTTCCATGTAAGAAAGAAGAGAGGAGACCTTTTGTGAACATGGGAGAGACCTGGGAGAGGGCTTTTGTCACACAAAATAAGAGGAGATTGGCGTTGAATGAGAGAGAGGGCATGGGGAAGGCTTATGTGGTGCAAGGTGGAATCCTAGTCTTACTAGGATTCTATCTTATGACTTGTTTTAATTTGGTTTCTCAAACCAAATCAAACCAAAATTAGATCAACCCAATTAAAATAGATCTTAACCAAATTAAGAATCTAATTTAATCAGATTAAATTAGATTTAAATTTAATTTAATTTTTTAATCAAATTAAAAATTAGATTGACCCAAATCCTAGTTGAACTAGGACTAATTTTTTCTTGCACTTAGCTTATCCAATAAACCAATTAGACTTAATCCAATCAAGCCCAAACTAAATCTAATTAAATTATATTTAATTAGACTTAATCTCAGCCCATTGGTTTAATCAAATTAAGCCAATTAGCAATCAAATTGTTAATCGATCCTCCTGCAACACTTGCACTGAGTTAAATGTCAATCGTATTGATCATTTAACCCTAGAACGATTCTTAATCGTTGATCAACTATCCGATCGGATCATGAACTCTAATGTGTGTAACCTTATAGGTCTGAATCTAAGCTGGTTGTACAGGAATAAATTTTTGTACTAATCAAAGTGACCATCTAGCAATGGTATCCGACGACCGGATAGGTCAAATATATAGTACAACATCCTTAGAACCCATGCGGATATAGTTTTCATATAATTCATTTCCTTGACCAAAATGATCATAGGACACCCCAGAGTTCAACTGTCAACTCTGATCAGATTGTCCATATTGTATTTCAAAATATCAAATCCATCTGATGGATTACCCTGGCCAAGATTTTGCTAAATTGAAATACAACGACTCATTCTTCTCCAACTCTTGGAGTGGTCAATCCCATCTCGATCACACTCTGACTTCGCAAGTACTTGACTATGCCCAGAAGCCTTCCATCCCTGAATTAAAAATTCAGTTAGTCCAGTACCAAAGCACAGTGAGTTGCTTGCAAGTCACTGAGGCGATCTCAAGTCTAAGGGACACTTATACCTATATCCCATCAGAGACATTCTCGACAGCAGAATACTCTGAAGTTGGTCACGTTCAATGATGATGTACCAGTACATCTCACTTGTATGCCATACTAGTATCTCCACACTCTTTGGTTAAGAGGACAACCAACTCATATGGCCTACAGCGACCTATGCTCGATAGAAGCTGTCGTCCTTATTAACAGCCTATTATTTGGTCGTGAACTGTTTTAAGGACTAATCGATAAATCCTCTCTTTATCGAATCTAAATAGTCCTAAGGACTTTATCATAACAACGGAGTTCATTAGAAGATGAAAGCTTATGATGAAATGCCAAATATATTTTATTTATTAACAAATCAATTACAATACTTGGTTGCTCAACCGTCAACAGTTTGACTATTGGCTTTTTGGGACACATTTCCCAACAGCCTCCTCGTCCTTCATCTTGAAGGCTTCTTCTGCTCGGGCATATCCTTCGGCCCGAGCCACTAAATCAGCAAAGTCCCTGGGATATTTTTTTTCAGAAAAAATAGAAGATCGTTCTTTTGAATACCGCCCTTCAGGACGGCCATCGTGACTGATTGGTTCAAGTTTCGGACCTCCAGTGCGGCGACGTTAAAGCGGTTGACGTAGGCTCAGATAGATTCTCCCTCCTTCTGCTTGATGTTGATAAGGGACTCCGAACCTCTCTGGGGACGCTGGCTGCTAACAAAATGAGCCGCAAACTGGTGGCTCATCTGATCAAAGGAGAAGATAGTACCCGATTTCAGTGTCGAGTACCTGTTCCTTGCTGCTCCCTTCAGAGTAGATGGAAAAGCTTGGCACAAGATGGCGTCTGGTGTGCCATGGAGCAGCATCATTATCTGGAAGGCCTCCAGATGGTCAACCAGATCTAAGGTCCCGTCGTAGCTTTCGAATTGGGGGAGCTTGAAGTTTGGCAAGATCGATTCCTGCATGACCATTTGAGAGAAAGGAGGGTCAGTACAGATATCCTCACTATAAGTAGGGGGAGCGTGGTGGAGCTCTTCGATCCGCCGGTTCATCTCCTGGAGCCTTCGATCTAGGAGGTCCTCTCGACTGCGAGTCTCGAGGGTCTTCTGGTAGAGTAGAGGTAGGGATCCTCCGAGAGTAGAATCGTGATCAGACTGAGGGCTCTTCACCCTCGAATTCTCCTTTCCGGAGAAGACAGGACGACTGGCCCAAGTGGCCTGCCCTACTGCCCGATCTTGAAACTCCGACAATGCCCTTTCCAACCGCACTAACACCTGCGGCTGTTACTGCTGCTGCATGGCCTGCACTGCTTCGGTGAGGCCTCTGACCTGCTGAACCAGTAGGTTGAACTGCTCCATACCGACCGTCGTTACCGGAGGAGCTTGGAAAACTGAAGATGAGGTCGAAGCCTGAGATTTGGCCACGGAGGCCGTGGATCGTCTGGTGGATGCCTTTCGGGGAGGCATCAGGTGGAGATCTAGTAGGAGAAGGAGAAAAAGACGTCAGAGAAGATGACCAGAGACAGTCCCATTGAGCACTCCTTTAAGAACAAGGGTACTGCGAAAATACTACGGTCCTCCTTCTAGTGCCAATTCTGTTGGTACAAAATTCTGCCGAAGCCGAAGTTGCTAGAGTTGAGATGACCGCGGTCGCCGCCAGAACCTGCAAGAAAAGTCTAAACCGGAGTTAGGGGTGCTCCGGCAAGACCCTCTGATGCTCAAGTTAGTACTCTTTTTCAACAGAAATGGAGTATCCGAGTGGAAATTTTAGCAAAATTTTAGGATAGATTTTTTGAGCTTAGAGAAGAACGTATCTGGGGGTCCCTTTTTATAGACAGAGAGCGTAACGGATTGATAGCGACATCTGTAACCGTTTGGTAGTGGGCTGTTCAAAGCCGCGTGGAGTTTGTTACGGAGAGTAGTGGCGTCAGGGGTCGTTCAGAGCCACATGGAGTTTGTTACGGAGAGTAGAGTGGTGTCCGTTGTCGCGACTTTCCAGAAAGTAGTGGAGCCCGAAGAGTGGAGTGGTGTCCGTTGTCGTGACTTGCCAGAGAGTGGTGGAGCCACGCGAAATCCGTTGCAGAGAGTGGAGTAGGGTAGTGGCCATTGTTGTGACTTGTCAGGGAGTTCGGATCTGTCGGTCGGAGCTCGGTCGAGGCACCTGATGGAGTGGAATGACTCTTCATCCCGTCGATCTAGGAGAAGCTCGGATATTTTCGAGGCTGCTGATGAGTCTACTGTTGTCGGATACCTTAGGTGCTGATGTCACATGCGGGAGTCATCTGCTGTAGAAACTCGGATGGAGACTTTCCATCGGTGAAGTTCGGTAGGAGTCCGATTGCTAGAGAAGTCCGTCTGGGATTCACCTGATGTGGAAGCTAATTTGAAGATGATCCGTCGGAGAAGTCCGATTTCATGAAGGATCTGGCGGAGGATCGACCGGCGATGGACTTCGGATGGCGTTGGGGAGGTTCGACAGACATCGGAGGCGATCGGTCGTTGTAGAAATCCAGCTTGCGGAGTCCGTCCGTCGTAGAAGCTCGTCCGATATCCATCTGCTATGGAAGTTCGGTCGAGGTCTGGTTCTTGTAGAAGGCTGAAAGGAGACCGCTTATTGTAGAAGCTCGATCGAAGGTCGGTTATCATGGGAGCTCGGAGTAGCGACCTGGCCGGTGGGTCCTGTCCCATTGTAGAAGCTCGTCTGGGATTCGGCCATGAAGAAGCTCGGCTGAAGTCTACCTGTAACAGAAGTTTGAAAAATGTATTTACAATAGAGGTCCGAATGGAATTTGCTTACAGTAGATATCTGGAGTAGGCCGCCCGCTGTAGGAGTTCGGAGTAGACCGCTCGTAGTAGGAGTTCGGAGTAGACCACTCGTAGTAGAAGTTTGGAGTGGACCGCTCGTAGTAGAAGTTCGGAGTGGACCACTCATAGTAGACGTTCGGAGTGGACCACTCGTAGTAGAAGTTTGGAGTGGACCGCTCGTAGTAGAAGTTTGGAGTAGACCGCTCGTAGTAGGAGTTCGGCTCTCGCAGGAGCTCGGTTGGAATTCTGAAAGTGGTCGACCACCGTAGAAACTTGGATGGAGTCTGATTACTGTAGAAATTTCGTTGTCGAAGAAGCTCGGATATTGATGAAGTTCGGAAGAAGTTTGGAGAATAGTTGATCACAGTAGAAGGTCGGCTGATAGCGAGGCCTAGAGAGCCTTTGGAGCGGTCCGGTAGATGGATGGAGAAGCTTATTGTCGGAGAAGTTCGAAAGCTCGGATGGTCGAGGGGGTTCAGAGAGATGCCACACAAGGTCGAAAGCCGGAAAAGTCCTGGAAGGGTCGGTCTTTTACAAACTTCGGCCGAGGGATATTTTATACCCAACAATAAGATATGTTAAATAATTAATTATCCAACTATCAAATGATTGATACGTGAATCTTATTATTTTCTTGGCAGTTTTATGCATACTATTGTGGGTCTCCACCTTGATCTCGGCTGGATTCATCTTCAGCACCTATCGAACATAAATAGATCGGATCCAATCAAACTCGGCAGATCTCTACAGCCAACATAGTGGAGCCAGATATGCAATGTTAAATAAGGGCAACGAGCGATAGCCAAATCCTCGGTTGAAGCCGAGGTATTCTCCTCGGTTTCCAACGAGCTATTATAGGTCAGCCATGGCCGAGCTACAATTAAAAAATCTCCATTGACAAAATCAGCTCCTCCTACAATTTAAGAAAGTTCAGATAAGGAAGAACTTCTTTGCAATCGAATCATGTTCCAAAAAGAAGAAACTCTCCGCCAGCCTAATCTGCATGCAAAAATCGAAGATCGGTCAAGTCTCCAAGGCGTGCACGACTCCAACTCTCCCTCTATAAATAGAGGAGTGCGGAGACTCCTAAAATAAGTTCTCAACTCTTCTCTCGCTTTCGTTGTTCTCTATCTCCTGACTTGAGTGTCGGAGGGTCCTCGCTAGAAAACTCTCTAACAAAATTTTTTTGCAGGTTCGAAGCTAAAGCTCAGGCGATGTCACCAGCATACATCATCACCTTGTTCGTCCGATCTCAGGTGCGGGAGCTAGAAGCAACACATACTAAAAGCTATACCTTATTCATGCTGATGTCCATGTGTGGGAATATCTAACTGTGTTATTAGCTTCCATTATTATTTCATATCTTTTTCATCGTTACATAATACCTAGTTTCCAGGGTTGATTTGAGATTTTTTGTGAGAGATTATTAGTTAGACTTCTATATCTGATAATAGATGTATCTAAACCCTATATATCGGACAACTTTGATTATCCTGAATAATGAAATATCTTGCCAATATTAATTTCTTATTTCCAATTATCGAGTGTTTTAGTTCAAATTATCAGCCATTGTATGTCCTCTAAGGTTTTGTCCTAGGACAATATGCTGCCGTGTCGTGTGACCGAGTTAAGTGTGGGATTTCGGGCATAATTTAGAAAGAAGCTTGGAGGTGGAGGGCCCCGGTTGAACCGTGGGCTAATCCAGCAGTGGTCCTAAGCGTTACAGGCCAGTAATGCTCTTCTATTCTCAAGTATGAAGGGATCACAAGATCCATCTACTTCCATGTTCCAATTACATTGTTAATTACATGATTATATTGGCCTAAATGGGAGTAACTGAGAACAAAACTCAAAAATTGTAATAAAGAGTAGCAGAGAGCTGGAGGAATAGATAAAACGACAACTAGTAATAGAAATGCTGAAGGCACATAAATCAACCGCCACCACGGCAGCCGTAAATTTTCTCGCACCCCCGGTGGGGAGCGTTAGACGGGGGCGGCAAGCAATTGCGGTAGGGCTGGCCCCGGCCCGCGTTGCAGACCTGTCGGTCCGGATCCAGCGATCCGTACCCGATCCCGCGGCCTTGCTGTAAAATCCGTCGGTTCGTCTCCGAGTCAAGCAAGAACTCGTCCTCCGCTCGGCATTCCCCTATCGACGCGTTGCACGTCGCCGAGTCGACTCTAAACCCGGCACCGTGGATGACCGGAAGCTCGAAAAAACTGAAGAGAACGGCCACGGAGAGGAGCCAAAGAAGGGTAAGCTTTGGCTTCATCTTCGTCTCTTTTACCTTCTCTTCGTCCTTCGGTGGTGGAGACTATTCAGACTTATCCGCCACTAGGATGTCTTTATAGAGTATGGGAGGCCCAACTAATGTAGTATGATGGTGGTGAGGCAGTAGCGTTTGAGTTTGGTGGAGAGTGGACCTACACGCGATAGTGCGGAAAGGAGTGTGGATTACAACCATTGTGGGGAAGCGGAGAGCCACCGTACTCCACTCACTCTTGTCCTCTTGCTTGTCCTTGCTTGCTCCTGACAAGCAATGAGTCCGCAATGCCATGTGCCCCAAAAAAATAAATAAATAAATTGTTGCCATGGTTCTAATTCGACACGTAAAGAGATGAGGATTATATAATTCATCATTTGGACAAACCTTCAGAGCAAAATCCACCTGACCCATGACTCATTTGAGTATCAAAATTTTTGCAAATCATAAGTTCTGATCTAAGTAGCTGCATTATGATTCAAGATAAAGTTAATATAAGAAACAAGATCTATCATTTTCTTTATTATATTATTTTTATAATTTATATCCTCTTTTAATTAGAAGATGAATCCAATCCCATCTAGTACTTTAGCATCATGCAACGGAGATTTTTATTCCCTTATAACAAAGAGGGGAATCTAACTCAATTAAAAAGAATGGATTTTTATAGAATAATAAAGATTGCAATTTCTCCTCCTTTGGCTTGAAAAAGAATCCAACGTAAATAAGAAAATTTTATTATTATAAATAGAGAATTTTTGCTATAATTTTAATGATAGGATATTATGCTCCCAATTCGAGATCGAGAGTCGGAGATCATAGCAACTACCGCATACTCATGGAGACCTCTTTCCACAAGCTTGCAGTCATCTCATCACAAAATCATAAAGCAACAATGGAACAAAATTCAAATAATTAATGTTCAACTTTATTTTAAACAACTAAATCAAATATTTTATAAAATAATATTTCATGATCTTGTATTAAATCTCAATAAATCTTAATTTAAAATAAAAATATCAAAGTCTACCTCTAGTTCTCTCTCTCTCATATCAAATCTCTAAGTCAAGCTAGATCTAAATTTACAAAAATAATAAAATATAGAGTAATGAGCTAGACAAGCCAATAAGCAATGATTATTTTAACTAAATAATTCATGTGATAATATGGATTATAAATATCAAAATATAATTTATCATTAATCAGCACAAATATAATTAAATTTATTTTCAAAACATAAATTCAGTAATATCAGTATCTTTCAAATATTCATATCCATAATCATGTATCGGATTTCAAAATCAATTATATTCAAAAATCTAATTCAAAATAAATTTTAGTTAACTTATCAGTCTTTAATTATGACTACACTTATACCTTATAGTCAAACTAGAATACCAGACTTATATCCTTTGATCGATCTGAAAAATCATACTTATATCTTATGGTAGGATCAAATTATCATATTTACATCGTATGGTCAGACCGAAATACCATACTTATATCCTATGATGGAATCAAAATATCATACTTATATCCTATGGTCAAGTCAGAAACTGAATCATAAGCTCAAAGTACCAGTGCATAACCTTCAATTGACAGGGTTCAAAACATAGTCAGGTTAAGAGTCCAAAATCAATTTGTATCAAAATTTTTTTCATAAAATCACACATATTTAATAATCAAATCAAAATATACATAGATGACAATAATAATATAAAAAATATTATTTCAAAATTCTATAGTAATTTCTATTTAAAAGATATTTCATAAGATTCATAAATCACATATAAATCTAATAATAATTTATTTGATATTCAAAATAATATTATATAAATAAAAATTTTAGAGAATGTGAACCATTACTTACCTCACATGTACTCTAATAAATCCACATAACTTTAAACTTTTTTTTCAAAATTTAATGTCCAAAATTATACTTTTATTAAATTTTACTCATAATTATTTTTAAAATAAAAATTCTAAATCCTCATAAGACTAGCTATGCAGTAGTAATGGACATCTAGTCGGTTTAATCTAGAACATCAAATCGGTCAGCTACAAATTAAGGGTCAAAATAGTATACTAGGATACAACAGATGATGAAATCTCATGATGCTCGATCTGATCAAAGTAAAAATTGATAAACTATCCGATAGTCAATCGTCAAAATCTCTTCACCAAGATCTATTAAGGCCATTAGAGGATCTTTCTAAGATCTAAAAAATTCTAGAAGGGAAAGACATCTAGAGAGAAAAACTTGTAGAGAGAAAAAAAGAGATTTTTTTAGAAAGATAAAGTAGAGAAAAATTAGAGAGAGAAAATCATAGAGAAAACTAAAGAGAGGAAGAGGAGAGAAAAAACCTCTATCTCTATTTTTTTCTTTCCTTTTCTTTCTTCCTCTTTTTTTCCTTTGCTTTCTCTTCCTTTGGTTCCATAGTGAAATAAGGGATTATTTCCCCTCTCTTCTCTTAGAGCAACAGAGCATTTGAATGGTCTTAGCGGTGGGCATATATCTTTTTCTAAATGGACCCATTGTGACCTGCCCAGACACAGATGCCAATGCCGATGTGTTATCAACCAGGGCTAAAAAAGACAACATTCTTCATCGAAAAGAGTAGTATTTTTAAAAATGAAGAGGATATTCTCTTCTAATTTTCTTCCAGATCACAAAAGAATCCATCATTCATATTCTATTTTGATAGTATAGAAAAAATAATAAAAAATAAAAAGGTATGTTGCTGTTCTTTTGAAAGAAGTAAGGATCACTGAAGTATGTCTAAACCCAATGATTTCACAAAGCAAAGATGAAGGATTCCAGAACAAATAAATGCTATTTTCAATTGTCTCAACAATTTAATCAGAATAAGGAATAAAAATAGATTCGAGATGAGACAAACAAAAGAGGTTAGAGATGGCTCTTCTTTAGCTCTTGAAAACCAGTATGATGGTTCTACTCTATTTTAGCTATGATCAATTTTGAAGTTGCTGGTTCGGACTTTAATTGAATTTTGACAATCCTTGCTTCATCAATTTTGAGCTAAATTAATTATTAATTTGGCTAAAACTACTTGTATTTCTAACTTGAGATCCGTTTGTTGGTTGTGTCCTCCTACTTTAAAAAAAACTTCCTCTTTTGTCTGACCTCTCGACTGCTTCTCATCAAAGAGGCAGGTGATTGGTGGGTAACATCAATTAGGTAATGTTGCATCTTATGTGCCACAAATATGAGAGCAAGGCATTCCTTGTGAACTAGTTATAGTGGTGTTCTGCAGCAGTAACCAGTACTCTTGCTCTTCCTGGCTTGAAGAAACTTCTTATTTTCTAGCTAGGAAGTGGATGAGGAATCAAACTCCCTTTGCTGTTACGGCTACGATAAGCTTGTAGGTTAGTCGTTTAATCTATACTTTTGATAAGCAGTTTAAGTAAAAAATCTCTCTCCTCAACTTTCTCCAATCTTTGACCCGAGCTGTATGAGGCAAAAACTCCTCCCATGTACAGTCCCCTGATGAATTGATCAAAAAATCTCACCTTCAGCAGTGGTTAATCTCTTTTTTCAGGTCATATTATAGCTTTGATTCGCCTAAGATCAAGATTTTAATCTTCAACTATAAGAACATTCGAACAGAGCATAGTATTTATAACTTCTACTAAAGCTACACAAAGAAGAAAGACTCAAAAAAGTTAACACCATGGGCCTTTCACTCGCTCTGGCACATTTTGGCAAAATGTAAACATTATAGTAGAATCTTTGAGGCAAATGATGTTTAAAAAAAAAAAATTGAAAAAGAGGATTTGCGGTGATTCACTGCCACCCTCTGGCTAAAATGGGATAAATCTTCTCATACAGCTTTTTGATTATTCAGGGTGCTATGAAGCCAATGTCCATCAAGGCAAGGGACATTGGTGTACAATCTAATCTCTAACTTGATGAGTCAATCTAATTAAGGAAGCAAAGCAATGATGACCAACTTTTTAAGACTTTCGTGCAAGAACAAAGATCGAAAACCCAAGGTCTAGGTGTCTTCGCAGTATCAGTGTCTAGGCTAGACAACTCAAGTAATGTCTAGCCCAAAATTTGCTAGAACTATTTTAGTGAGCCCTTCTATGGTGAACAAAAGGTGGACCCTATAGCAAATAACATGGGTGTTTTGTATTATATCAAACCTCCCTACATGGTAGCGATCCAACTGAAGATTTTGATTCCAGTGGAGATAGCTAGCTCATTTTTTCTTGCCATTTTCTTCTCTTTATAGATCCCCTCAAAGTAGGAATCAGAATAGCAATAAAAAATAATAGCAATAGTCATATCATAGGTGTTGGTGCTGATGAGGAAAGTTATCGCATAAGTGATGTGATAAATTACGATAGTGCGATTTTTTCTTCATAGCAAATGCGCCTAGGAACCAAGCTTCGGGCATGTTCCTTGCTTGAAGCTGGGTGATCTATCCATGAGCAGGATGAAGTTTAGGTGAAACTAAGTGGAGGTCCAAACCGACTGATATTGAAGAATCAACGAATGAATTGTGGTTAGAGGTGAAATGCCACTCGAATCTAGAGCTAGCTAGTTGTCCCCGAAATGCATTGAGATGCAGCAGTTGACTGACTATGGTTGATGGCGGCTGGGACTGCGATGGTGTAGCCTGAGGATCCGAGACCAACAACCAACGATGACTATCAATGCCAGAAAAATCAAAACTAGGGGGGATCAGAAAGAAAATATAGGATGGATTTCTAAAAAAATTCCAACAACTATCAATTGGAAAATTGAGCTTTGTGGGCTAGAAAAGTTAGCAAACCAAACTAACTCAAGATTAGAGGATTCTTACCTCATTTCTAGTGGTGCTTAGGTCATGGTAATCTTAGAAACCACTGATGAAGGCTCGACAAACTCCGGCGACTTTCCTTCGATTTGGGTCTCGATTTTGATGGAAAGAAGAGGGAAGACCTCTTCCCTTTAAATAAGGCCAGAGGGGAGGAGTTAAACTTCTGCCTAGTGATGGTTCTGATTCCAATCCAAAGTTAAACAGGAAGAAAATTCAATAGAAAAGAAGATTCCCAATAGGGTATCACATTCTCCCCTCAAAAAAAATTTCATCTTCAAAATTTTTCTTACTCAAGTCCTCAAAAATTTTTCTTATCTGGCATTCATGATCCCAATCTCATCCTTAAGCTTTTCGATATTCTAATTCTCGATGCAAATTCATCATTTAATCATTTCATAAGGAAAAGACCAATACCTCAAGAATTAATCTAAATCAGAATCCTATGGTAGAGCTAGGATACTATACTTATACCCTATAGCCAAGCCGAAATATCACACTTATACAATGTGGTAGGCTAGAATACCACACTTATATCCTGTGGTTGGATGAAAAATAGAATCATGAGCTCAGAGTACCAATATGCATAACCTCCAATTGACAGCATTAATAGCATAGTCAAATTGAGAGTCTAAAATTGATTCGTATTAAAATTTATTTCAGAGAATAACATATATTTCATAATAAATCAAAATATACATACATGATTTCAGATCAATAAACAGTTACAATAATAATACTAGAAAATATTACTTAAAAATTTCATATCAATTTTAATTCAAAATATATTTCATAAGATTCATAAATTACATATAAATCTAATAATAATTTGTTCGATATTCAAAATAATATTATATAAATCAAAAATCTACAGAAAGTGAATCATTACTTACCTCACATATACTCTAATGAATCTACATAATTTCAAAGATTTCTCTTTGAAAACCTAATATCCAAAATTATACTTTATCAAATTTTAATCATAATTATTTTTAAAATAAAAATTTTAAATCCTCATAGGACTAGCTATGCAGTAGTATTTGATATCCAGTCAATTTAATCTAGAATATCAAATCGATCAACTACAAATCAAGAATCAAGATAGTATGCTAGGATGCAATCGACGATAAAATTTCATGATGCTCGATCCGATCAAGATGAAAATTGATAAACTAAATGACTATCAATGATCAAGATCCCTTCATCAGAATCTATCAAGACTAGTAGAGAGTCTTTCTAAGATCTAGAAAATCCTAGAAGAGAAATACATCAAGAGAGGAAAACTTATACAAAGAGAAAATGGGATTTTTCTAGAGAGAGGAACTAAAGAGAGAAAGTCATAAAGAAAATTAGAATGAGGAAGAGGAGAGAGAAAATCTCTCTCTATTTTCTTCTTTTCTTTTTCTTTCTTCATCTATTTTTTCTTCTTTTTCTCTCTTCTTTTGGTTTCACAGTGAAATAGGGGATTATTTTTCCTCTCTTCTCTTAGAACAGTAGAGCACCATTGGCATGGCTGTAGCCGACAGTGGTTGGAGCTATGATAGCACAACTCGAGGATCCTAGACCAGCAGCTAATGATGACTATCGGCATCGAAAAAATCAAAACTAAGGGGTGAAAACCAAAAAGAAAATAGAAGATGGATTTTTAAGAAAAATCCGGTGATCACCAGTCAAAAAATCGAGCTTGGTGAGTTAGGGAAGATGACAAACCAAACTAACTAGAGATTGGAGGATTCTTATCTTGTTTTTAGCAGTGCTCTAGCCGTGGTAATCGTAGAAACTGCTGATGAAGGCTCGACGAACTCCGATGATTTTCCTCCAATTTGGGTCTCAATTTTGATGGGAAAAAGAGGGAAAACCTCTTCCCTTTAAATAGGACCGGAGAGGAGGAGCTAAACTCCTCCCCAGTGGTGGTTTTCGATTCCAATCCAAAGTCCATCAAGGAGAAAATTCAATGGAAGAGAAGACTCCCATTGTGGGAGTCTTCTTTTGTTTTTTCTTTTTTTTTTTTTTTAAATTTTTCCATCACTTTAAGATTCATGAGGCTGTTTAACTAGGTTTCGGGTGGGAGTCTTCTCTCTATTTTTTTTTTTTTTTAATTTTTTTGCTTTAAGATTCATGTGGTTTTTTAATCTAAGTTTGGGGTATCACATGGAAATAGAGAAAATGAAAACAAAAGGCATAAAGACTCTACTTTCCATCTACTAGAACCCCAAAAGGAAAAAAGGGAATTGAGGGAGCAAAAGAACATAGCAGAACCTCTAATACTCACTAGAACCTTATTAAAACAAAGAGTGGAACTTAAGAGCATAGACTCTACCTTCCACCCGTGATATATATCTGAAGTTATGCATCATGGAAAATTCATGAAAGTAATAGGCTAAGAGCCTCTCTTTCTATAATTCTTCTCATTTATTGTTTTATATAAGATATTTGAGTTGAGAAGGTAAAAAAAAAAAATCTTTCCGCCTTTCTCACAGGAGTATTCAGTGTTAAGCAACAACAGACAAAGCCTGAGACTCTCATATATATTAATGTTGTAAAAGCACAAGCATAGCGATTTTTTTATTCCTTTTTGATTGTATACTACTAGATTTAACAAAGTATCCCCATCTATCTTGAAAAACACTTTTAAAGATGTGATTTTAAGTAAGTCCCATATACCACAACTTGCAAGGAAAAGCCATAAATACACCATCAGAAACATTTTTATAATGCAAAATAAAATATAATCCAATTCTAAGCCCTATTTGGATATCTTGATCGAGCTGAATTATGTTCCAATTCAAAATTGTTAAAATTTTGTTGAGGAGCTCAATATTTATTTTGAGTAGGAGTACCCAATTCAAGCTGAGTACAATTGATTGCATGAGTCAAATTATGTTTGTATTTGGCCTAATCTGAAGTTCCACTCAAGCCGATCACCTTAATCATCGATCATATATTTAACATTAATAATATCATATTAGATTTGTTGGAAAATATTAGCCTAATTGAGTCATCAATATAAATTAGATGTCTGCACATAGGACATAGATGGTTTAGCTCAAGGTTTATTTTTCCCAATCCACTATTACTCTGATCCCAACTTAAAATACACTTGTAAGGAATAATGTCAACGCATTACATTCAATAGTAATCCAAGTCATTTTTTTGATTAAAACGACAACTGAATAAACTATTTAAGTAGGTCTAGTCTATGTGGGATGTGCGGAAAATTTAGACAAATAGCTAGCTCAGATATGAACAGTACTTGCATCAAACCTGACCAAGCCATAATCTAGTTAGACTTTTGGTAGGTTTGACTCAAATTAACTTCAAATACTTAGATTTAACTTTTCCAATTCAATCTAATTAAAAACCGAATGGCAATTCAATGGTCCCACCCTCACCTGGGAAGAAGCTTAGGGTTTTGAATCTTGAGTGGTATTTTTTTTGAGTAAAAGGAGATAGAAGTGAGACACTTCCTCATTTTTTATTATTTTTGACTGGAAAAAAATTTCCCTCAGTTTTTCTTGAGCTCAGGTCCAGATGTAGAATAGTTTGTGTCATAAAGAAGCCTCGGAGACTCCACCTACTTGCTATTCTATCTAAGAACTGATATTCTCACCTATCAGAGCGGAGTAACAGGTCAATTAACGACCAACCAAAGAACCCCCCAAACCTAGAATTCCATTTTCGTACTTCCCAACAAAATATACAATGATGCATGGGTTGCACGGTATTATGTGGTGTTAGAGCCCATCTCATGTACTGAGTTCTTGTTGCCAAGTTCCCTTTCTTCAGACAAAGTATTTTCTTTGATAGAATTGGGCACTTCCCTCCCCTTTATTAAATATCCCAGGGTTCTTGCTACTGTACCATATGCTTGGTTTCCCATCATTGCAATCCATTGCTAAAATAAGAAAACAGCTGATTTCATTATTCTAGCTAACACCTTAGCCTCAAAATTGAATCTTCTATTCTTTCTTTCCTTCCATAATACCCCACATCCAATTGCTACCAGACACTCGAAGCCAAAAAATTTTTGTGCACTATAAGATTTCTAAAATTTTCAATCTAGTTATTCCGGGATAGGATGTCAACCGTTGTTAGAGTATAATCAAGAGTCATCAGAAACAAGATGGGGAATTGGAGCCATGATGGATAACTACCCATCCATGCATCAAACTAGAAAGAAGTCTTGCCTACTATTCCTCACCACCGAGATGGCAACTTCACTGAACAACTTGAAGACCTTTAGAACTCTCTTCTAGAAGGGAGATGCAATCTTCTGAGCATTATCTAAAAAGCTAGATAGTGGCTTGAATCGATAATCTATTTTGCATATTAGCCGCTGCCAAGGTCTTTGTTGATCTTCATGAAATTTTGCTAACCACTAGAGGGGGAGGGCTTGATTCAATATGGTAAGATTAGATATTCCCCACCCTCCCAAATTCTTTGGGTGATACACTTGTTTCTAGCTAGCCAATTGTAGTTGATTTTGCTGCCTTGACCTTGACCACTCTAAAGAAATTCTCTCCAAATCTTGTTGATACTTTGAACCAACCCCACCAGCAATTGAAAAACAGCCATCCCATAAATAGGAATAGCTTTAAGTACAGAATCTTAAGTGGTATTATTCTTCAAATACTTCAACACCATGTTTCATTCCCAAAAATTATATTTTTAGTTCTTTCAGGTGGGTAGCACATAGATCCCTGTCGATCTCAAGAAAAATCTAATTAAAATTATCAAATAAGGATGGACCTTACTTATCTCTCTCCCTCGGCAACTTAATACTTAGCCCATCTAAATAGTAAATGCAAATAAAAAGTAAGGAATGTAACTTCTATTAGAAACTATTATATTGTATAAAAAGAGGGGAGAAAATAAATGGACTTATTAAATGTTTGTTGATGATCTTTCAACTATTATAACTCTCATTCATTATTAACCTTTTCCATAAAGAAGTAAATAACCCTTAAATTTGGATATTGTCCATCATAAAAGACATGGCATTTTGGGCAGGAGACGGGAGGTGTAAATGTATGAATATGCATATCAAAGCCTTCTGGTTAACATGATGAAGCTTAGGAACCAATATCTTAGTCTTTGTAGGATGAGTTGAGTTCCAAAGCCTCCTCCATTCCGACTCCCCATCTCTTCAGCAACACTAAATAGATATTCGTTGTTTAGGTTCACCACATAAAAATATTTCATTGAAATTTCAAAATTAGTAGATTTAACATATTGGTCGGCTTAATATGTGAGGATATCTTTCCATCTTTTCTCTGCATTTGGTAGGAGTTGATAGAGAAGAGTGGCAAAGAATCGTGTAAGAAACATTATCAAGGCTATGTAATACCATTAATATATTAATTTACATTAAAAGAAGTGTTTTCATGTTAATATTGCTAACAGGTTAACACTTAGAGTATCATTGATATATAAAATGATACCACACGACAATACAACACAAAAATAAAGTAAACAATACCATTGATTATATCATATTGCAATTGTACTATTCTATGTTGCATTGTATTGCATTATATTATAATGACTTGTATGGTATATTTAACTGCAGTGTTAGTGTATACAAAATAACCACAATGGCAACCATTGACATCATACATTAAGGCTAATAAATTTGCTATGACATTCTTAATATCTATGAAAAAGTAGCTTTTCATATTAATACTATTAATTACTTATTAATATGATTGGTGTACTGGATGGTATTATACTTAGCTTATATATTTGGTTTAGTTTAATTTCTATTTGAATATTTAAGTTTTAATAACATTTGAGCCAACAGAACTCCATTTTCTTTCCTTCAATGTCTAATAACTATATCTTGATCAAAATGTACATGCATATGGGTGGTAGTTTTAATAAGATTTTAGTTGATAAATGATTCAAAGAAAGAAGAATTTTTTTTAACTCATTCTAATCAAATCTCTTAAAACAAATTTAGAAAAGATAGAAAGATTGGGGAAGATAGGTTTAGGCCCCCTCCTTTTTATTGATTAATATAAAACTAAGGTATATAATCCTATTTACAATGATAATGAGGTCTACTTTTATACAATTTGAGTCGAATTCCTCTCTTAATTTGAATAGGACTAACTTTTAGAAATAAGTATAAAAAAACTAATATCTTACAGAAAGAAAATCTCAACTTCTGCTTCAATTTTGTTTGCTATCGAATCATCTAATTCTTTCTGCATTAAAAGATATGTTCCGTCAAAATCTTTTTTGAATAAAAAATTTTTGGTTTGATTAGCCTACTTCGAGATCTAAATAGGGCTAAAAATAGATCAGATTTTATCCAACCATACCGATATCCACATTCAATTTGGGCCGAATTTGAATATATTTTACTGACTCTGATCGGATTCGGATACAGATCTAGATATTTAGGTAGAAAAATAGCTGAATATAGATTCAAATATGGATCTTACTTATTTTTTGGATTTGGAGCTGGATATCAGTATAATATATGTTGGTAGTCTCGGTCTCCCAGATCTAGGTGTTCGCTCTGCTGTCTGCATACGTGATCACATGCCATTTCCTTCATGTAATCCTATCTGGCCAATCACCCATCACGATATTCCCCTTCTTCACTATAAAAAGTATAGGAATTAGTGATGTATTTTTGCCAGCAGATATATAGGCCTTGTTTAAAATTACTATTGGTAGTAGAGC
Source organism: Elaeis guineensis (assembly GCF_000442705.2). NCBI lineage: Eukaryota > Viridiplantae > Streptophyta > Magnoliopsida > Arecales > Arecaceae > Elaeis > Elaeis guineensis. Next base: position 73,618,950 of record NC_026001.2, on the reverse strand, counting down.
TTTTGGAACTAGAGCTTTTGAGAAGTAGAACTTTTAAAAGTAAAATTTTTATAAAAAGCTATTTGATGTTTGGTAACCATATTTATAAAGTACTTTGAAATTTTAACATATGTTTGGTAATTAAAATAAAAAAAATATATTTTTGTATGATAAAATGACAATAAGAGATATTGCATAGTATTGTATAGTGAAGAATAATTAATATAATATTATATATTATAATATTTTTATACTATATAATATTATTATCATAAAATATAACATAATAATATAATATAATATAATATAATATTATTATAACTATAATATAATTTATAATATAATATATTAGTTATAATCTAATATAATAATGATTATAATATAATATAATAAAATATTATTAAAATATTATTATGTTATATTATATTATTATAATATAATAATAATATAATAGATTATATTATATGTCTATAACATAAATATTATTATATTTTAAAATATTATTTTGTTATATAATATTATTATCATATAATGTAATATAATATAATAATACTATAATAGATTATATTATATATTTATAATATATCATGATATTAATTTATTATTATATTATATTATATTTATAGTATAATAATATAATATGATATAATTATGAAATTTTTTAATAGATATTTCTATCATTAAAAAATTGAAATCAAAATAACTTTCCAATATTTGTCAAAAAGTACTTTTGAGAAAAGCTTTAAAATAGAGTTTTCTTCGAGTAGATCTTTTCAATTTTCTGATAAAGTCAAAATAACTTTTTAATTTTTTATCAAATATTACTATATCATCCTAAAGTACTTTCTGGCACTTTAAAAGCTTAGCCAAACAGAGCTATAAAATCGCTACTATAAATCTCTTTAGCCAACATTTGTCCAAAAGTGCTGGCATAGTATGTTATTCTTTAGATTTTTTTATGCAGTTAGGTCAAACTACTAAGAAACATAAGATTTTTTTCAAATAGTCAAATCAAACTACTGGAAAAAGACCATGTTATTCATCTTGAAAAGTCTTATTTTTTCCAATGGTCAAGTAAAACCATTAGAAAATGTCCATATTATTCACCCCAGTTTATCTTGTTACCTTAATGATTTTTCTAATTCATGAAGAAAAGTCTCATTTTTTCTGGCAGTTTACTAAAACTACTGGAAAAAGTCCAAGTTATTCACCTCAATACATGCTATTCTTGTGATTTTCCTAATTCCCTAGGAAAAGTTTTATTTTTCCCTAATACCAGGTCAAAGCCACTAGAAAAATGCCGGGTTAAGTTCATGTTATCCTAGCCATTTTCTTAATCCATTGGAAAAGTCTTATTTTTTTTGGTGGTCAAATTAAACTGCTAGAAAAAATCCATTATTCTAGATAAATGTATTATTTTTCCTAGTCATCAGCTCAAACTACAGGAAAAGGTGACATTATTCGAGCAATATTTTTATGATAATAGCTTGTTATTACATAAATATGACCATTATGTTTATTTATACTTTTTTTAAAAAAATAATTTTTTAATTGCAATTTTTCTCTCAAAATTTACTTAAAAATGATCGTAGGTCCAAAAAAAATAATTTTATTTTATCTAATAAAGGAGAAGAAAAGATAACACCATTATTTTTTCATTAGTTTCTATTATTTTCTTTATAATATCATTATAACTACCATTACTTTACTAATTATTTTATTATTAAAATTGAAGAATTATTTTCAAAGATAAACAATGATGGTTATAAGTGAATAAGGCATTCTTGAGCACCTAAAATGAAGAGAGAAACATTTATTCATTCATTTATTTATTTATTTAATATTTATTTTGAGAGGAAGAGGAAAAATGTTATAGCATGCCATGTATAAAATTTCATACAAGAATTCAGTAGATTTATTGATTCATCATACGTGTACTTAACTATTCAAGGGTGCTCATCTCCTTGTTATCATTTTTGTTTACTTAATGACATTATGTTGGTATTGCAATTTCCTTAAAACAAAAAGAGAAGAAAAGGAAAAAAAAAAGCATACAAGTGTGCATGTTGTATTGAGGCAGTTTGGCAAGCTATCCATTTAAACCTCTATCATTCTATTTTGGAAAAAATACATTTTTATACAATGAAGTTTAGGGGTACTAGAAATCAAGTGATTCAAGTTTCACATTTACCAATTTGGCCAATAATATAGCGAAATCGATCAAAATAAAAAAAAATAGACAAACGAAGCTCAACGTCATTTGCCCATGACTATCACATGACTGCATGTGGCCCACTAAACAATCATAATTGACAACCTAAAATTAGAAACTTCAATCGGTTAAAAGAAAAACCTCCCTCCTATTCTTCCTTCCCTCCTAAGTTCCAACCTAGTTTTTCCTAGGTATTCTTCTCCGGCACCAACCGCATCTTCATCTAACAACTTGGTCGGCCAATCAGCTGCCTACCCGATGCCCCTTAGAATGCCACCATCATTGTGAAGACAAGGACTATAGGGATACCTAAATTGAAGGTTCTACAGCAACTTGAGATGTACGGATTAAAAAAATAGATTTACGATTAGGGGGTATTAGAATTTTTTGCATGAATCTTTATATGTGGGGATTTGTATTTTATTTGTTCTATAGGATTTTCATATGTTATATTTATATTTTATTTTTTCTCTAAGTTGTGATTGTGGTCCCTTAGTCTCTCCTTTGGGATACTGAAATGCTGAAAATACCTAGCATAATGTATACTTCTGCATCTTATAGGACCCCTAATATCTGCTTCTAGTCTACTATAGGACCCCTTATGTCAACTTTTGGTTTGCTATAGGATCCCTAATGTTTGCTTTCGCTAGCTAAAGGGCTTATTATATAATATTTTAGTGGACCCCCAATGTCTGCATTAGGTTATTATCAATGGTTTAGGTTATCTATTGTGTTTTGGTTATAAATAAATTAGTGTCTTTATATTTACATAAATTTTTTAATCCTTTGCAGCATGGATATAGTTGTTACAGTTGTTATTCATCATGGTGGCTCATTTATCAACCATCCTACATTCGATTATATTGGTGGATTAGTGATAAAGGTAGAGGATATTGATATAGACAAAGTATCATATATTGGTATTATTGATATATTAAATGAGTTGGGTTATAATAATATAGAAAAAAATGCACTATGAGGTACCAAGAAGGGATTTCAAGAATAGCCTTAGACTTTTATATGATAACCAACAAGTTTTTGAGACATTTAATCAAGTGAACCATGGGGGTATGGTGCATATTTATGTTCTTCGATATACCTGAAGTCCTTGATACTACTAAATTTACAAGTAAATCTGAAAAGGATGAAAATATGAGTGCTAGTGAGAATGATGCTCATACTTTTGCTAAAAATGTAGGTAGTGATGGTAATAGTAATGCTCATAGTAGTGCTGACAATAATATGGATAATAATTATGATAGTGATGGTAACAGTAATGCTGATTGTGATAGTGATTTTATGGATGTGATGTGATAGAAGCTAATCATAGTACTAACTCCAAAAGTGATTTTGAGAGAGAGATGCACTTGTATAAAGACTTAGTTCATCCAATCAATTCTTGAAGAATATGGCAGAAAAAAAAATGCCTCAATCTAATTATGCTAATTCTAATGGTGATGGTGTTAGGAGAGTGATGGAAAATTTGAAGAGTTTAATATTAAAATAGATTTGAAGGATCCAAAGTTCTTAAATGGAATGAAGTTTGATAATCATAAGGAGTATAAAGATGCTATAAGGATATATGGGATATTGAATGAATATAATATTAGATTCAAAAGGAATGCCAATTCTTACATTACCACTGTATGTGCTGATGGTTGCTCATGAAGAATATCTACTTCATGGATGAGTACAAAAAAGTCATTCCAAATTAAGTGCTACTGTCTTAAATACAAATATAGTAGAAGCTATGAAAATTGCCAGATCAAGTCTTCATGGCTTACTAGGCACTGCTTAGATAAGTTTAGAAACAATTCTAATTTTAAAGCAAAGAGTTACAAGATGATGCGCACAAGAATCTGATTGTTAATGTTTCAATATACCAATGCTATTGGGCAAAAAAAAGGGCACTTGAGAAAATTTAAGGATCTCATAAAGTATAGTATGCAAGACTGTATAACTATGCTCAAGAATTGAAAAGGTCAAATCCTACTAATACAGTTGTTATTCATGTATGGAGGCTACAAATCAAAGGGTTTTATAATGCTTTGATGTGTGTAAGAAAGGATTTTTTGCTGGTTGTAGACTCATAATTTATTTAGATAGCTATTTTCTTAAGTTTGTTTACCAAGAACATCTACTAGCAGCAGTTGGGAGAGATACCAATGAAAGGATGTTTCCTATAGTTTGGATAGTAGTAGAAGCAGAAATAAGAGAGTCATGGGAGTTGTTTTTAAATTTGCTTCAAATGGACATTGGCTTTGCACAAGATAAAAGTTGGATTTTTATGTCAGACCAACAAAAGATAATGTTAAGCAAATAATTTTTTTAAATTATTTTTATATTTTTTATTATAATTATATAAACTTGTTCTGCATATTTCTTTTGTCTTGCAATGCAGGATCAATATTGTTGGTGCAAAAATCCGCCTGTGCCGGAGAAGCTGGAGTTGTGGGGGTCGCGGTCGCCGTCGGGACCTGCAAAAGAAGTCTAAACCGGAGGTGGGGTTGCTCCGGTAAGACCCTCCGACGCTCAAGTCAGTTCTCTGCCTCAACAAGAATGGAGTACTCGAACGAAAATTTTAGCAGAATTTTTAGGTAAAAAATGAGAGCTTAGAGAATAACGTATCTGGGGTCCCCCTTTTATAGACGAAGGGGGCAACAGACCGATAGCGATGTCTGTAACCATCTGGCAGTGGGCTGCCCAGGAGTTTGTTGCGAAGAGTAGTGGAGTGGACCCGTGGCTATCACCGGGGCATGCCATGTGGAGTCTGCCACGAGGAGCGGAGCGACGTCCGTTGTCGTGACTTGCCAGAGAATGGAAGAATCATGCGGTATCCATCGCAGAAAGTGGAGCAGGATCGTGGCCATTATTGTGGCCTGCCAAGGAGTTATGGAGCCACGTGGAATCCGTCATAGAAAGCGGAGCAATGCTGTGGCTGTTACTGTGGCCTGCCAGGGGGTGATGGAGCTGCGTGGAATCCGTCGCAGAAAGTGGAGCAGTGCTGTGGCTGTTACTGCAGCCTGTCAGGGGGTCCAGGCCTATCGACTGGAGTTCGGCTGGGGTGTCTGGCGGAGAGAGGTGGCTAGCCACCCGTCTGTGGGGAGCTTGGAGTCCGGCTCTCACAGGAGTCTGGATGGAGTCTTCCTTCAGTTGAAGTCGGAGATGAGGTCTGACACCCACAGGAGTCCGGACGGAGTCTTCCCGCAGCTGGAGTTGGAGATGAGGTTTGGCTCCTATAGGAGCTCGGGCGAAATCTACCTGCAATCAAAGTCAGGGGCGAAGTCCGGCTCCCGTAGGAGTCCGGACGAAGTTTACCAGCAATCGGGGTCGAGGATGGAGCCCGACTCCCGTAGGAGTTCGGGCGAAGCCTTTCCGCAGTCGAGGTCGGGGATGAGATCCAGCTCTCGTAAGAGTCCGAACGGAGCCTCCCCGCAGCTAGGCTGAGTCTACCTGCAATCAAAGTCAGGGATGAAATCCGATTCCCTTAGGAGTCCAGACGAAGTTTACCAGCAATCGGGGTCGAGGATGGAGCCCGGCTCTCATAGGAGTCCGGACGAAGTCCTTGTGCAGCCGAAATTGGGGATGAGGCCCGGCTCCCGTAGGAGTCCGGGAGGAGCCTCCCCGCAGCTGGAGCTGGAGATGAGATCTGGCTCCCATAGGAGCCCGGGCGAAGTCTACCTGCAATCAAAGTCAGGGGCGAAATCCGGCTCCCGTAGGAGTCCGGACGAAGTTTACCAGCAATCGGGGTCGAGGACGGAGCCCGGCTCCCGTAGGAGTCCGGGTGAAGCCTTTCCGCAGTCGAGGTCGGGGATGAGATCCGGCTCCCGAAGGAGTCCGGGTTGAGTCCACCTACAGTCAAAGTCAAAGATGAAGTCCGGCTCCCTTAGGAGTTCGGACGAAGTTTACCTGTAAGCGAAGTCGTGGGTGGAGCCCGGCTCCCATAGGAGTCCGGACGAAGTCCTTGTGCAATCGAAATTGGGGATGAGGCCCGACTCCCGTAGGAGTCCGGGCGGAGCCTCCCCGCAGCTGAAGCTGGAGACGAGATCTGGCTCCCGTAGGAGCTCGGACGAAGTCTACCTGCAATCAAAGTCATGGGTGAAGTCCGGCTCCCGTAGGAGTCCGGACGAAGTTTACCAGCAATCGGGGTCGAGGACGGAGCCCGGCTCCCGTAGGAGTCCGGGCGAAGCCTTTCCACAGTCGAGGTCGGGGATGAGATTCGGCTCCCGTAGGAGCCCGGGCTGAAATCTGGTAGTTGTAGGAAGCTACCGTTGGGAAAGTTCAGCCGTTGGCGAGGTCCGAGGTAGTTCGGATTGGAGTTGAACCTGGCTGGGGAAAGTCCGGAAGGGATTCGGGGAACAGCTGATAGTCGTAGAAAGTCGGCTGGCGGTGGAGCTTAGTGAGCGCTTAGGGCGGTTTAATAGATAACTGGGGGAACTCATGTTGAAGGAGCTCGGGTGGTGTAGTGGGAGTTCATCCGTCGGGAGAATTCAATCAGTACTGTGGGAATCCAACTGTTGGAGAAGTGCGGAGAGATACCATCTGCAGTCGAAAGTCGGAGGAGTCCTGGGAGGGTCAATCCTGTTAAGAACTTCAGCTGAGGGTATTTTATACCCAACACCAGTCTCCCTACTTTCGAGTTTGAATTTCGGATGAAGAAAGTACAGAAAGATTGTCACAGCCGAAGTTCCTCCCTCGATGTCCGCGTGCGATCGTCTTCAGATATTTTGGCATTTAATGCGTGCATGCTGGAGCCTTTTTTCGATTAGGGCGACCCGAAGAGTCTTTTCGGAACTCCCACCAGGACGTGATCCCAAGCGTCACGCCATGAAAGTCTGCGAACGGTCAACCCTAGGTCACGGTGAGCGGGACACGCGGTGGGCACTGGTTGGCCTAGGGACACCTGCCACCATAATTGCGCCAGGCTCCTTTGCCTATTTAAGCCCCCACCTTTCCTCCAGGGGCTTCACTTCGCCTGAGGGATGACATCTTTCTTTCGCCTGAGAGCTTAGCCACTCAGCCACTCCATCGGTGCCCCTTCCGACTCCGAGCGTCCTTCGCGTCGGTCTTTGCCATCTCCGCCGGCTCTCTGCTATCTCCAGTCCCCCGATTCTCTCTAAGGGGTTCCCCCACCGGGGCCTCCGCCCCGGAGGCCAATCTCAAGAGGATGCCACGGACTTGGAAGAGTGCAAGGAGGAGAACAGCAGTCTGCGAGTTCTCCGGTTGTCAAACTGCCGCTGAGGGTTTCCGTCGCTTTAAAGGAGGCTCGAGGGAGAATTCCTTCAACAACAGGGGTTTAATAACGGGGACAACCGGTGAAGGCATTCCACCTGAGAATTTCAGAGTAGCTGAACGGGGCAACACCGGTCAAGGGGGCAGAGCTATCATCATAAGCTGTGGCGGGATCCTTGATGTCGTCGGGGCTGAGGGACCAGAAGCGGTCGGCGCCGACGGTGGGACAGTAAAACTTATTGCGGGGACGGTGGAAGTAGCGCATGCCGACCTTGCCGGAACACCTAGGACGGTGGTTGTCATGGAGCATCCGGTGATGGCGCATATCTCCGGTGCCATCGCTGCCTCCGGGGTAACTCCGATTCTTCTTGAAACAGGTCATCGTCGCCGCTGCCGTTGCCTTTGCTACCCCCTGAATTCTATCCCATCCTTTTTCCCCTAGGGTTGGAATTTCGGAGATGGAGCGGGATGAGGCGGGGGGAGAGAGCCGAGAGGTTTATCACATGCACTGAAAAATACAGCTGGGAAGGACAGAATCGGGAAGAGAAGTCTACAGCTTGAAGTGGCCTTCGGTGTATCCCTTTCGAGCCTTGTAATAATGTATTCTTTTCTGGCCCTCCGGGTCCTGTAACGTACATCTTGTTAATCAAAAAATGAGAAGGAGATTTTGTTACCTCATCCGTACTTTACGTCAAATTGTTGTCTGCCGAACTTCTTTACTTTACTATTGTTATTGTTGTATTCCCTTCTTTCTTTTTCTCTTCTTTTCTTCTTCTTTTTTTTTTTTTTTGACGTCATTCGTAGGTTACCGATGGTTGTCACACTGGCTCGCTTTTCAGTTATCCTTTTCCTTCAACCTCAATGGCTCTATAATGCATATAAATGCATATTTGATGAAAAATATGAGAAGAAAATTTTTCGCTACCTCTTTTACTCATGTGTTGAATTATCGTTTGCCGAGCTTCTTTTCGGCCTTTGCATCATTCGGAGGTACCTGATTGTCATTGTATCGACCCATCTTTCTCGTACGTGGCCGCAGATTCGTCTGGGGCCGCTCGGGTTTGGTGCCCCCATCAGGGCTCGAGCTCGGAGGTCTGAGCTTCCATCACCCTGAGGAAGTTGTCTTATCTTGGGCTTGCATTGAAAGCTTCCTTGAAAGCTGGGGTTCTTGATAAGAACCCCAATCCTTGCTGAGACGGGGTTCTCTGCATCTTTGACGCTGTTTGTTTTCCATTCGTCGCTGACGTAGTCCATCGCTTTTCCTTTTAACCCCTCTCCCCTTTTTCTTTTTCGGGTGGGATTTTTCCCTCCGTTCTTAATGGAGCTGCGGGAGTCCGGCTCCTATAGGTGAGGTCGGAGTGAAATCCGGCTCCCGTGAGAGTCCAGATGGAGTCTACCTGCAATTGAAGTCAGAGGCGAAATTTGGCTCCCGTAGGAGTCCGGGCGGAGCTTACCAGCGGTCGAAGTCGGGGATGAAGTTCGGCTCTCGTAGGAGTCCGGATAGAGTCTTCCTTCGATCAAAGTCGAGGACGAAGTCTGGCTCCCGTAGGAGTCCGGACGGAGTTTTATTGCGAAGGAGCCGCTGGGGAAGGTCCCCCTTTTGCTCGTCTGGTCTTGAATGACCAGACCTTAATTGATGTCAGGGCGAGGTTCTTTCCTTATTTCTGTCGTAACAGGTTTCAGCTCTGGTTAGGACGAGGTTCTTCTCTTGTCTCTAACGTGGCTGTAGGGGCACATATAGGCGTTGCTAGGCCCTTCCCCCCATCCGATCTAAAGAGAACCGGGCCTTCGACTTTGCTCAAGTTAGGATGAGGTTCTCCTCCTGTCCCTAACAGGGCTATGGGGGTGCATATGGGCATTGCAGGGCCTCTCCCCCCATCCGGTCTAAAGAGAATCGGGCCTTCGACTTTGCTCAAGTTAGGACGAGGTTCTCCTCCTGTCCCTAACAGGGCTATGGGGGCGCATATGGGCGTTGCAGGGCCTCTCCCCCCATCCGGTCTAAAGAGAATTGGGCCTTCGACTTTGCTCAAGTTAGGGCGAGGTTCTCCTCCTGTCCCTAACAGGGCTGTGGGGGCGCATATGGGTGTTGCAGGGCCTCTCCCCCCATCCGGTCTAAAGAGAACCGGGCCTTCGACTTTGTCGAGATGAAGTTCCCTTCCTGCTTCCGACATAGTTTGTTTTGACTGTCCTATCGATATTAGCTAGTGCCAAGAGGGGAGACATGTAGATATGCAACTTTTACTTAAAATAAAGTTATCGATAATACATTCGTAAGTTTTTCGAGCTCCATGGTCGCGGGAGGTCTGCTCCTCCGAGCTCCTTGAGGTAATAAGTTCTAGGCCGGACTACTTCTTTGACCTCATACGGGCCTTCCCAGTTTGGGGTGAGCTTCCCTCGATCCTGAGGTTGCGAGACAGCGGCTCGTCGAAGCACTAGATCTCCTGCTCTAAAGGCTTTATTCTTGACCCGAGAATTGTAATAGCGGGCGACCTTCTGTCTGTAGGCTGCCACCCGAACTTGAGCTACCTCCCGCTTTTCTTCCAGCAAGTCAAGGTTGGCTTTAAGGCCTTGCGAATTTTGATGTTCGTTGAATGCCACGACTCATGCCGACGGGAGTTTAAGCTCAATTGGGATGATGGCCTCCGTTCCGAAGGCCAAAGCAAAGGGGGTCTCCCCTGTGGGCAGTCTTTGGGTAGTTCGATATGCCCACAACACATGATAAAGTTCGTCTGCCCAAGTTTCCTTCGTCTTTTCAAGCCTCGTCTTGATCCCTTGCAGCAGAGTTCTGTTGGTCACTTCAGCTTCGCCGTTCGCCTGAGGATGAGCTACTGATGTGAAGTTGTGAGAGATATTTAGATCTTCACAGAATTCGACGAATCTTGCTCCCGTGAATTATCATCCATTATCAGTGATTAGGGTCCTGGGCAGATCGAACCTGCATATGATTGACTTCTAGACGAAATCTTGCACTTTTGCTTCTGTGATTTTTGCTAGTGGCTCGGCTTCAACCCATTTGGTGAAATAGTCGATCGCTACAAGGAGGAACTTCCTCTGCCCCGACGCCATAGGAAAAGGTCCAAGGATGTCCATTCCCCATTGCGCAAAAGGCCATGGGGCACTCAAGGGTGTAAGCTCGGTGGCGGGCTGTCTCTGGATGTTGGCATATCTCTGGCATCGATCACACTTTCTGACGTATTCAATCGAGTCATGATGCATCGTCGGCCAGTAATATCCTTGGCGGAGCAACTTGTGGGATAAAGATCTAGCCCCCAAATGGCTTCTGCAGATTCCTTCATGCACCTCCCATAAAGCGTAGTCAGCTTCCGAAGGCCAGAGACACTTCAAAAGGGGCAGAGAGTATGATCTCTTGTACAACTTGCCCTCATAAAGGATATATCGGGAGGCCTGATTTCTGTGCTTCCGAGCCTCTTTTGCATCCTGGGGGAGAACCCCGTCCCTAAGATAGGTTATCAGTGGATCGATCCAGCTGGGCTCGTGGTCAATTTCCATCACGGGCCACGATTTTTCCATACTCGGGCACTTTAGAACTTCAAAGAGAATGCCCTTGGGCAATTCGGCTGGAGCCAGCATTGCCAACTTGGAGAGAAGGTCGGCCCTGGTATTTTCCAATCTCGGAATCTATCTGATGTTGAAGCTGTTGAAGGCGGAGACAAGGTCCTTTACCTTTTCAAGGTATTTAGCCATGCTGTCCTCCCGCACTTCGTAGTTTTCGTTGACTTGTCCAACTACTAGTTGAGAGTCACTGTGGACCTAGAGCCGATCTATCCCCAGCTCTTTGGCGATCCTCAGTCCTACGATCAGAGCTTCATATTCTGCTCCATTGTTTATTGTGGAGAACTCGAAGCGCAGAGCGTACTCCGCGATGACTCCCTCTGGACTGATCAAGATCATGCACGTGCCTGCGCCTGACATGTTGGAAGACCCGTCCACGTAGAGGGCCCAAAAGCAAACAGAGGGATCTGCTTCTTCTTTGGAGGAGTTCGGTCGGGGCTTCAGGCCGTCGATTTCGCCTTGTTCAGGTTCGGCCTCCTCTGGGATAGTACACTCCACTATGAAATCCGCCAATATCTGGGCCTTCACTACCGGCCTGGGTCAATAGTTGATGTCGAATTCTGTGAGCTCGATCGTCCATTTTGCCATTCTCCCGAAGGCATCCGCCCAGTGTAGAATCGCCTTGATCGGTTGGTCGGTGAGCAGCGTTATGGTGTGTCCTTGAAAGTAGGGTCCAGCCTCCGGACTGCAATCAACAGGGCGTAAGTCAGTTTTTCTAATTTAGTATACCTGGTCTCGACGTCTCTTAACGCACGACTGACGTAGTAGATTGGCCGTTGGACTTTTGCTTCTTCTTTGACAAGGACTGCCGCGAGAGCCATGGGAGAGACCGCCAGGTATAAAAATAGTTCCTCTCTAGGCTCTGGCTTCGCCAACAGCGGAGGTGAGCTGAGGTAGCTCCTTAGTTCTTCGAATGTCTGTTGGCACTCAGGGGTCCAATAGAAGTTCTTCGACTGCTTGAGGGTTTGGAAGAAGGGTAAGCACCGTTCGGCCGACCTCGCGACGAAGCGATTCAGGGCTGCTATCCTCTCTGTAAGGCGCTGAACCTTTTTTATCGACTTCGGGGCGGCCATCTCTTGGATGGCACGAATTTTTTCTGGATTGGCCTCAATCCCGTGCCCCGATACCATGAAGCCCAGGAACATTCCCGAGATCACTCTGAAAGCGCACTTAGTCGGGTTCAGCTTCATTTTATATTTTCGGAGGGCGTCGAAGGTCTCCTCGAGGTCGGCGACGTGGTCCATGGAAGATTTACTTTTTATGAGCATGTCATCCACGTAGACCTCCATATTGCGGCCGATCTGCTCCTTGAAGATTTTGTTCACCAACCGCTGGTAGGTTGCGCCTGTATTTTTTAGGCCGAAAGGCATGACTCTGTAACAGTAAAGGCTACGGTTAGTAATGAAAGCAGTCTTTTCTTCATCTTCCGGCACCATCCTGATTTGATTATAGCCGGAGAATGCATCCATGAAGGTGAGGAGCTCATGGCTTGAGGTCGCATCCACCAGTTGATCGATTCTGAGAAGGGGGTAGCTGTCCTTTGGGTAGGCTTTATTCAGCTTTTTAAAGTCTATGCACATCCTCCACTTGCCGTTTGCCTTTTTGACTAGGACAACGTTAGAAATCCAATCAGGATAATTGACTTCTCTAATGAATCCGGCTTTCAGGAGTTTGTCCACTTCCTCGGCTATTGCCTTCTACCTCTCTGGTGCATGACCTCGGATTTTTTCTTTCGTCGGACGATGCTTTGGATCGACGGCCAGACGGTGCTCCATGACTTCCGTGTCAATCTCCGGCATGTCCGCTGGAATCCAAGCAAAAATGTCCGCATTCTTTCATAGAAAATCGATGAGATGCGTCCGCACCTCCTCCCCCAGGTTGGAGCCGATCATTGCCACATGCTCCGCGTTCCCATCGTTGAGAGGGATCGGTACCAGATCTTCGATTGGGCCACCCCTCTCTTCAGTGAGGTCGTCGCAGGCATCCAGCCCATCAATTGGACAGGGGTCGGACTGGTTGCTTCTTTGCAAGGCTATGTTGTAGCAGTGTCTGGCCAGGGCTTGGTCTCCTCTGACCTCTCCGATCCTCTGGTTGGTAGGGAATTTCAACTTTAAATGGAAGGTTGACACGACGGCTCGGAGAGCATTGAGGCCAGGTCGGCCGAGGATTGCGTTGTAGGCTGACGGTGCCTTCACCACCAGGAAGTTCACCAGAGCCCTGGATTGCCTTGGATATCGAACCACGGCCATAGTCAAAGTTATCATTCCTTCCACCGGAACAGCATCGCCGGTAAACCCTACTAGAGGGGAGCTAATCGGCCTCAAATGGCCGTTAAGGATGGGCATTCTTGAGAAGGCATCGTAGAACAAAATATCGGCCGAACTTTCATTGTCGATAAGAATGCGGCGGACGTCGTAATTTGCTATATTCAAGGAAACTACAACCGCATCGTTATGAGAAAATTAAACTCCCTGAGCATCTTCTTCAGTAAAGGTTATGGGCTCCTCAATCTTTTGTCACTTGGGGGGCACGGCCAATGCGTTGGTCGCTTCCCGTCGGGATTCTCCCGAGATGGTGTTGGCAAAATCCGTCGGAGGCCGATTGTCCGACTGCTCCACGCCGGCCACTGTTGCCGGAGGATGCAGAGCCTGGGAAACTGGAGGCGAGGTCGAAGCCTGAGATCTGACTGCGGAGGTCGTGGGTCGTCGTGTGGATGCCTTGTGGGGAGGCATCGGGCAAAGATCAAGTGGGGGAAGGAGAAGTGAATGTTGGAGAAGACGACCAGAGGCAGTCCCGTTGAGCGCTCCTTTAAGAACAAGGGTGCTGCGAAGGTTCAGGGACCCTTCCTCTAGTGTCAATCCTGTTGGTGCAAAAATCCGCCTGCGTCGGAGAAACTAGAGTTGTGGGGGTCGCGGTCGCCGTCGGGACCTGCAAAAAAAGTCTAAACCGGAGGTGGGGTTGCTCCGGCAAGATCCTCCGACGCTCAAGTCAGTTCTCTGCCTCAACAAGAATGGAGTGCTCGAACGAAAATTTTAGCAGAGTTTCTAGGTAAAAAATGAGAGCTTAGAGAATAACGTATCTGGGGTCCCCCTTTTATAGGCGAAAGGGGCAACAGACCGATAGCGATGTCTGTAACCATCTGGCAGTGGGCTGTCCAGGAGTTTGTTGCGAAGAGTAGTGGAGTGGACCCGTGGCTATCACCGGGGCGTGCCACGTGGAGTCTGCCATGAGGAGCGGAGCAGCGTCCGTTGTCGTGACTTGCTAGAGAATGGAAGAATCGCACAGTATCCATCGTAGGAAGTGGAGCAGGATCGTGGCCATTATTGTGGCCTGCCAGGGAGTTATGGAGCCACGTGAAATCCGTCGCAGGAAGCGGAGCAATGCTATGGCCGTTACTGCGGCCTGCCAGGGGGTGATGGAGCCGTGTGGAATCCGTCGCAGGAAGCGGAGCAGTACTGTGGCCGTTACTGCGGCCTACCAGGGGGTCCGGGCCTATCGACCGGAGTTCGGCAGGGGTGTCTGGCAGAGAGAGGTGGCTAGCCACCCGTCTGTGGGGAGCTTGGAGTCCGACTCTCGCAGGAGTCCGGATGGAGTCTTCCTTTAGTTGAAGTCGGAGATGAGGTCCGACTCCCACAGGAGTCCGGACGGAGTCTTCCCGCAGCTGGAGCTGGAGACGAGGTCTGTCTCCCGTAGGAACTCGGGTGAAATCTACCTGCAATCAAAGTCAGGGGCGAAGTCCGGCTCCTGTAGGAGTCTGGATGAAGTTTACCAGCAATTGAGGTCGAGGACGGAGCCCGGCTCCCGTACGAGTCTGGGTGAAGCCTTTCCGCAGTCGAGGTCGGGGATGAGATCCGGCTCCCGTAAGAGTCTGGATGGAGCCTCCCCGCAGCTGGGCTGAGTCTACCTACAATCAAATTCAGGGATGATATCCGACTCCCTAAGGAGTCCGGATGAAGTTTACCAGCAATCAGGGTCGAGGACGGAGCCCGGCTCCCGTAGGAGTCCGGGCGAAGTCCTTATGCAGTTGGAATTGGGGATGAGGCCCGGCTCCCGTAGGAGTCCGGGCGGAGCCTCCTCGCAGCTGGAGCTAGAGATGAGATCTGGCTCCCGTAGGAGCCCGGGCGAAGTCTACCTGCAATCAAAGTCAGGGGCGAAGTCCGGCTCCCGTAGGAGTCCGGATGAAGTTTACCAGCAATCGGGGTCGAGGACGGAGCCCGACTCCCGTAGGAGTCCGGGCGAAGCCTTTCCACAGTCGAGGTCGGGGACGAGATCCGACTCCCGTAGGAGTCCGGGCTGAGTCTACCTGCAGTCAAAGTCAGGGATGAAGTCCGGCTCCCTTAGGAGTCCAGACGAAGTTTACCTGTAAGCAAAGTCGTGGGTGGAGCCCGGCTCCCGTAGGAGTCCGGGCGAAGTCCTTGTGCAGCCAGAATTGGGGACGAGGTCCGACTCCCGTAGGAGTCCGGGCGGAGCCTCCCCGCAGCTGGAGCTGGAGACGAGATCTGGCTCCCGTAGGAGCCCAGGCGAAGTCTACCTGCAATCAAAGTCAGGGGCGAAGTCCAGCTCCCGTAGGAGTCCGGACGAAGTTTACCAGCAATCAGGGTCGAGGACGGAGCCTGGCTCCCATAGGAGTCCGGGCGAAGCCTTTCCGCAGTCGAGGTTGGGGATGAGATTCGGCTCTCGTAGGAGCCCGGACTGAAATCTGGTAGTTGTAGGAAGCTACCGTTGGGGATGTTCAGCCGTTGGTGAGGTCCGGGGTAGTTCGGATTGGAGTTGAACCTAGCTGGGAAAAGTCAGGAAGGGATTCGGAGAATAACTGATAGTCGTAGAAAGTCGGCTGGCGGCAGAGCTTAGTGAGCACTTAGGGCGGTTTAATAGATAACTGGGGGAACTCGTGTTGAAGGAGCTCGGGTGGTGTAGTGGGAGTTCGTCTGTCGGGGGAATTCAATCAGCACTGTGGGAATCCGGCTGTTGGAGAAGTGCGGAGAGATACCATCTGCGGTCGAAGGCCGGAGGAGTCCTAGGAGGGTCAATCCTGTTAAGAACTTCGACTGAGGGTATTTTATACCCAACAAATATCATACTTTCAGCAAGTTTTATGAGGGGATGAGCATAGATTTTGTATAAGGCACATACAAAATAATTTTTAGAAAAAGCACAAAGGAAAGGTTCTTAAAAATGCACTATGAAAGGTAACACTTGCCTACACAACATAAAAGCATGAGACTACATTAGAATACTTGAAAAGTCTAAGTGAGGAGGCTTACAAAGATGTCATAAATAATAAGGAGGCTCCTCCTCAAATATGGGCTAGAGCTTTCTTTACAGAGAGAACATGTAGTGATGTGGTGTAAAATAACACGACAGAATATTTTTAATGCATACATTTTGAAGAGCAGAGATAGACCTATTATCACAATACCAGAAGAGATTAGGATCCTTATTATGATCATGTTAAGATAGAAAAGGGAAGAATTGAAGAACTTCAGTAGTATGTTTGCAATATTAGAGTTGGTCAATTGTAGTGTGTTTCAAATTACTTATGGCCAATTGAAATTGTTCCTATACTATTCATAGTCCTATATACTTGGATACAATGTGCAGATTTAATGAAATTTAATAAGCCTTTATAAATTCCCATCTTATTGCTATTTGTTAGGTCGGTCCATATATACTTATTACTTGGCAAGAAGCTAGTTGTTTAATGAAAAATAGGGATGTATGTGCAGGTGATGTATTAGAATGAATTCTCTTCCTATCAAATGATTGTAGCTACTGTATTGCTACAACAAGTAACTTTACAAGATTCCACCTTATTCCATGACTTAGATTTTATATTACCAATTGAACATGATAAACCAAGAATCACAACCCATGAAATAAATGACCATTTTTTTGAGGAAAAGTTTATAGACTATATTGAATAACCCGTTACCAGTAGGAAAAGTTTAATTCAGAGAGTATGAAATTATAATAAACATTCTGAACAACCCAATATTCTAAAAATAGTCCATCTAAATGACAACCATGCTTGCATACTTTTCACTTTATGGATTACATCAACATACAAATATCATCATTATAGGATAGATTTATCATCCAAACAATCACAATCCATCCAAAAAATCATAATCCATGATAGAAACAGTGCAAACAAAACCATTTTTCTAAAACTCTCATGCCGAGCCTCTGATTTCTATAACTTTTGAATCAACTCTGACTCAACTTCAGGAAGTTTATTTGCTTCTTTCTCAGCTGTAGTAAGCTTTATTTGGCAAGCAGAAGCCTACAAATTTGTATTTTTTCTTCTTAAATTCTAAATTTTATCATGTAATTTAGGGATCACCATCATTAATCAAGTACATATAGGAGGGTCTATCCAATCAAAATATCTACAATATGACTCCTCATCCTCACAACCAAACCATTCAATAACTAATTCAAAAACATAACCTTCTATTATATTAAATCATACTTACATTGTAGTTGGAGCAACCTATAAACCTCCTACCAGGACTATCATTAGTCCATGATATCTATCATCGAACAAAAGCATCACAGTTGCATTTTTTCTAACCAATATTGCTCTTCTCAGATGGAGCGGAATGTCAGAGTGGAGGTGAAATATTGCTTGTTGATGAAGAGGCCAAACTATAAGTAGATGACTGTATTTATGACTTAGAATGGACCAAAATGATAAGAAAGAAAAAAAATTTCTTTTTAATACCTGGAATGAACAGCTTCTCCTCTATCTTACCCTTTTAATCTGTATCCCTCTTTCTTTTCTTTTGAAGTCCTAGACGAGGATGATGAAAAAATGGAAAAGAAAGAGAGGTATAGTCAGAAATTTGGCTATATTCCAACCTTAATTATTGATTAAGATAATAAGATGTCATTTCAATAGTGTTTAACAATTTTTTTGCCATGTATGATTGTTTAATGGATCACATGCGGTCACATGAGGGTCATGGACAAATGATGTTGAGCTCCATCTATCTATTTTCTTGATTTTCATTGATTTTGTCACATTATTAATCAAATTGACAAATGTGAAACTTGGATCGCTCGATTGCTAGTATCTCTAAATTTCACTATATAGAAATATATATTTTTTTTTTATTTTTTAGGGGAGAGTAAAGAAATGTAAATACAAAATAGCCAAATTATATCTTTTGGGCTTGTCCTTTGTGGATTAATATCATAAAAAAATTGATCAATTTTTTTATTGACCAACTTACCCATATTCTTATACTTTTTAAGATGGATAAGTTACTTTTCCTATGAATAGCATTTACCCATAAAATAAAAAAAATCTTATCCACTTAGGGATGGCTAAATTAATTTTTTATCAATTAAAAAAATAATCTTTTTAATTCATTCCTATTATACCCATAATCTTATAATAATAATATTATATTATATTATAAAATATTATAATATAATATCATCATAAATTATTATAATATAATATACTATATTATTATCATATATTATATATAATAATAATATAATAATATAATATATTATTATATATAATAATATAAATTATAATATTTTCATATAAGATATTAACATAATATAATATAAAATATTTAATATACTATAATATATAATAATAATGATATAATAATATATAATAATATATTATATTATATATAATGATATTTATATAATAGTATAATAATAATATAATAATAATATAATATGTTGTATATATATAATAATATATGTTAATATAATAAATTCCTATATATAATAATATTATATATATTATATTATATTATATTAAGATATTATTATAATATAATAATATATTATAGTATAATATAATAATAATAATAATATTATAATATAATATATTTAATATACTATAATATATAATAATAATGATATAATAATATATAATAATATATTATATTATATATAATGATATTTATATAATAGTATAATAATAATATAATAATAATATAATATGTTGTATATATATAATAATATATGTTAATATAATAAATTCCTATATATAATAATATTATATATATTATATTATATTATATTATATTAAGATATTATTATAATATAATAATATATTATAGTATAATATTATAATAATAATAATATTATAATATAATATATTAATATATTATATTATAATAATAATAATATAAATTAATATAATATATTATTATAATATAGTATAATATTATATATAATAATATTTATATAATAAAAGATATTATAAAAATATGGATAGATCTTAGCAACTTATCCAAAAAATTAATAATTTAAAGAAAATAGGTAACAAATTTATAAATCATTTTTTAATATATAAAAAATATGAATAAATTATTTTTTATTTTTATCTAAAAAATATTTATTCAAAAAAATATAAATTTTTTGATAAATTTTTTATCCTAAAAAAATAGGCCCTTTGTTTTAAGCTTAAGCTTAAGATGGGAAAATGGGGCCAGTTATTGCAGCCCAAAAGTGATGAATCAGAGGTAGACCTTTTTTATCTTGAAATCCTATGATCTTAAAAACTATTTCTCTTTTCCTATTTGTACCTATTGGGAAATATATCTCAAAGTCAATCGTTAGACAATTATGCTCATCTTATAAATTATATATAAATTTTTATTAATAAAAATTATTTAATATTTTCATTATAAATTAACCATCTTTAAACTTTTGTATTGTAATGAAGTCCTTAGGACTATTATTAATCGATAAAAGAGGATTTATCATTAAGTTCTTAAAAATATTTGCGACCAAATGATACGCTATTATTAGGACGATAGCGATATTAAGTATAGGTCTTTGTGTGCCATATGAGTTGGTTGTCCTCTTAACCAAAGAGTATGGAGATATTGTTATGGCATGTAGATAGAATGTAAGAGTATATTCACATCGAACGTGATCATGTGTCAAGCACTCTGCTGTCAAGAGTAGCTTGTAAAGGGTATGGGTATAAATATCCCTCCAACTTGAGACCACCATAGTGACTTGTAAGCAACTCACTATACTTTAATACCAGACCATCTGAGTTTCTAACTTAGTGACAGAAGGATACTGGGTATAATTAAGTATTTATCAAGTCAGTGTGTGAGTCAAGATGGAATTAACCCCTCTAAATTAGTAAGAGATATGCATCAGTGTATTTCAATTTAGCAAAATCTTGGTCAGGATAATCCATGAGATGGATTTGAAAGGTTGAAATATAATGTAGTTGACTTAATTAGGGTTGACAGTAAAACCTTATGTCACCTTGAGCATTTAGGTCAAAGGGATAAATTATACGGTAACCATACGCCAATAGGTTCTAGAAGGTTACTTTGCAACACTTTGACCTATCCGATCGTCGGGTCATCATTGCTAGATGGTTATATTAATTGGTATAAAAAGTTATTCTTATACTACCAACTTAGGTTCAAACCTATGGGATAACATGCATTAGAAGATTTGATCAGATCTGATAGCTAAAGAGTCTAATTGGATTGCGACTCTGGTGAAGAGTCCTACTTAGACTAGAACTTTGTGAGAGAGTCCCATTAAGACTAAGATTCTATCATTTATAGAGAATTAATTAGTAATTAAATTACTAATTGATTCAATTTGATTGAGTAAAGAGCTTTGGAATAAGACGAATTGAATTAGATTCAGTTCGACTCAGATTGGGATTGATATGATCAAACCCGATTACAAAAAAATTTGATCCTAATTCGATCAGAATTTGGACTCGACTGATTCTTAATTGGGTTAGAAATTTAATGAGATATTTAAATTTTTAATTGAATTAAATTTATTTTTATCAGTGATTTCAATCCAAATTTGATTTGGATTAGAATTGAATTAGAAATGAAGAGTCCAAGTCAGACTAGGACTCTATCCTTATCTTTTGCGCCACATCTCAATCCATGCCAATTTCTGCACACCTAATTGGATTTGGATTATAATTTTTGATATCATGAGAGAGGATCCAATAAGGGTGGTTGACTATAGCTGATGAGTCATAATATTATCTCTTGCCTAATTCGAATACGATCTGAATTAGAGATAAGATACAGACTAGAAAAGAGATTTTTCATATATAGTATATTATTGGAGTCATATTATTTTTTTTCTTATTTTTCTTAAAGAATCCTTTGATGTGTGAGGCTCTAGATTCCTTATTCACATTTTAATAGTTTTTTTGGAATTTTTTGGGATGCCAAAAGGAGGTTTTGGCATTAATTCATGGCACCCTTTCTTGAAAAGTCTCAATTTCTAGTCGATAAAAAGGGGACCCCTCTCTTGGATGTCCCATAATCAATTCTCTTATAAATTTTTTATTTCTAGAGCCTCTTCTCCTACTCCTCTCTTCTTCCTCCAAATCTTTTATCACTTTAGAGTATCCAAGGTACTTGTAGAAGAAGAAAAAGATCAGTTATCGAAGTTGTTCGCAAACTAGCATCTCCGAGCCCCTGATCTACGTCAGTCTTCACGTGAATTTTTCTATAGAAGCCAGATGACTTTGTGTGACTGTGAGTGACCTGAGAAATACCCTCTCCAACTATTAGACTAGAGAAGATCAAATCAAAATTTGTTTGATAACAATCTCTAACTTATTTTGATTCCTATGGTAGATCTAATAGTTAGATCTAAAATTTCAGCATCGATGAGATCGATGTATTTTTTATTTTTAGATCTAAAATAAATATTTTTCATATCAAAGATTTTGATGTGATAGTTTAAGATTAGATCTTATATATATAATTAAGATTAAATTATTTAATCTATTATTTTTACTGCATAAAATTTTAAAATTGTATATGCTGCACTACCGTAAAATTTTCTTCAACTAGTATTAAAGCTAGATTATTTTGATATGAATTAATATAACTTTAGATCTAATTTTCTTTGTTATTAGATCTGATTATTTATGATTTATATTAGATCTAAATTAATTTATTTTTAAATCTGATGATTATTTATTTAGATTAGATGTTCTGGGTAGCGAAGTACTAAGATTGGATAATCACTAGGCCATCCGGTCATAGGAGCAAGTAAGATTTCATGATCCTCTCCTTTCATTCAATGAGATGCTCTTCATGACGTATAGGGGTGCTACTGTGAGGTCCCATGAAGAAGACAATGAAAAGAAAAAAATTACTTTCTTGTAAAACCCTAGATCTTGAAACCCTAGGTGTTGTTGTATGTGATGCAAGTTGTAAAGATGGTTAGTTACATCTAATCTTATTTAATCAAAATTATTTTGATTTAAAATTATAAAAATTTAGATTTGATCTAAAAAATTTTATGATTTAATATAAAAAAATTTATATAGAAAATTATTTTCGAAACCTTAACCATGTTGATGCAAAACTTAATTGAGAATTAAGTATCAAGTTGATTGGATCTAAAATTGTGATTTAGATCTAATGACATTGCATAAAATATAAAGCATAGATTAGCTCAAATTAGGTCCTTCTCTTTAATTGGATTAGACCTAAGGTTAGAATCAAAGAATTGATTGATCATGTAGAAAAATTGATTAAGTCTAACCAATATTGAATTAGATTAATCAAGATTTCTCTAGTACAATAGTTGTAGATGGTCAAGTCCATATCTTTGATTAAACCAAATGGACCTTGATTGTGGCTCAGTGGTTGAACCCGAATCATTAGGTTGGTCAAATCAAAACTAGTTAACCAATTGGTGTCTAAGGTAAGTTTGGCATTTCGATCGGTGATTTTTAATTAGGAGTGGCTTACGTGGCCATTTCGATGGTATCTAAGGCAAGCTTAGCAAACCCTCTCATCGATCTCACTTATCTGATCAATTTGGTGAATTAGATTTTGATTAGATTGATAAATAATTCGAGTTAGCCCATGCCATTAAGGTTGATCAGTGTGATTGATCTAGGTGCCTGTTCAATCAGTATGACCTAACCAGATTCAGTGACTTAGTGAAGTCAGTGGGAGGATTATGGTCTACTGATTGATCTTTTCTTCTTTTTTTTATTCTTTAAATTGATTAAATCTTCTAAATTATTAGGTCTCTAAAATGAGCTGGTTATGATGATAACTAGATCATAGCCTCTCATTAAGGTGAGTAATAATGGGTCCATTATTTCTGATTGACATTGCAGACACCATCCATCTAGTGTTCTTTCTGAATGATAGAATTATTATTCATCATATGATGACTCTGTTAAACTATCTGATGATGGTTGGGTTGATCGAGCCATCCTCGAGCCTGATCATTCATTAAGTAGAATCACTGAATATGTTCATGTTAATGGTTTGACCTAATCAAAACTTTCAGTGGAGGCCCATCGCCTACTGAAATAAAATCTGAGACTAAATTAAATACTAAAAGTTGTTTGGAGAAACAATTGGTTGAGAACCTACCCATAGGTGCATATGGGTTGATCGAGCCATTCTCGAGCCTATATGTAGTCTGTGTAGATTCTAGTATCCACTAAGGAATTAAGGTAATTCTTTGAATTGGAGGTAGAGGCTATCAATTCGCATAAAATAGTGGGAGGACCTTTAGACTAAAGTCCAAATCTTTAGGATTAATAAATTTATATACTAATTAGGCTTTGTACTTTTTTTATGTGTGCAGATATGGCCTCAAACTTATCACTTCGATCACTGTTGGACAGTGAGAAGCTTATCGAACTAAATTTTGATAATTTATATCGAAAGTTAAAGATTATCCTAGAGCATGAGCGGATCCTTTATGTGATAACGGATCCGACACCTGAGGAGCATACTTCTAATATCTGAGGAGCGATCTGAGATACTTATTTGAAGTGGCTTAATGACCGCACCACGGTTCGTTGCATCATGTGGGCCTCCATGATCGATGAGTTCAATCAGAAGTTTGAAGAAGCTTAGTCAGAGAAAATGCTTCAAGTATTAAGGGATTCCTTTGGCACTCCCGACGATGTTGAGCGACACAAGACTAGTTGCACCATTTTCAATACTCAGATGAGGGAGGGTGCATCTGTTATCGATTATGTATTGTACATGATCGAGCAGATTGAAAAATTAAGCAAACTCGGCTTTCCTTTGCATAAGCAGCTGGGAAGGATGTGATCCTGAACTCTCTACCCAAGTCCTACCTGCGTTCCTCAATCATTTTAGAATGACGAAGCCTGTAGTCAACTACCATGGTCTGTTGGGATTGCTACAGACTTTTGAGAAAGATCACCAGCTCCACAAGGAGACAGTGAATCTAGTGGGAGGATCTTCTTCGGGTAGTCATCATCCCTTTAAGAAAGAAAAAAAGAAGAAGAATAAGAAGGTGCCTAGTGCTGGGAGTCAGTCCCAGAAACTCAAGTTCAAGGCTGATCAAAGTCAGACAGAGTGCTTCTTTTGCAAGAAGCAGGGTCACTAGAAGAAGAATTGTCCTCAATATATCACTTTCCTTGATCCGAACAGGCCAAAGAAGAAGCAATCAGTTGCTGGATAAGATACTTATGTGATAACACCTTGTAACTTCTCTCTTATAGATACAATGATCTAGGTATTAGATATCGAAAGTCCTATTTATATTTGCAATTCATTGCAGGATCTTCAGGTCACTAGGAGATTTGGAGAAGATGAGAGATTCTTGAATATTAGAGATGGAAGATCAGTTTCAGTTTTAGCTTTAGAAATCATCAAGCTTGTATTCGAGTCTCAGTATATTATTCTTAATGAGTGTTATTACTATCCTAGTTTCTTTTAAATATTATTTCTGTAGGCCTTTTGATCAATTTCAATTATGAAATATCAATAAAAATAAACTTTTATGATATCATTTTGAATAGTGTTACAATTTTACATGGACAGTTGAACAATGATATCTATATTATATCTAAGCCTAATGTAATATATATTTTAAATAAATATTCTAAAATAGATGATGTCACAGATGCCTACCTTTGGCATTGTAGGCTAGGTTATATCAATAAGAATAGGATGAACAGATTAGCTCAAGAAAATTTTTTTGATAAAGACGATTATGAATCGTTACCTACCTGTGAGTCTTATTTGCTTGAAAAAATGATCAAATCATCTTTTATTGAAAAAAGTGAATGAGCCAATGATGTGTTGGGTCTGATACATATTGATGTATGTGGACCCATGAGCACATGTGCCAAAAAAAGATACAGCTACTTTATTACGTTCACAGATGACCTATCTAGGTATGGATACATCTACTTGATGAAACACAAATCTGAATCATTTGAAATATTCAAACGGTTCCATAATAAAGTAGAGAAATAAATTAGAAAGAGTATTAAAACTCTTCAGTCTGATCGAGGAGATGAATATCTTTCTAGTAAATTTCTAACATATCTAGGAGAGAATGAGATTTTCTTCCAATGGATCCCTCCACGGATATCACAGCATAATGGCATCTCAGAAAGGAGGAATCGAACCTTATTAGACATGATTCGATCCATGATGGGGTTTGCAACTCTGTCGATCTCTTTTTGGAGATATACACTTGAAACAGCCTATCTTGTGCTCAATAATGTTCTGAGCAAATCAGTTAGTAAGACACCATATGAGATATGGTCAGGACGTAGGCCGAATCTCTCTTACTTTAGGGTTTGGGGGTGTCCGACTTATGTTAAATGATTACAAACTGACAAGCTCAATCCTAGGTCTGATAAGTATAATTTTGGAGGGTATCCTAAGAAAATTAGAAGATATTACTTTTATCTGTCTGCTGAACAAAAGGTGTTTGTTAGAAGTAAGGCACACTTTTTGAAAAAAGAATTCCTTAGTGAAGGAATAAGTGCCTCTAAAATCGAGCTTGATGAAGTTCGACAGATAGAAAAACTGACACCAATGATTGAATCTAAATCAGATTTGATGAGATCAAACCTAGAGCCCAATGAACAAATATCCTTAAGACGATCCGATAGAGTACCACGTCAGCTAGACAGATACTTAGATTTTTTGATCCGGGATGGAGATCCTGTCGAACTCGATGAGAACGATGAGGATCCGATCACCTACATGGATGCGATGCAGAGATCCGACTCTGATAAATGGCTTGAAGCCATGAGATCCAAAATAGAGTCCATAAAGGTCCACGATGTATGGACATTAGTTGATCCACCTGAAGGGGTTAAACTCATAGGGTGTAAGTAGGTCTTCAAGAGGAAGAGGGGTGCAGATGGAAAGGTGGAGACTTATAAAGTCTGTTTGATTGTTAAGGATTATCGTCAGCATTATGGTATTGACTATGACGAGATATTTTCTTCTATGGCAATGCTCAAATCCATTCGGATCATGCTTGCGATAGCAGCATACTTGGACTATGAAGTCTGACAAATAGATGTGAAGATAGCTTTTCTAAATGAAGAGCTGAATGAAAAAGTGTATATGATACAACCTGAAGGGTTCATATCCACAGATGAGTCCAAAGTATGCAAGCTTCAGAGATCTATTTATGGATTGAAGCAAGCATCCTACATCCTAGGGATGAAGATCTATAGAGATAGATCTAAGAGGCTGCTTGAACTTTTTTAATCCACGTACATAGATACCATGTTGAAACGGTTCAGTATGGAGAATTTTAAAAAAGGTTATCTTCCGATAGGACAAGAAATTTCTCTTTCGAATGGAGATTATCTAATAACTCCTCAAGAGAGAAAGCGTATGAGTAGAATTTCATATGCTTCAGTAGTGGGTTCTATTATGTATGTCATGATATGTACGAGATCAGACGTGGCATACTTATTAAGGGTAGTGAGTAGATGTCAGTCTGATCCAGGAGAAAATCACTGAAAGGTTGTAAAGACCATTCTTAAATATTTAAGAAATACTAAGGACCAGTGGCTTGTGTATGGTAAAACTGACTTCAAACTTGTAAGGTTCACCGACTCCAGCTTTCAGTCAGATCATGACGATAGTAAGAGTGTGTCAGATTATATTTTTATTCTAAATGGAGCAATCACTGAAAAAGTTCCAAGCAAAATACTGTGACAGACTTTGTTTGCGAAGCGGAGTATATCACAGCATCCGATACTGTGAAAGAAGCTGTATGGTTATGAAAGTTCATCGGCAAGCTCGGAGTGGCACCCTCCATTGATGGTCCTGTCTTGTTATACTGTGACAATATTGAAGCTATTGCTCAAGCTAAGGAGTCGAGATCCCATCAGCGCACCAAACATATTCTGCACCATTATCACCTTATCCGGAAGATCGTGGATCGAGGTAACGTCGACCTTTAGAAGATCGATGGGAGGGAGAACCTGACTGACCTATTTACTAAAGATCTTAAAATTAAGGAATTCGATGACCATAAATCGAAGATGGGTATACGATACTGTACCGATTAGCTTTAGTCCAAATAGGAGTTGTTGGAAAATATATCTCAAAGCCAATCGTTACACGATTGTGCTCATCTTGTAAATTGTATATGAATTTTTATTAATAAAAATTATTTGATATTTTTATTACAAATTGATCATTTTTGAACTCCTGTATTATAATGAAGTCTTTAGGACTATTATTAATCGATAAAAGAGGATTTATCGTTAAGTTCTTAAAAATATTTACGATCAAACGATACGCTATTACTAGGACAATAGCGATATCAAGTGTAGGTTGTTGTATATCATATGAGTTGGTTGTCCACTTAACCAAGGAGTGTGGAGATATGTTATGGCATACAGATAGAATGTAGAAGTACATTCATATTGAACGTGACCATGTGCCGAGCACTCTGCTGTCAAGAGTAGCTTGTGAAGGGAATGAGTATAAGTGTCCCTTCGATTTGAGACTACCACGATGACTTTAAGCAACTCACTATACTTTAATATCGAACCATCTGAGTTTTTAACTTAGTGACGGAAGGATACTGGGTGCAGTCAAGTACTTATCAAGTCGGTGTGTGAGTCAAGATGGAATTGATCCCTCTAAATTGGTAGGAGATATGCATCAGTATATTTCAATTTAGCAAAATCTTGATCAGGATAGTCTATGAGATAGATTTGAAAGGTTGAAATATAATGTGGTTGACTTAATTAGGATTGACAGTTAAACCCTACGTCATCTTGAGCATTTGGGTCAAAGGGATGAATTATACGGTAATCATATGTCAGTAGGTTCTAGAAGGTTGCTTTGCAACACTTCGACCTATCTGATCTTCGAGTCATCATTTCTAGATGGTTACATCGATTGGTATAGAAAGTTATTCTTATACTACTGATTTAGGTTCGAACCTATGGGATCACATGCATTAAAAATTTGATCAGATCTGATGGCTGAAGAGTCCAATTGGATTGTGACTCTGGTGAAGAATCCTACTTAGACTAGGACTCTGTGGGAGAGTCCCACTGGAACTGGAACTCTACTATCTATGAAGAATTAATTAGTAATTAGATTACTAATTGACTCAATTTGATTGAATAAAGAGCTTTGGAACAAGTCTAATTGAATTAGATTCAGTTCAACTCAAATTGGGATGGATATGATCAAACTTGATTACAAAAAAAAATTGATCTTGATTCGATCAAGGTTTGGACTTGGCTAATTCTTAATTGGGTTAGAAATTTGATGAGATATTTAGATTTTTAATTAGATTAGGTTCATTTCTATCAGTGATTTCATCCAAATTTGATTTGTATTATAATTGAATTAGAAATGAAGAGTCCAAATCAGACTAGGACTCTATCCTTATCTTTTGCGCCACATTTGGATCCATGCCAATTTTTCCATGCCTAATTGGATTTGGATTGTAATTTTTGATGTTATGAGAGAGGATCCAATAAGAGTGGTCAGCTATAGCTGATGAGTCATAATATTATCTCTTGCCTAATTCGAATGCAATCCAAATTAAAGATAAGATGCATACTAGAAAAGAGATTTTTTGTATATGGTATATTGTTGGAACTATATTATTTTTTTTCTTATTTTTCTTAAAGAATATTTTAGCATGTGAGACTTCAAATTCCTTCTCCATATCTTAATGATTTTTCTAAAATTTTTTGGCATGCCAAAAGGAGGTTTTGGCATTGATTCATGGCACCCTTTCTTAGAAAGTCTCAAATCCTAGTCTATAAAAAGGGGACCCCTCTCTTGGATGTCCCATAATCAATTCTCTTATAGATTTTTTATTTTCAGAGCCTCTTCTCCTCCTCCTCTCTTCCTCTTTCAAATCTTCTATCACTTTGGAGTGTCCAAGGTACTTGTAAAAGAAAAAAAATGTCAGCTATCGAAGTTGTTCGCAAGCTAGCATCTTCGAGCCCCTGATCTGCGCCAGTCTTCACGTGAATTTTTTTATAGAGACTAGACAACTTCGTGTGGCTGTAAGTGACTTGAGGAACACCCTCTCTAACTATTGGATCAGAGGAGATCAAGATCAAAATTTGTTTGGTAACGATCTCTAACTTGTTTTAATTCCTATGGTAGATCTAATAATTAGATCTAGAATTTCAGCATCGATGAGATCAATGTAATTTTTATTTTTAGATCTAAATATATATTTTTTATATTAAAAATTTTGATGTGGTAGTCTAAGATTAAATCTTATACATATGATTATGATTAAATTATTTAATCTATTATTTTTATTATGTAAATATTAAAATTATATATACTGTATTACTGTAAAATTTTCTTCACCGCGTCTCTCCTATTCTGTAAAAGAAAAATCCAAGAGATGCAGGAAAAGGAGGAGAAACATAAAAAAAAATGGAGAAGATCTCTTCAATATATTTTACTATGATATGTACATCCATATATAGAGATGAAGAAGAGAGACACAGGCAGGAAATTAGAGAGATCACGGTATCAATCACGTGATCCTCCCAATTCAAAAATATGCCATAGTAATTATAAAATATTCTAGATAATATTCTAGACAATGGACATTCTTAATATTCTGTAACATGTCATTGTAAAAAATATTCTAGATAATGTATATTCCTAATATTCTGTATATTCCTGATATAGGCAATATACATTCCTAATAATCCCCCTCAAGTTGGCGCATAGAGATTTCGAATGCCCAACTTACATAGAATCTCTTGAAAATGATCACAGCCGAGAGCTTTAGTAAAGATATCTGCAAGCTGACAATGTGTAGGAACATATCGTGTAGCAATGTCTTGAGATTGTAGTCACTCTCTGACAAAATGACAATCAATTTCTATGTGTTTGGGCCGCTCATGAAACACAGGATTTGCAGCAATGTGTAAAGCTGCTTGATTATCACAATAAAGAAACATGGGACCATGATGTGAAACACTGAGATTGGATAAGAGGGCTCAAAGCCATAGTAATTCACTGATAGTGTGTGCCATAGCCCGGTATTCGGCCTCTGCAGAGGAACAAGACACTGTTGTCTGCTTCTTAGCACGTCAAGAAATCAGAGCATCTCCTAAGGAAACATAGAAACCTATAGTAGAGCACCTTGTCATGGGACATCCTGCCCAATCTGCATCACAATAAGCATATAACTGAAAGGTGTTGATATTTGAAAAAAATATGCCTTGACCTGGAGACCCTTTCAAATATCGCAAAATGCGGAAGGCTGCGTCTAAGTGTGGTTGCCGAGGAGATTGCATAAACTGCGTCAGAACATGCATCGAGTATGCAATATCAGGCCTAGTGATGGTCAAATAAATGAGTCATCCCAGCAATCAACGATATGGACTTGGATCATCAAGTAGTTTTCCATCATCCATCGTGAGCTTGAGATGTTGCTGCATAGGAAATTTTATGGGCTTGGTCCCAATCATTCCAGTCTCCTGGAGAATGTCAAGAGTATATTTTCATTGTGATACAAATATGCCCGAAGGTGATCGTGCCACTTCTAATCCAAAAAAATATTTTAAGTTGCCCCAGGTCTTTAATGTGAAACTTGTCTTGCAATATTATTTCAGTGCCTGACATTTCGAAGGGTTATTTCCTGTAATAATCATATCATCCACATAAACAAGAATGGCAAGAAAGAGTCCTCATCCTGTTTGGTGAATAGAGAGTGATCGGCTTTAGATTGAGTACAACCATATTGGAGCAAGGAGTGGAGAACTTTTCAAAACCACTATCTTGATGCTTGCTTGAGTCCAATAAAGAGACTTACGCAAACCGACAAACACGTTGGTATCACTTGATTTTAGGAAATCCTGACGGAGATGTCATGGTATATTCTTCATGAAGATCGCCATGAAGGAAAGCATTGTTGACATCCAACTGATGTACACTGCCAATGTTTAGCAGAAAGCAACAGCTAAGAAGACACCGTACTGTAGTCAATTTAGCCACCAGAGCAAAAGTCTCGGTGTAGTCAAGGCCTTCTATTTGTGTATATCCCTTTGCCACTAACCGAGCCTTGTATCGCTCAATAGAACCATCAGCCTTGTATTTAATTTTGTATACCCTTCTCGATCCAATGGGTTTCTTCCCGAGTGGTAGATGCTCCAAAGTCTAAGTGCCATTTTGCTGGAGAAGTGAGCTCAGCCCCCATTGCTTCTCGCCACTTTAGGATCCTTTACGGCTTGAGAAAAGATTTTAGGTTTTTTATGAGAGGTAATAGCTGAAATAAAAGCTCGATGGGAAGCATTAAGCTTAGAATAAGTGAGGTAGCAAAAAATAGGATAAGACTTACCTGAGGTCACTGAATTGGCGGATGTATTTGGGGGTCTCCCACTCCTGGGGCATTGACAATATAGTCCTGTAATCGAACGGGTTGCTTCCTATCTCTGACGGCCGTGAATTAGATCCAATGGTCTTAGAAGATGAAGCCTGCTCAGGAGAGACAGTGTCGATTGCATCAAGATCCTGTTCAAACTTGACATTTGGTTCGAATCAATAGAATTGGTTTGTGTTTGATCTGACTCATGAGAAAGAATAG
>NC_026001.2:73537585-73587013 GCF_000442705.2 Elaeis guineensis | reverse complement strand
TTTCTATTTTTCAGATTCAGACAATTAATTTCGAGCGTGGAAGAAATATTGGGACAGAGCTTTTAGAGGCGAGATTTAGCATTGTCAACTTCATTGAACTTTGATCTATTGTCTTTATTTTTTAGTAAAAATTTTATTGGATGTAAGACATTTGATTTAATTACTTGAATTACAGTTTAATAATAATTATTTGAATTTATTCCGCTGCGATGCATTGATATCGTGATGAGATGCTTGCATGCTTATGGAGAGAGTTCTTCATAAGTATGCGGCGGTTGCCATGACCCTCGATTCACAATCTCGGATCGGGGGCGTGACAATTAATATGGTATCAGAGCATAAGTGGATAAATTATGACACATAGAATTTAACATAATATGAGTGTAGGCGGGTAGACATTAGGAATATTGGGACGTTAGAGTATGAGCATCATAATAAACCCATCCTAACAAATAGATCAATGAATCTAATAAGGTTTTACTACTACAAGGTTACCATGCCTCCCCGTAGAATGACAAGAACTACTCAAGGAATTGCAAGAGAGACATCACAACCACGGGATGGTAGCACTCCCCATCTGACCAGTGGCACCCCTCAGGAGGAGGGAGTCGTAGATCCTAATGGAAGTGCTTCGAGAGCACGACAAGAACCAGATATGGCTCAGTTAATGCAGACCCTAATCAGGATGGTACAAGCGCAACAACAAATGCAGCAGCAAATGTTTGAACAACAGCAGATACAACGAGATACACAACAACATCAGCATCCACCACCACAACATGGAGAGCAACCAGTACAACGGAACAACATTTCAGAATTTAAAAAGCTTGCTCCTCCAGCTTTCAAGGGAACTACTGAACCTTTGGAGGCTGAT
The DNA here is from genome assembly GCF_000442705.2 of Elaeis guineensis. Lineage (NCBI taxonomy): Eukaryota > Viridiplantae > Streptophyta > Magnoliopsida > Arecales > Arecaceae > Elaeis > Elaeis guineensis. Next base: position 73,586,139 of record NC_026001.2, on the reverse strand, counting down.
AACTGGATAATGGAGATGGAGAAGGCTTTCGCTGTCCAAGAGTGTCTTGATGAAGAAAAGATTCGATATGCAGCTTATTTACTACAAGGAGAAGCATACAACTGGTGTCAGCGACTACAGCGCAAGCATGAACAAGACGGCGAAATACTTACCTGGGAAAGATTTCGGATTGCATTCTGTGATCAGTATTTTCCTCGGAGTATAAGGATCCAGAAAAAGCAAGAGTTTATTTATTTGAAGCAAAAGGGTATGAGTGTGACTGAATATGAAGCAAAATTTACAGAGTTAGCAAAATTTGTTCCGAGATTAGTGGATGGTGAGCAAGAACGTGTTCACAAGTTTGAGATGGGACTGAGAACTGAGATTCGAAAACAAGTGGTTCCATATGAATTGACAACTTATGCAGATGTGGTAAACAAAGCACTGATAATTAAAAGGAAAGTCAATGAAGAACGCATGGAAAGAGAAAGAAGGCAAAGAAAGAGAACACAATCAAATGATACCCAAGGGCAGAATAATAAAAACATCAAAAGATCAGCTAAGGGAGCAGTAGACAATAAGACTCAACAGATTGATGGTGAGCCGTGCTCCAGATGTGGCAAAAATCATGCAGACAAGGATTGCTATTGGAATACCGGTGCTTGTTTCAAATGTGGACAGAAGGATCATAAAATTGCTAGCTGCCCGCTAAATGCTGAAAATCAAGTTGGCCAAAGAACTCATGAAGGACAACATAAGGGTGGCGGACAGATTTCTAAAACCCAGGGAAGAGTTTATGCGCTTACTCAACAGAATCCACAGGCTTCCAATACAATGGTGACATGTATGAAAAATTTCGAGGACAAAATTTCTTTTTAGGGGTGAAGAATGTGATAGCCCAACCAAATCAAGCCCACAAAAGCCCAAAAAGAAAAAAAAAAAAACAGAGCAAACCGGGAAGAAGACTCCCGGTAGGAGTCTTCTTCTCCGTCGAAACCCATGGAAATTAGGACTCCTAGGACCCCTCGGAGTCCTAGGGTGCTCTATAAGAAGACCCCTTCCCCTTGAGACCGATCATCGGCCTCTTCTCCCTCTCCTTCCCTCTGATTTTCCCGAAATAAAGCCACGGTCACCGTTTTGATTTCTCGCCGTGATCGCCGTCGACGAGGTCTCCGGAGGCTGAGGTGAGTCTCCTTCTTCTTTCCCTCTTTCTTCTCCTTCCCCGTGCATTTGTGCACGGACTGCCGGCGATGAAAGTCGCCGATTTCTGGTCGGGGAAAAAGACTCTGTTTTTGATCTATTTTCCTTGAATTTTCCGACGCGGCGATCGGAATTGATCGCCGGCCCCGCTCCTCCGTGACCGGGGGAGTGGCCCCCCGTCGGCCGCCGGCCTCCGCCGCGGCGGTCGTGGCCTGAACGGCCCGGCAAAAGAGGGAACGCCGGTCCCCTGTTCCGGCGTGGGAAGAACGAAGAAAAAAAAAAGAAGAAAAGAAGAAAAAGAAGAAGAAGAAAAAGAAAGAAAAAGAAGAAAAAGAAGAAAAAGAAAAAGAAAAAGAAAAAGAAGAAAAGAAAAGAAAAGGAAAGAAAAAGAAGAAAAAAAAAAGGAAAAGAAAAGAAAATAATAATATATATATATATATATATTTATATATATATATATGAACAAATAAGTAAGTAAGTAAATAAATAAATAAATAAATAAATAAAAAAAAAATTGAAATTGATGAGAGAGAGAGTTTCTCTCTCTTCTCTTCTCTCAGTCTGAACCCTGACTTTCTCTCTCTGGATTTGGACTTTCTCTCTCTACTTTCTCTCTCTAGGATATTTCTCTCTCTCTAAAGTTATTCCTCTAGGATTAGCATAGGGGAAGGCTTCATCTGATGATTCTGATCGAGTTTAGAGACGAGTCTGATTTTAAGCGAGATTTTAATTTTGGAATTTGTTAGATTTAATTTTGAATTAAATTAATGTAAAAATATAATTTTGGATAATAGGCACGGAAGAATCTCCTAGAAGTTAGTCGATCTATTCGTTCAGTGCTCCGTGAAAGGTAAGTAATGAATCATCTTCTCGAGATATTCTATGTTTATTCTGAAAATAAATAATTATTCTCTGAATTTATGCATGATTTATGGAATTATGTTTTGAAAGAAAAGTGCTTTTGAAATGTTATGGTATATCGATTTATGCACATATTTAGTGAAAGATTATGATATATATTATGGTACTAAGTGTTTTGATATAGATCGGATTTATGCTCTCAGCCTAACTATATTTCAGTGGGCCCCGCCAATGGGGATTATACGTTGGTACTTTGTGGACCCTACCAGTGGGGGTTGTGCGCTGGTATTTGTGGACCCTGCCAGTGGGGGTTGTGCGCTGGTATTTCTGGACCCTACCAGTGGGGTTGTGCGCTGGTATTCTGTGGACCCCGTCAATGGGGGTTAAACGTTGGTCATAGTCGAGGCTGTTGAGTTACGAGTGTTTTGAAATCGAATCGGATTTATGATTATATTATATGTGAATATTTGAAATTATTGGATTTGCATTAAATCAGCATGAAATATATTTTTATGTTTATTTACAGTATTATTCTTGAAAATTATATAATATCTGAAATATCTGGTTGAGATATTTGTTACTTACTGGGCTGTCTAGCTCATTTCCTTTCTTTCTATTTTTCAGATTCAGACAATTAATTTCGAGCGTGGGAAGAAATATTGGGACAGAGCTTTTAGAGGCGAGATTTAGCATTGTCAACTTCATTGAACTTAGATCTATTGTCTTTATTGTTTTAGTAAAAATTTTATTGGACGTAAGACATTTGATTTAATTACTTGAATTACAGTTTAATAATAATTATTTAAATTTATTCCGCTGCGATGCATTGATATCGTGATGAGATGTCTTGCATGCTTATGGAGAGAGTTCTTCATAAGTATGCGGTGGTTGCCATGACCTCGATTCACAATCTCGAGTCGGAGGCGTGACATTTTCACATCGAACATCGATTTTGCCTATCAGATGCATTTGTTCACCAAACTTTTAGTTTGGAGTTTAATAGGGAAAAATTAATAGCCAAGAGTCACCAAAATTTTTGACCAATGTGAAATGTCCCAACTTCTCACGCCTCTCAACACATGGGAGTGGGTGTCTCATGCTTTTCATTGCCAAGGCTGACGTACGCCTTCCCTCTTGGACTCATGAAACCGTGTTTCCAAAGTGCGTGAAAGAAAGACCAACACCGTTACCTTCCATGAAAAAAAGAACCATGTGAAGGGCAGCTTTTCCTTTCATTGCTTAAGATGTTGTCAAAATATTCCTCTCTGTCCTTGTCAGTGGTGCTCGGGCTGTATCAGCCTAATGATTGAACCCAATGATAGTCTGTGCAAGTTGGACCATTACATAATTCGCATTATATATGTTGCACTAGAAAATATAACATAATTTCAACTTATTTAAGTGCATAATTCACCTGAATTTCTATTGTATGCCTCCTAAAACAAATCCACCCATAACTAAATTCTAAATCTAGCTCGATCATCGCCGTCCTGATGAACCCCAGCCAATATGACTAAACCCAACCAATCCGTTTTTCAAATTAATGTGGTTGGGTTCCACAACCTGATTGATCAACCGTCCTGGTGGCCTTCCTCAATCCAAGATTACCAACTTAGTACCTCGCCTATTAGAACTTGGAAGGCGTGATAGCAGCTATTTTCAAATCCATTAGTTCAAGTGAACAGTCCAAAAACCCATATTCATTAGTGGCAAATTGCCCGATTCTTTGGGCTACTATCATGCTTCAAAAGATTCAGTGGTGTTGTTTTAACCATTGCTTAATGCTTATTAAATATCATCATCCATGAATCCCTAGTTTTAAACCTTAATTCAAGTCAGACCATGAGCTTTCGGAGCATTTTTCTTATGAGGCTTTCACACTTTATAATATTTCTCCACCATCCATCCGTAGACATTTACAAGAGGTGGTTAGGAATGCAGGTCCTGGCTGTATTTTTTGCACGAAAAAATAATTGATCTTCTTCAACGATGCCAACAATTGGAATATGCATTGTATAGATCTCAAAATACTTCAATCTTTTTCCATAATTCATATGTACAGATCTCAAAGCAGCCATCACGTGATCCAATGGTTGATGTTGCAACGGTGAATCATCCTTTTGCCAGAAAGATACAATCCGAACCCTAAGAATGCAAGCAGAAAAGAGTATGGCTTTTGACGTCTAACAGTCTACGGATGCTTTAGAAAAGCTGGTCGGCTGAGGCTAATCCCACTTGCTCACATGCACACGACGTAGCTCCGTAATACTTTTCTTTGAAAACGACTAAAGACTTCTGTCTCAATTAACACCGTTCTCGGATGATGGTAGTAGGTACCTTATGTTTTTGATTTAATTAATATTATAGAAAATTGGGATCCAAGGAGACTCAAATTTTTATACAAAATACCAACCGGAAGGCTTGCAAGCATCCAAATCAACAGCTATTCATGGTTTGGACAGTCAGTTAGAAAATGATCTATCCAACTGTCAACAATCCAAGCTAAACAAGCTGAAGGTTGCACAAGTTATAGCCAATCTTGTTTAAAAAAAAAAAATTGGCGATGTTTGCATGCATATGTGTACGTGAATGATGGTGTACGTTTGAGAGGGTGGCGAGGGTTTTGAAAGACCAATTAATTGAAGGATACTGCTGCCGGCTAGGAGGTCTAATGCGAGTTTCAGAGTGGCACATTGGATTCCAACTACACTAAGCAGAAATTAAATTATCCCAGAAGTAATTAAAGAGAAACCTAGAAGTGAAGAAAGTTCCTGAAGTTTTAATGCCTGAAAGCAGATAACCAAGCAAAATTAGAAGTTAAGACAACTAGTAGCTTGTCTTGCGGTTGGACCTAGCCCATACTGCGCCGAGCTTTGTACAAGGGTCAACATTATTTACTTAGTCCTAGGTCTGGCCTAGACTTTGGACCTACCATCCAGGCCCGAGCCTGGCCCTTACTCAGGTTTTGAGCTCGGAGCTGGGTCTTGCACTTCATCACCATTAATTATTTTTTTTTTTTAATATTAAAAATACTAAATGTGGATAATTAATTATTGCTAACAACCTACAATATGTTTATTATTCTATTAAGTTACATATCAATGACAATTGTTAATTCAAACTACATATATATCAAACATAAACAAAAAATGAAAAATAAAAGAAAATGGGCTAAGCTGGGCTTGACCCGGCTTTAATCCCATCCTACTAGGCATAAACCTTTGGCCCAAGCCCACCTAAAAGATTACAGGCTTCTGGGCCATGAACAAGTCTACTTGCTACTGAAGGTCCTCATTGTAGCTTAGAATGCACCAAGCCTCCTTTGCAGAAGTCAACCATCAGGGTCCTCCAAATCGCATTGTCAATTGCTAAAATTCACCCAGGTTGCTTTGGAATCCATTAGGGCTTGCGAATCGGCCATGCAGTGAAAACTTAAGATATACCATGAGTTAACCATACTCGAGAAACAAGATTTCATTGGTATGAATTTTGAGTATATGTGGACGTATTTATTGGTGCTAGGGCTTATACATTGAATGAAAACTAGCACATAACCCACGTTGTGCAGCAGAATTTAAATAAATAATAAAAAAAATTAGTAAAAATATGATGATAAGCAAAAACGATAGTTGTTTAAAATATTTGATGCCATATAAAATTTTGATATGTTTAGCCGGATTGATAATTTCATGAAATAACTGCTATTAAATTAAGATATAAAAAAATAGACCACTTAATCGACCTAGCAAATAACATGATACAATAAATTTTAAGAAAACACAACAAAACAAAAAAAATATTATAAATTTTTATTTATCAATATACAAATAAAGAATCAAATTCAGTAATATCTTGGAAGATAGATCTCTTGAGTATTCTAGATGAAAGTAAATAGGCACCTGCAAGAACAGATGGTTTTAAACCTCTTCGTTTCCTTTGTTAAAAATAATATTTAATTAATACATTAATCTAAAATTTTTATTAAAATAGAAATAGCTTCCAATAATTTTTTCAAGTAGAGGTTTTACCCAAAATCTCCAAAATGGAGTCTTCTAGACAGACCTTTTTTTCTGGGGATTCCAAGCTATTTCAAAATTTTTATTAAAAATATTAAAATCTTTTAAAAGAATTCTTAGCCTTTGGCCATCCATCCACGATGCCAGAGCTTTAGTATATTATTAATATATTATAGCCATATTATTATCAGACAATTAATATACTATGTACTATATAGAGTATTATATTTATATTACTATAATACATATAATATATTGCAACTATCATATCATAAAGTTTAAAAGTATAATAATATCACATATTTACATCAACAAAAATGTATTAGCTAAACTGTTATAATATATCTTTTTGGTATTTTATCAATATGCCATACATCATAGTATATACAAAATATTTACATAAATTATTATTACACTAAGTATGATATCATGAATGTATAATAATAATGTAGGCATGCATTATATTACTAAAATTTCACTATAATATTAGTGTATCTCTTCCATCTGACTAATTCAAAGAAGAATGTATGGGAGGGGGGAAGCCATTAAGAAGAATTGTGTTACAAAACAGGATGAATTTGTGATCTAACTATTCAATCCGAAGAAAAAACCAGAAGTGTCAATGATTAAGAAAAATTCAGCCACCACATCAAAGGTGTTGATTTTAGAGTTCAAATAAAAGAACTGATAAATAGCTATACATTTTCTATAGTCTATGAAATCTTGGAATCATGCATCTTATTTAATTTAAGTTTGACAATCAGACTGTGACAACATGAGCAGCCACCTAAATTCTCTAAATTAATGGAGATCAAATCCACTAAAGAAGGGGGTGTTCCAAGTGCCTTCTTACATGCATGCAAGATTTAAAAGCTAAAAATTTTTTAAAGTTGAGTACATAAAGTTAGTGAACTAAAAACTATGACTAGTATGACAAATAATCTGCAATTGTCAATTTTAATGATGAAGACCTTTGAATAGTATTGAATAAGAGAAAGAGCAAGAAAACCAAAATAAATGATACTTTAGATAGTGATAAACATACCTCTGCTTGAGAAAGAGGTTTGCCAACTCTATCTCCCTTTTGAGCATGATGCAAGGGATTGGATAACTTTTAGAAAATATAGACGATTTCATGTATGTATTTCGAATCTTTTTCGAATAAATTATAGCAGAAGATAATTAGATTAATCAAATTAATCTAACATGCATATAATCTAATTATCGAACACATCCCTCAAGTGATGTTCTCTTGCGACTGGGGATGGGTTAAGGCTAAAACTTGTCCCTGCAAGTCTAAAACTATGCCCGTCAGTCTCAGAACACATCCCTCAAGCTCTTCAAGTCGTACGGACTGAGCTGTGAGTATCTGAAAAATAGTAGAGATATGTGGGATGAAAGTCTGGTCTGAGTCATCCTAAGATGTCGATCTCTGAGCAAAGACTGAGGTGGCAAACTGCTGAGATAAAATAGAAACAACACGTTGAGACATCAGCTCAATCTGATCATCTGCAAGTCTGAACTCTGAAGGATATATCCTGCTCCCTGACTGTGGAACTGAAGCATGCCTCCTCACTGACTCTGAGGGACCAGCCTCGTGATCAGACACGAACTGAATATCTGAAGATGCTCTGTGATCACGAGGAGGTGAAGACAGTCTCTCCTCCTCTGCTCTCTCCTCAGCTGGCTCCTCTGCTCTTTCCTCGACATCCTTTGACCAACCACCAGCAGTCTTTGAAAAACCCATGCGGTGCAGTGTGTGGCGGTTGATGGAGATAACCTAGTAATTGCCTCCCCCTCAAATCTGACTCCGAACCTCCTAAAGACCAGGGTGAGTGCCATACCATAAGACAAGTGAGCCTTAGACCTGTTCAGGGTCTCTCTCATGGCCTCAAACATCAAAGCAAGAAGATTCAAAGGGGTCTGGGTGATCACATGGTACATGATGCAAATATCCCTACCAGATAGGAGGTCATGTCTACCACTCTTAGGGACAAACAGTTTGGTTACCATGTGATGTAACAACCTCATCTCAACAGAAAAAATGTTTGCTTCTAATTTATTCAAACTTTCAGTAAAAGTTCTTCCTAAGATAACATTAATTCCTTCTTCTTTGATTGGGAGCTCCATATTAGTATAGCCTTCATAAGATAAGTGCAGGATTTGTTCCAAATACACTGGATTAAGAATAATATCAACACATTTCATTGTAGACTTTACTGTTCCATTGCAATAACTCAAATTTAAGCAAAATTCTCTGACCAAATCAACATAAGTATTTTCTTTTAATAAACAGTAAAACTCCCATCCTTGATTTTTAATTTTTGATCCAATAGAGAACCCTTCTTTTTCAAAAAACTTGAAATCTATATTCTTCCTGGGTTTCACTTTTCGATCAGAGAGAGGTATCTTGCTTGGACTGATTGGAGAATATGTAGAAGCTGAAGTAGGACCTGGAGCTGGGATTGGAGCAGGAGAGGGCTTGACTGCCATTCTTTTTCTATGCTCAATCTCTTCTAACCCGCGAACAGATTTTCTTCTCTGTGGGAGCTTCATTTTGGAAGCCATTTGGACAAGAAGGACTTGCAAGGAGTTTAGGAGACTAAACGAGGTAGAGAGGAAAGGATTCTAGTGGAAAAGCTAAGATTTTGGAGAGGTGAAGCACCGATTTGGAGAAGAGAGGTAGAATCTAGGGCAAACTCGAACCGTCCAAATGAGGAAGAAAGAGGAGAGAAAGTTGGTTCCTAAACGGGTGATTTGAAGGGTGAAAATCGATGGGAAGAGAGATTTGAGAGAAATCTTCGGTTTGAGAGAGAAGAGAGAGAGAGCTTTTGGTTCGGTGGGAGGAAGAAGAAGAAGGGCTGAGTCAGCTCAAAAAAAATTTTTCAATAAAAAGAGAGCGCTCGAAGGATTTTGACAGAATTACAAGTTTACCCTAGGATCGACCCTGGAGGTCGACTCATGACACAGAAAAATTCATAAGAATGATGAAAAAATTTAAAAAAATTTAAAATTTTGAGAAAAAAGTATCTACCTAGAGATTGATCATGTGAAGTACAGTTTTGAGCTTTTAAGAGAAAAGAAGAGATGAGAATTGTGCTCAACAAATTTGGTTCAATGAATGTTTGGCATTAAGAACTTGGAATTAGAGAGATACTTAAGCTGATGGATTAAGGATTCCTAGTTCTCTTCTAATTTCACAAAATTTATCTTCACTTAAGGCCTTGGTAAAAATATCAGTCAATTATTTCTCAGTACATACATAGTCAAGAATTATATTATTATTTTAAACATGTTCTCTTATGAAATAATATCTAATTTCAATATATTTTGATCTAGAGTGCTGAATTAAATTTTTAATTAGATTGATAGCACTAGTGTTATCACATCTTATGGGAGTTTTATTGAGTTTGATGCCAAAATCATCAAGTTGTTGCTTAATCCACAAGATTTGAGCACAACAACTTCCGACTGTAATGTATTCGGCCTCGGTCGTAGATAGTGCCACCGAATTTTGCTTCTTGCTAAACCAAAAGATTAAGTTAACTCTAAAAAATTGATAAGTTTCACTAGTACTTTTTCTATCTAATCTATACCCAGTAAAATCGGCATCTGAATATCCTATTAAGTCAATTGATGAGTCCTTAGAATATCATAGTTTTAGAGTTTGTATACCATTTAAATATCTAAGGATTTTTTTAACTGCATTCAAGTGTGATTCTTTTGGATTTGATTGAAAGCGAGCACAAAGATATACACTAAATATAATATCTGGTCTACTAGCAGTTAAATATAATAGAGAACCAATCATGCCTCTATAAAATTTTAAGTCTACATTTTTACCTCTTTCATCCTTGTCAAGCTTACATGATGGGCTCATGGGTGTACCAATTACTTTGGAACCCTCCATTCCAAATTTTTTGAGTAGTTTTCTTGTATATTTGCTTTGAGTGATGGAAATTTCTTCCTTTGTTTGTTTGATTTAGAGTCTGAAGAAGAATGTAAGTTCTCCTATCATGCTCATCTCGAACTCTCCCTATATGAGCTTAGCAAAATCTTGACAAAGAGTTTCATTAGTAGACCCAAAAATAATGTCATCAACGTATATTTGTATAACTAAGATATTATCTTGATTTCTTTTAATGAAAAAGATTGTGTTTATATTTTTTCTTGAAAAATCATTATTAAGCAAAAATTTACTTAGCCTTTCGTACCAAATCCTAGGTATTTTTTCAAACTATATGATGCTTTATTTAATTTAAAAATATGATTAGAAAAAGCATGATTTTCAAAATCAGAAAGTTGTTCTACATAAACTTCTTCAGCAATATATTCATTTAGAAAAGCACTTTTGACATCCATTTGGAATAACTTAAAATTCATAAAATAAGCATATGCAAGTAAAAATCTAATTACTTCTAATCTAGCAACAGGTGCAAAGGTCTCATCAAAATCAATTTTTTCTTCTTGATTATAACCCTTTGCAACCAATCTTGCTTTATTCCTAATTATATTTTCATGTTCATCCAGTTTATTTCTATATATCCATTTTGTGCCAATTACTGGATAATTTTTAGATCTTGATACTAAATTCCATACATTATTTCTTTCAAATTGATTAAGTTCTTGCATTGCATTTATCCAATTATAATCTTTTTCAGCTTCATCTATGGTTTTAGGTTCTGTTGGGTATAAAATACCCCCCAGTCGAAGTTCGTATCAGGAGTGACCCTCCTGGGACTCTACCGACGTCCGACCTTGGGCGGCATCTTTTCGAACCTCTCCGACGATCGAGCTTCCGTAATGTTTCCAAGTACTGCCGATGAATAAACTCCCACAGCTTCTTCCACAAGTGTCGATCGGATTCCCCCGACGGACGAACTCCTGCCGCATCTCTCGGGCTTCTCCAGCGATAAGCTTCTTCGGTCGTCTATCAGGCTGCCCCAAGTGCTCTCTGGATTCTACTATCGGCCGACCTACTACAAGGGTCAACCGTTCTCCAGACCTCTTCCAGATCTTTTCCAACAGGATTCGATCGACTCCAATCTGAATTTTTTCCAGAACTTCGTCAGTTCGTCAGTGGCCGAACTTTCCCAATAGCAGATCTCCACGACGGATGGACTCCATTCAAGTTTCTATGGCGGTCGACCGCCTTCTGGATTTCATCTGAGCTCCTACGGGAGCCGGACTTCTTCCTCGAACTCCTATTGCAGGTAGACTTCATCCGAGCTCCTACGGGAGCCAGACTTCTTCCCCGAACTCCTACTGCAGGTAGACCTCGTCCGAATTCTTACAAGGGTCGGGCTTTGAGCCCCCACCACAAGCGATCTACTCCAAGCTTCTACTACAAGCGATCTACTCCGAGCTACCACTACAAGCAGTCTACTTCGAATTTCTACTACGAGCGGTCCACGTCGGATTTCTACTATAAGCCTCCACCTGAGCTTTTATTGTGAATGAATTCCTTCCGAACTTCTATTGCAGGCAGGCTTTGGCCGAGCTTTCCTCAACAAACAATCCCCATCCGGACTTCTACGGGAACCAGACTCCGACTGAACTTTTGTGGTGGACAGATTCCGGACGAACTCCTACGACACACGGGCTCCAACAGCCAGACCCCTCCAGCGAGTGAACCTCTCCAGTACCATCCGACATCCACTGTCGGTCGACCTTCTGTCAGATTCTGCATGAAACCAAACTTCATCCACGGAAAGCCCCTGACCGAGCTTCTACAGTAGGTGACCTTCGCCTGCAGTACTGGCACCCAAGGCGCCCAACGGTAGAAGGCCGCCAGCAACATCCGAGCTCCTCTTAGATGGAGAGCTACCCCTCTCCACCAGACACCCCAATCGAGCTTCGACCGACGGGCCTGGACTCCCTGGTAGGCCGCAGTAATGGCCATGACTCTGCTCCACTTTCTGTAATGAATCCCATGCGGCTCTATCATGCTCTGGCAAGTCACGACAACGGACATCACTTCACTCTCCACGACAGGCTCCACGTGGCAGGCCACGGCAATGGCCATGACTCCACTCCACTACTCTCCGTAACAAACTCCTCATGGCCCCGAACGGCCCACTACTAGGCAGTTACAGATGTCGCTGTCAATTTGTTACGCCCTCCGCCTATAAAAGGGGGACCCCCAGATACGTTACTCTCTAAGCTCTAATCTCTATTTCAAAACTCTACTAAAATTTTCATTCGAGCACTCCATTCTTGTTGAGGCAGAGAACTGATTTGAGCATCGGAGGGTCTTGCCGGAGCACCCCCAACTCTGGTTTAGACTTTCTTTGCAGGTCTCGACGGCGACCGTGACTCCCTCGACTCCAGCTTCTCCGATGCCGGCAGATTTTTGCACCAACAGGATTGGCGCTAGAGGAAGGGCACTATGTCTTCGCAGTACCCTTGTTCTTGAAGGAGCGCTCAACGGGACCACCTCCGGTCATCTTCTCTGACATCTCCTCCTCTGGTTGCCTGTCCGGTCTCCACCTGATGCCTCCTCGAAGGGCATCCACCAGGCGGTCAACAGCCTTCGCGGCCAGATCTCAACGAGCTCCGCAAGCCCCAGCCTCATCTCCGATTTCCCAGGCTCCTCTTCTTCTGGCGACGGCAGTCGGCATGGAGCAGTTTGACCTACTGGTTCAACAGGTCAGAGGCCTCACGAAGCAGTGCAAGCCATACAGCAGCAGCCGCAGGCATCGGTGCGGCTGGAAAGAGCATCGCTGGAGTTTCAGAATCTGACGACTAGGCAGGCCACATGGGCCAGCCACCCTGTCTTTCCCAGAAAAGAAAAATAGAAGGGGGAGAGTCCTCCGTCCGATCATGATTCAACCTCATGAGAGTTTCTGCCTCCGCTCCACCAGAAGACCCTCGAGGCCCGCAATCGAGAGGACCTCCTGGATCAGAGATTCCAGAAGATAACCGGCGGATCGAAGAGCTCCATCGTGCTCCCACTGCTTACGGTGAGGACATCTGTACTGACCCTCCTTTCTCTCAAATGATCATGCAGGAACCAATCCCGTCGAACTTCAAGCTCCTCCAATTCGAGAGCTACAACAGGACCTCAGACCCGATCGATCACCTGGAGGCCTTCCGAACCATGATGCTGCTCCATGGCGCGCCAGATGCCATCTTGTGTCGAGCTTTCCCGTCTACCTTGAAGGGAGCAGCAAGGAACTGGTACTCGACACTGAAGCTGGGTACAATCTTCTCCTTTGACCAGATGAGTCACCGGTGTAGGAACCAGATCTAGGGTTTCAGGGTTAGATCTTGAAACTTTTTCAAGATCATACAGTGGAAGACTAAAATAAATCAAAATTTATTTTCTAAAATCAAAAAATCCCTAGATCTAAGATTCTATTATATGATTATTATATAGCATTAAATCAAAAATTAAAATATATATATACAGCATGAACTACATGTTGATCATATCAACATGTTTCTATACTACATCTAATGTATGTATTAAACAATAGATCAAATCTATTACCTTGCAAGTTAGACATTCTAACCTTGCTGATCCGGGCTTGAAGATGATGTTGCAAGCCGCACACGCGTCCAGCCTCTAGGAGTCATCCACACGAGCCCATAAATCTCGATCAGAAGTCCTACTTCAGGAAATCAGCACAGTATGCTAGTACTGCACTGATCCTTCTTTGATGGTTGATCAGGTACTCCTTCTTCTTGATTTGGACTCTTCCAAAGATAGAAAGTAGAAGGAGGAGTTTCAGATCTGAGACGTTCTCAGGAAACTCAAGATGGAGGAAAGAAAGATATGAAAACAAACAACTCTAGAAGAAGACCCTCTTCTTCTTCTCATTTCTCTCTCTAGACACCCTATCTTGTGTCTATTATATATCCATGACCTAAAGGTCTTTCTCTCTGATTTTTGATGACCTAAATCTATCTCAAATATCTGTCTTATCCTAAAATTTCATAAAAAAACTTATTTTATATAGAGAGATATGATAGAGTCCTTATCTAGGTCAAATACCTAGTCAAGGCTTATCCAAACATGGCAAGTTAAGGGGTGCCCAACTCTTGAGCACCTCCTCCTTATTTTCGTGCATGGATCACTAGCAAAGGATGCATAATATGTACCCTAAAAGCCAAAAAATTCTAAAAAAAAAATTGGACAGATTCGGTGCAAAATTGAAAGAGTTTTGAATTTCTAAAACTCTATCTCATAGAATTCGAAATCCAAACTTATTCCTCTTTGATTTGATCCAAACCACCTTCCATGTAAAAAAGAAGAGAGGAGACCTTTTGTGAACATGGGAGAGACCTGAGAGAGGGCTTTTGTCACACAAAATAAAAGGAGATTGACGTTGAATGAGAGAGAGGGCATGGGGAAGGCTTATGTGGTGCAAGGTGGAATCCTAGTCTTACTAGGATTTATCTTATGACTTGTTTTAATTTGGTTTCTCAAACCAAATCAAACCAAAATTAGATCAACTTAATTAAAATAGGTCTTAACCCAATTAAGAACCTAACTTAATCGGATTAAATTAAATTTAAATCTGATTTAATTTTTTAATCAAATTAAAAATTAGATTGACCCAAGTCCTAGTTGAACTAGGACTAGTTTTTCCTTGCACTTGGCTTATCTAATAAACCAATTGGACTTGATCCAATCAAGCCCAAACTAAATTTAATTAAATCATATTTAATTATACTTAATCTCAACCCATTGACTTAATCAAATTAAGTCAATTAGCAATCGAATTGCTAATCGATCCTCCTGCAACACTTGCACTGGGTTAAATGTTAATCGTATTGATTATTTAACCCTAGAATGATTCTTAATCGTTGATCAACCATCCGATCGGATCATGAACTCTAATGTGTGTGACCTCATAGGTCCAAACCTAAGCCGGTAGCATAGGAATAAATTTCTGTATCAATCGAAGTGACCATCTAGCAATGGTACCCGACAATCGGATAGGTCGAATGTGTAGAATAATATCCTTAGAACCCATGCGGATATAGTTTTCATATAATTCATCCCCTTGACCAAAATGATCATAGGACACCCCAGAGTTCAACTGTCAACTCTGATCAGGTTGTCTACATTATATTTCAAAATATCAAATCCATCTGATGGATTACCTTGGCCAAGGTTTTGCTAAATTGAAATACAACGACTCATTCTTCTCCAACTCTTGAAGTGGTCAATCCCATCTCGATCACATTCTGACTTCGCAAGTACTTGACTGTGCCCAAAAATCTTCCATCCCTGAATTAAAAATTCAGTTAGTTCAGTACCAAAGCACAGTGAGTTGCTTGCAAGTCACTGAGGCGATCTCAAGTCTAAGGGACACTTATACCTATATCCCATCAGAGACATTCTCGACATAGAATACTCTGGAGTTGGTCACGTTCAATAATGATGTACCAGCATCTCACCTGTATGCCATACCAGTATCTCCACACTCTTTGGTTAAGAGGACAACCAACCTATATGGCCTACAGCGACCTATGCTCGATAGAAGCTGTCGTCCTTATTAATAGTCTATCATTTGGTCGTGAACTATTTTAAGGACTAATCGATAAATCCTCTCTTTATCGAATCTAAATAGTCCTAAGGACTTCATCATAACAACGGAGTTCATTTGAAGATGAAAGCTTATGATGAAAATACCAAATATATTTTATTTATTAACAATTCAATTACAATACTTGGTTGCTCAACCGTCAACAGCTTGACGATTGACTTTTTGGGACACATTTCCCAACAACTTCCACTTGTCCTAAAGCCACTCGGTACAGTATCTAATGCCCATCTTCGACTTGTGGTTGTCGAACTCCTTTATCGCTAGGGTTTTAGTGAAGGGGTCGGCCTGGTTCTCCTTTCCGTCGATCTTCTGAAAGTCGACGTCACCTCGATCCACGATCTCTCAGACCAGGTGGAAGCGATGCAAGATGTGCTTCATCCACTGATGTGCTTTGGGTTCCTTCGCCTGAGCTATGGCACCAGTGCTGTCGCAGTAGAGCAGGATCGGACCATCAAGGAAGGGTGCTACTTCGAGCTCGTTGATGAATTTTTTCAGCCACACAGCTTCCTTCACGGCATCCGATGCTGCGATGTACCTCACTTCACAAACAGAGTCCGCCGCAATATGTTGCTTGGAACTCTTCCAGTAGATGGCTCCACCATTCAGAGTAAAGATATAATCCGACACGCTCCTGCTGTCATCATGGTCAGATTGGAAGCTAGAGTCTGTGAACCCTACAAGTTTCAGATCTGACTCGTCATAAACCAACCATTGGTCCTTAGTATTTCTTAAATACTTAAAGATGGCTTCAACCACTTTTCAGTAATTTTCTCTAGGATCAGATTGGTATCTACTCACTACTCCTAGTGAGTATGCCACATCTGGTCTTGTACATGTCATGCGTACATGATAGATCCCACGGCTGAAGCATATGGGACTCTACTCATACGCTCTCTCTCTTCAGGAGTTGTCGGACAATCCTTCTTAGAGAGAGAAATTCCTTGGCCTATCGGTAGATAGCCCTTCTTGAAATTCTTCATGCTGAATCTCTTCAGCACAGTATCTATGTACATGGACTGGGATAATCCAAGCATCCTTTTAGATCTATCCCTATAGATCTTTATCCCTAGGATGTAGGATGCTTACCCAAATCCTTCATGGAGAACTGTGATGACAACCAAACTTTTATTCCCTGTAGTGCAGGGATGTCATTCCCGATTAAGAGAATGTCATCCATGTACAAGACAAAGAATACCACAACTGGATCATTTGCCCATTTATAGATGCAGGGCTCTTCTCCATTCTTAATGAAGCCATACGTTTTGATCACCTTATCAAAATACATGTTCCAACTCTGAGAAGCTTGCTTCAATCCATAAATGGATCTCTGAAGCTTGCACACCTTGAACTCATCTGTGGATGTAAACCCCTCAGGTTGTATCATATACACCTCTTCGGTCAGCTCTCCATTTAGAAAAACTGTCTTTACATCTATCTGCCAGATCTCATAATCCAGATGGACAGCTATTGCAAGCATTATCCGAATAGATTTGAGCATTGCCATAGGGAAAAATGTCTCATCATAGTCAATACCATAACGTTGATGATATCCCTTGGTGACCAGACGGACTTTATAGGTCTCCACCTTTCTGTCTGCGCCCCTCTTCCTTTTGAAGACCCATTTACACCCAATGGGTTTAACCCCTTCAGGTTGGTCAACCAATGTCCATACATCGTTGACCTTCATGGACTCCATTTCGAATTTCATAGCTTCAAGCCATTTCTCGGAATCAGGTCTCTGCATTGCATCCATATAGGTGATCGGATCCTCATTATTCTCATCAAGTTCGATGGGATCACCGTCCCGGACCAAGAAATCATAGTATCTGTCTGACTGACGCGGTACTCTACCGATCGCCTTAATGGTGCAGGTACATTGGGCTCCGGATCTGATCTAATCATATCTGACTCAGGTTCAGCTATTGGTATCGGTCCTTCTACCTGTTGAACTTCATCAAGTTTAACCTTAGAGACAACGGTTCCTTCACCAAGGAACTCCTTTTCTAAAAAGATTACCTTAAGGCTGACGAATACCTTTTGTTCATCAGCATGGTAGAAAAAATATCTTTTTGTCTCTTTGGGGTACCCTATGAATGAGCATTTGTCAGACCTAGGTCCAAGTTTGTCTGTGACTAATCGTTTGACATAGGCCGGACACCCCCAGACCCTAAGGTGTGAAAGTGCTGGCTTACGTCCCGTCCATATCTCATATGGAGTCTTAATTATAGACTTACTTGGAACCCTATTTAACAGATAACAGGCCGATTCGAGTGCATATCCTCAGAAGGATATCGGCAAGCTAGCAAAACCCATCATGGATCGGACCATGTCTAACCGAGTCCGATTCCTCCTTTCAGACACACCATTATGCTGTGGTGTTCCTGGAGGAGTCCATTGGGAGAGAATCCCATTCTCTCCTAGATATGTGAGAAACTCACTAGAAAGGTATTCTCCTCCTCGATCAGATCGAAGAGTTTTAATACTCTTCATAGTTTATTTTTCTACTTCACTTCAAAATTATTTGAACATTTCAAATGAATCCGACTTATGTTTCATCAGATAGACATATCCATATCGGGATAGGTCATCCGTGAAAGTTATGAAGTAGAAATATCCATCTCTAGCACTAGTGCTCATGGGCCCGCATACATCAGTATGTACTAGGCCCAAGAGTTCAGTAGCTCTCTCACCTTTCCCAGTAAAAGGTAACTTGATCATTTTACCAAGAAGACAGAACTCACAGGTTGGAAGTGATTCACAATCACTGACTTCGAGGATTTCCTCTTGAGTCAACCTATTTATTCTGTTCTTGTTTATATGACCTAGCCTACAGTGCCATAAGTAGATATCTGACACACTATCTAATCTAGGGTGCTTGCCAGAAGAATAGACTCTTATCGGACTTGATCTTTCTGGTCTGGCCCTGCACTGATGTCCCAGCCTGAACATGCACCTTCTTCACTTTCTTCTTCTTGTTCTCTTCCCTTTCTTAAAAGGTCGAGAACCAGAAGACGAACCTCCCACTAAGTTCACTGACTCCTTGTGAAGTTGGTGATCCTTCTCAAAGTTCTGAAGCAACCCCAGTAACCCGTGGTAGTTCTCTTCAGGCTTTGTCATTCTATAATGAATGAGGAATGGGAGATAAGACTTGGGCAGCGAGTTCAGTATTGCATCTTTCCCAACCTGATCATGCAAGGAAAGCCGAGCTTGCTCAATCGTTCCATCAGCTCGATCATGTACAATACATGATCAGTGACAGAGGCACCATCCCGTATTTTGGCGTTGAAGATGGCACAACTAGTCTTGTACCTCTCTACGTCATCAGGTGTGCCAAAGGCATCCTCCAACACTTGAAGCATATCCTTTGGCTGAGCCGTCTCGAATCTACGACTGAACTCGTCGCTCATGGCAGCCAGCATGATACAGTGCATCGTGGTCCGATCACTGAGCCACTTCTGTTAAGTATCTCTGACTGTTCCATGTGCATTGACAGCTGGCTCCTTAGGTGCAGGATCCATTAGCACATATAGGATCCGTTCATGTTCCAGGACTATCTTCAACTTTCGGTACCATCTATCGAAGTTGGATCCCACCAACTTATCATTGTTCAACAATGATCGGAGTGATAGGAAAGTGGCCATATTTGCACAAAGGAGAATCATAACCTAATTAGTAATTGATTCATTAAACCTAAAGATTTGAACTTTAATCAAAAGATTTCTCTCACTATTTTATTCGAATTGGTAGCCTCTACCTCCAATTCGAGGAATTACCCTAATTCCTTAGTGGGTACTAGAATCCACTTAGACTGCACACAAGCTCAACTTTGGTTGGCCAACCCATGTACATCTAAGGATAGGTTCATAACCAATTGTTTCTCTAAACAATTTTTAGTAATTTTAATTTTGCTCCAGAAACCTAATCAGTAGGCTTTGGCCTCCACTGTAAGGATCCGGTTAGGTCCAACCATTAACATGATCATACTTGGTGTATCTAACCAACGAATGATTAAGCCCAACTTTGGTTGGCTCACCTAACCATCATTAGAGAGACACTTCCAAGTCGTCATATGATGAGTGATAATTCCATTAGTCAACAAGCACCAGGCCTTTGGGTCTACAATGATTATTGAGTTAATAGACTCATTATCAAACACCTTAATGGGAGGCTATGACTCAGTTATCTCCATAACTTTATCATTTTAATGACCTAATAATTTTAGAAGATTTAAATAATTTAGAGGATGAGGTCAGATGAACCAGTTTATCATGATCCTCCACTGGCTTCACCAAGTCAGCTTAAGGGAGACCATTAAAAGGGCTGATCTAGGAGTACCTAAATCAGTCACACTGATTTACCTAGCTGACATGAGTCAGCTCGAATAGTCAAGTGATCCGATCAAAACATAATTTCATCAAGAGGCCAGGTAAGTTCGATCAGTGGGAGGGTCTGCCAAAGCTTGCCTTAGACACCATTAGAAATGGCCAGGTAAGCGGGCTCCCAATTAAAAACCATCGATCCGATTTATCTTAGACACCAACTGGTTTAATTAGTTTCGATTAGATCAACCTAACAGTTCGTGCTAGACCGCTTAGCCAAGAATCAAGTCTATTTGGTTCTCATTAAAGACATGGACTTGACCAACTACAACTATTGTAATTGATCTAGAGAATCCTTGATCTAATCTAAGACAACAATTGATTAGATTTAGTCAATTCTCTAATTAAGTCCATCTTCAATCTAACCATAGGTCTAACCCAATTAATGGACCTAATTCTCACTAACCCATTAACCCAATATGTTTTGGTTTGTGTCTTAGGTTCTTCAATTCACAATCCTAGAACCTAATCAAACAACTTCTTAATTCTTAATTATATTTTGGGCTGAGGGTTGGGTTCGGCTTTTCAAAAAATAAATTTCATATTTGTAAAATAATTTTACAATATGATTTTACCAACCATATTACATGTTTGATTCATAATCAAGATACAAGTGAAATAAACATGAAACTACTTTAGATCTAATTTAAACAGGTTCATGTAATTGAAATAATTTCAACTTTAAATAATTTCTTTGCACAAAAATTATTAACAAAGAGATTTTATTTCAGATTTAAATATTTTTAAATCTAATAAATCATAAATTTAATCTAAATCATATCTAACAAATTTATGATTAAAGATAGATCTACACAAACTAGGACAACTTTTTCACTGTAAGGGGTAAACCTTACAGCAGGACAACCTTGCAGTTCGTGATTGATCTAAAATTTTAATTTCAGATTTAATAATCAGATTATAAATTAGATCTAATCTAAAAAATAATTTAAGCATGTATAAATAATCATGTAATAAAGAACCTGGCTCTGATACCAATTGTAGGAACCAGATCTAGGATTTCAGGGTTAGATCTTGAAACTTTTTCAAAATCATACAGCGAAAGATTAAAATAAATTAAAATTTATTTTTTAAAATTAGAGAATCCCTAGATCTAAGATTCTATTATATGATTATTATATAGTATTAAATTAAAAATTAAAATATATATATATACAGCATGAACTACATGTTGATCATATCAACATGTTTCTATACTACATCTAATGTATGTATTAAACAATAGATCAGATCTATTACCTTGCAAGTTAGATGTTCTAACCTTACTGATCCGGGCTTGAGGATGATGTTGCAAGCCGCACATGCATCCGGCCTCTAGGAGTCATCCACACGAGCCCAAGAATCTCGATCAGAAGTCCTGCTTCAGGAAATCAGTACAGTATGCTAGTACTGCGCTGATCCTTCTTTGATGGTTGATTAGGTGCCTCCTTTTTCTTGATTTAGACTCTTTCAAAGATAAAAAGTAGGAAGAGGAGTTTCAAATCTGAGATGCTCTCAGAAAACTCAAGATGGAGGGAAGAAATATATGAAAACAAACAACTCTAGAAGAAGACCCTCTTCTTCTTCTCATTTCTCTCTCTAGACATCCTATCTTGTGTCTATTATATCTCTACAACCCAAAGGTCTTTCTCTTTGATTTTTGGATGGCCTAAAGCTCTCTCAAATCTATATCTTCTTCTAAAATTTTATGAAGAAACTCATTTTATATAGAGAGATATGATAGAGTCCTTGTCTAGGTCAAATACCTAGTCAAGGCTTATCCAAACATGGCAAGTTAAGGGGTGCCCAACTCTTGAGCACCTCCTCCTTATTTTCATGCATGGATTACTAGAAAAGGGTGTATAATATGTACCCTAAAAGCCATAAAAATTTTAAAAAAAAATTTGGATAGATTCGGTGCAAAATTGAAAGAGTTTTGGATTTCTAAAACTCTATCTCATAGAATTCGAAATCCAAACTTATTCCTCTTTGATTTGATCCAAACCACCTTCCATGTAAGAAAGAAGAGAGGAGACCTTTTGTGAACGTGGGAAAGACCTGGGAGAGGACTTTTGTCATACAAAATAAGAGGAGATTGACATTGAATAAGAGAGAGGGTGTGGGGAAGGCTTATGTGGTGCAAGGTGGAATCCTAGTCTTACTAGGATTCTATCTTATGACTTGTTTTAATTTAGTTTCTCAAACCAAATCAAACCAAAATTAGATCAACCTAATTAAAATAAATTTTAACTCAATTAAAAATTTAATTTAATCAGATTAAATTAGATTTAAATCTGATTTAATTTTCTAATCAAATTAGAAATTAGATTGACCCAAGTCTAGTTGAACTAGGACTAGTTTTTTCTTGCACTTGGCTTATCCAATAAACCAATTGGACTTGATCCAATCAAGCCCAAATCAAATCTAATTAAATTATATTTAATTATACTTAATCTCAGCCCATTGGCTTAATCAAATTAAGTCAATTAGCAATCAAATTGCTAATCGATCCTCCTGCAACACTTGCACTGGGTTAAATGTCAATCGTATTGATCATTTAACCCTAGAATGATTCTTAATCGTTGATCAACCATCTGATCGGATCATGAATTCTAATGTGTGTGACCTCATAGGTCGAACCTAAGTCGGTAGTACAGAATAAATTTTTGTACCAATCGAAGTGACCATCTAGCAATGGTACCCGACGACCAGATAGGTCGAATGTGTAGAACAACATCCTTAGAACCCATACGGATATAGTTTTCATATAATTCATCCCCTTGACCAAAATGATCATAGGACACCCCAGAGTTTAACTGTCAACTCTGATCAGGTTGTCCACATTGTATTTCAAAATATCAAATCCATCTGATGGATTACCCTGACCAAGATTTTGCTAAATTGAAATACAGCGACTCATTCTTCTCCAACTCTTGGAGTGGTCAATCCCATCTCGATCACACTCTGACTTGGCAAGTACTTACTGTGCCCAGAAGCCTTCCATTCCTGAATTAGAAATTCAGTTAGTCCAGTACCAAAGCACAGTGAGTTGCTTGCAAGTCACTGAGGCGATCTCAAGTCTAAGGGACACTTATACCTATATCCCATCAGAGATATTCTCGACAGTAGAATACTCTGGAGTTGGTCACGTTCAATGATGATGTACCAGTATATCTCACCTGTATGCCATACCAGTGTCTCCACACTCTTTGATTAAGAGGACAACCAACCCATATGGCCTACAGCGATCTATGCTCGATAGAAGCTGTCGTCCTTATTAACAGCCTATCATTTGGTCGTGAACTGTTTTAAGGACTAATCGATAAATCCTCTCTTTATCAAATCTAAATAGTCCTAAGGACTTCATCATAACAATGAAGTTCATTAGAAGATGAAAGCTTATGATGAAAATATCAAATATATTTTATTTATTATCAAATCAATTACAATACTTGGTTGCTCAACCGTCAACAGCTTGACGATTGACTTTTTAGGACACATTTCCCAACAACCAGTTCGTGGCTCATTTCGTCAGCAGTCGGCATCCCCGGGAGGTTCGGAGTCTCTCATTAACATCAAGCAAAAGGAGGGAGAATCCATCCGAGCTTACGTCAACCACTTCAACGTCGCCGCCCTGGAGGTCCGAAACCTGGATCAATCGGTTGCAATGGCCGCCTTAAAGAGCGGCCTCCAAAAGAATGATCTCCTCTTCTCTCTGAAAAAGAAGTATCCCAGAGACTTTGCCGATCTGCTGGCTCGAGCCGAAGGATATGCCCGAGCGGAGGAAGCCTTCAAGCTGAAGGACGAGGAGGCCGCGAAGGAGCGGCAGGCGGGCGACTCCAGCAGGCCCATAGTTGAAAGAGGGCCGAGTGAAGCTCGACCACGTTCTCGGACTCCCCCCGGGCACAAGCACGCCCGGACTCCTCCTCCCGAGGCCACCCTCCTCGAGCTCGCAGGCAGAGAAGCCCGGACCGTGGAGTTCGGCGAGGCTCTCCCCAGGAAGATTCCGCAGCTATGCCCCCCTCAATGCATTAAAAACTTAGGTGCTGATGGAGGTCAGGGAGCAGTTCTCAAGGCCGGAAAGGATGCGCACACACCCGAGAAGCACAATCCTAACAAATTCTGCCTCTACCATCGCGACCACGGCCACGACACAGAGGAATGCATTCAACTCTGAGATGAGATCGAGGAGCTCATCAGACGAGGTCGGCTCGACAGGTTCATTCGATGCCGGCCTGAGGGTAGAGAGGATCGACCAAGGGCCCTGCCGCAACCTGAGCCACCGAGGAGGGAAGAGCAGCTCGGAGATTGGCCTCCAATCGAGATAATCAACTCCATCTCTGGAGGACCTCGATGGGGTGCAGACCTTCTACGACCATGGGATTTGAAAAACCTATAAATGTATTACTAACGATTTTGCTTTAAATCAAGATTCTTTCAGATTTGCATATCTTTCCCTTTCGACATGGACTCGTAACGACAGGGGATAACCCCTTCAGACAACAAAAATAAAGCCATGTTAGGAACAGGAGGAGAACCTCATCCTAACATGAGCAGAGTTGGAAGTTCGGTTATTTTTAGATCGGACAGGGGGAGAGGCCCATATAACAGCCCTTATGTGCCCCCACAGCCATGTTAGGGACAGGAGGGGAACCTCGCCCTAACATGAACAAAGTCAAAGGCCCGGTTCTCCTTAGACCGGATGGGGGGAGAGGCCCATATAACGGCCCCTATGTGTCCCGTAGCCATGTTAGGGACAGGAGGGGAACCTCGCCCTAACATGAGCAAAGTCGAAGGCCCGGTTCTCCTTAGATTGGATGGGGGGAGAGGTCCTACAATGCCCTTATGTGCCCCCACAGTCATGTTAGGGACAGGAGGAGAACCTCGTCCTAACATGAGTAAAGTCGAAGGCCCGATTCTCCTTAGACCGGATTGGGGGAGAGGTCCTACAATGCCCTTATGTGCCCCCACAGTCATGTTAGGGACAGGAGGAGATCCTCGTCCTAACATGAGCAAAGTCGAAGGCCCGATTACTTCTAGACCGGATGGGGGGAGAGGCCCTGTAATGCCCTTATGTGCCCCCACAGCCATATTAGGAACAGGAGGAGAACCTCGTCCTAACATGAGTAAAGTCGAAGGCCCGGTTCTCCTTAGATCGGATGGGGGAGAGGCCCTACAACACCCTTATGTGCCCCCACAGCCATGTTAGGGACAGGAGGAGAACCTCGCCCTAACATGAGCAAGGTCGAATGCCCGGTTACTTTTAGACCCCCCCACAGTCATGTTAGAAATAGGAGGAGAACCTCGTCCTAACATGAGCAAACTCGAAGGCCCGATTACTTTTCGATCGGATGGGGGGAGAGGCCCTGCAACGCCCTTATGTGCCCCCACAGCTCTGTTAGGAATGGGAGGAGAACCTCATCCTAACATGAGCAAAGTCGAAGGCCCGATTATTTTTAGACGGATGGAGGGAGAGGCTCTCACAACGATCCATATGTGCCCCCACAGCCCTGTTAAGAACAGGAGGAGAACCTCATCCTAACCTGAACTGGAATCGACTACATCAAGAATAGGAGGAGAACCTCATCCTGACGCCAACTAAGATCCGATCATTCAAGACCATATAAGAAAAAGAAAACCTTCTCGATGGCCCCTCCGCACTCCCACGACCCCGCTAAGAGCAGAGGGAAAACCCTCACTCGAGAAAAGAAAAAGAAAAAAAAGGGAGAAGTTAAAAAGGAAAGCGATGAACTACACCAGCGACAAACAAAAAACAAATTACGTCAAAGATACAGGAGACCTCATCTCAGTGAGGATGGGGATTCTTATCAAAAATCCCAGTCTCCAAGAAGGCTCTCAACACAGGCCAAGGATAAGACGGCTTCCTCAAGGCGACGAGAAGTTTAGACCCCCGAGCTCGAACTCTGAAAGAAAGCGTCAAACTCAAGTGGCCCCGGACAAATCTGCGGCCATAAACAAAAGGGACAGGTCAATGCGACGATGATTGGGTACCTTCGAACGACATCGATATCGAGCAAGGCAAAAACAGAAAGAAGTTCGACAAACGACAACTCAACACATGAGTAGAAGAGGTAATGGAAAATTTCTTTTTCATTTCATTAGCTAAGTATGCATTACAAAGCCCTGAAGGCCGAAAAAGAAAGACGACAAGAAAAGCAAACCAACGTGACGACGACCAGAAACCTTCAGACAACATCGACATCGAACGAGACAAAAAATAAAAGAAGTTCGACAGACGATAATTTAACACAAAGTGCGGACAAGGTAACAAAAAATTTCCTTTTCATTTTGATTAACAAGGTATACATTACAAAGCCCTGAAGGCCAGAGAAAGAAGAACAATATGACAAGACCTGAAAAGAATACATTAGAGACCGCTTCAAGCTTTCGACTTCTCCTTCCAGTTCCCTCTTCCTCAGCAGTATTTCCCAGTATGTATGGTGAACCCATCGGCTCTCACCCTCCACCTCATTCCGCCCCATTGCCAAAACCTTAACCCTAAGGGGAAAAGAGTGGGATAGAACTCAAGGGGCGGCGACGGTGACAACGACGGCAACGATGACCTGCTTCAAGAAGAACCAAAAGTACCCTGGTGGCCGCAGTAATGCCGGAGGCATGCACCACTACCATATTTTCTCTGACAGTTACCATCTCAGGTACTTTGGTGAGGTCAGCATGCACTACTTCCATCACCCCCACAACAAGTTCTACTGTTCTGCCGTCAGTGCCGACCGCCTCTGATCCCTCGACCCCGACGACGTCAAGAAGCCCGTCGCAGCTTATGGCAGCAACTCCACCCCCTTGACCGGTGTCACCCCATTCAACTACTTCAAAATTCTCGGTAGGACGCACTCACCGGCCAGTTCCGTTATTAAATCCCTGTTGTTAAAGAAATTCTTCCTCGAGTCTCCTTTGAAGCTGTGGGAGCCTTCAGTGGCAGCTCGGTAGCCGCTGAACTTGCGGGCCACCGTTTCCCTTCTCCTCCTCCTCTCGATCCGTGGCATCCCCTCGAGACGGACCTCGAGGTAGAAGCCCTGGCGGGAGAACTCCTCGAAAGGGCTCGGGGGACTGAAGGCTCGGCGTCGTAAGGGATGTCGACGGTGAGAGCCGTCCGGGCAACTTCTACGTCCGTGCCTGCAACAAGAGAAAAGAAAGAAGGAAATCCCGAAAAATCGAAAAAGATTGCGAATAAACTCTCAGAAGCTAAACAAACAAAGCAAGAGGAGGAAGGAACAACAACAATGATAAGAGAAGTTTCGGGACCAACTTGGATTGGCCCGACATAGGCGGGGATCCGGTGGAGATGGCGGGGATTGGCGCAAAGAATGCCTAGGGTCGAAAAGGATGCCGATGGGCGGCAGAACTCTCAGATAGAAGAAAGGCGCCAGCTGGACTCTCAGGTGAAGTGAAGTCCCTGAAGGGAAGGAGTGGGTTTAAATAGGCAACGGGGCCTGGCACAGTCATGACGGCAGATATCCCTAGGCCGACCAATGGCCGCCACGTGTCCCACTCACCATTGCGTACGGTTGACTGCTGACGGGGCCATTATTGCGTGGCACCTGGGACAGCGTTCCAGTGGAATTTTGAAAAGTCTCTTCGGATCGTCCTGATTTGAAAAGACTCCAGCATGCGTGCATTAAATACCAGGATATCTGAGGGCGATCGCGCGCAGAATTCAAGGGAGCAACTTCGGCTGTGAAAATTTCTCTATACTTCTTCATTCGAAACTCGAACTCGAAAGTAGGGGACTGGTGTTGGTATAAAATCCCCCCAGCCGAAGTTCGTATCAGGAGTGACCCTCCCGGGAATCTACCGACGTTCGACCTTGGGCAGCATCTTTTCGAACCTCTCCGACGGTCGAGCTTCCGCAATGTTCCCAAGTACTGTCGACGGATAAACTTCCACAGCTTCTTCCACAAGTGTTGATCGGATTCCCCCGACGGACGAACTCCTGCCGCATCTCCCGGGCTTCTCCAGTGATAAGCTTCTTCGATCGTCTATCAGGCTGCCCCAAGTGCTCTTTGGATTCTACTATCGGCCAACCTCCTACAAGGGTCAACCATTCTCCGAACCTCTTCCAGATCTTTTCCAACAGGATTCATTGACTCCAATCCGAATTTCTTCCAGAACTTTGTCAGTTCGTCAGTGGTCGAACTTTTCCAATAGCAGATCTCCACGATGGACGGACTCCATCCAAATTTTTACGGTGGTTGACCGCCTTCTGAATTTCATCCGAGCTCCTACAGGAGCCGGACTTTTCCCCAAGCTCCTACTGCAGGTAGACTTCGTCCGAGCTCCTACGGGAGCCGAACTTCTTCCCCGAACTCCTACTGCAGGTAGACTTCATCCGAGCTCCTACAGGAGCCGGACTTCTTCTCCGAACTCGTACTATAGGTAGACTTCGTTCGAGCTCCTACGGGAGTCGGACTTCTTCTCCAAACTCCTACTGCAGGTAGACCTCGTCCGAATTCTTACAAGGGTCGGGCTCCAAGCCCCCACCACAAGCGATCTACACCGAGCTTCTACTACAAGCGATCTACTCCGAGCTACTACTACAAGCGGTCTACTTCGAATTTCTACTATGAGTGGTCCACGTTGGATTTCTACTGTAAGCCTCCACCTGAGCTTCTATTGTGAATGAATTCCTTCCGAACTTCTATTGTAGGCAGGCTTTGGCCGAGCTTCCTCAACAAACAATCTCCATCCGAACTTCTACGGGAACCAGACTCCGATCGAACTTCTGTGGTGGATAGATTCGGATGAACTCCTACGACACACGGACTCCAGCAGTCGGACCCCTCCAATGGGTGAACCTCTCCAGGCCATCCGACATCCACTGCCGATCGACCTTCTACCAGATTCTGCATGAAACCGAACTTCATCCACGGAAAGCCCCTGATCGAGCTTCTACAGCAGGTGACCTTCGCCTGCAGTACTGGCACCCAAGGTGCCCAACGATAGAAGGCTCGCCGGCAACATCCAAGCTTCTCTTAGATGGAGAGCTACCCCTCTCCACCAGACACCCCAACCGAGCTTCGACCGACGGGCCTGGACTCCCTGGCAGGCCGCAGTAATGGCCACGACTCTGCTCCACTTCCTATAATGGATCCCACGTGGCTCCATCATGCTCTGGCAAGTCACGACAATGGACATCACTCCAATCTCCACGACAGGCTCCATGTGGCAGGCCACGGCAATGGCCAGACTCTACTCCACTACTCTCCGTAACAAACTCCTCATGGCTCCGAGCGGCCCACTACTAGGCGGTTACAGACGTCGCTGTGAATTTGTTACGCCCTCCGCCTATAAAAGGGGGACCCCCAGATACGTTACTCTCTAAGCTCTAATATCTATCTCAAAACTTTGCTAAAATTTTGTTCAAACACTCCATTCTTGTTGAGGCAGAGAACTGACTTGAGCGTCGGAGGGTCTTGTCAGAGTACCCCCAACTCTGGTTTAGACTTTCTTTGTAGGTCCCGACGGCGACCGCGACTCCCTCGACTCTAGCTTCTCCGATGCCGATGGATTTTTGCACCAACAGGTTCAAAATGAGAAATGAATGCAAAATGATTGTATGCATCTCTAAGAGAGGAACGAGTTCTTACCCCATGTGTAGGATCACCAATGATCAATTCTTTGGGATGATTATAATCATACCTCCAATCTTTAAGTAGATCATTTGAGCCTTGAGGTTGTTCTTCACCTTCATCCTCTTGTTTGTTTTCATGTTCTTCTTCATTTTGAATTATTAAATCTTTTAGGGTGATCTCCTTCATCCCTTCTATAAGAGGATCTGCATCATCAATACCTTCATTCTTCTTTGAAGGAAGATCGTTAGTTTCATCAAAAACAACATGTATTGACTCCTCTACTACTAAAATTCTTTTGTTGAAAACTCTAAAAGCTTTGTTAGAAGAGGAGTAACCAAGAAAAATAGCTTCATCAATTTTGCATCAAATTTTTTTAATCTTTCTTTACTATTGTTTAAAACAAAACATCGGCAACCAAAAATATAAAAATATGCAATGTTTGGTTTTCTTCCTTTGCAAAGTTCATAGGGAGTTTTCTTTAAAATTGGTCTAATTAAAGCACGATTTAATATGTAACATACCGTGTTAATTGCTTCCATCCAAAAATACCTTGGGAGGTTGCTTTCACATAGCATGGTACGGACCATTTCTTCAAGGATTCTATTTTTTTTTTCTACTACTCTATTTTGCTGGGATGTCCTAGGTGCTGAAAAGTTATAGTTAATATCTTTTTCATCATAAAATTTTTTAAAATTTTAATTTTTAAATTTAGTTTCATGATCACTTCGAATATTTTGAATTAAAAAATTTTTTCATTAGTAACTTTTCGATAAAATTTTGAGAACACATAAAAAATTTCATCCTTATGTACCAAAAAGAAGACCCACGTAAAATGAGAGAAATCATCAATAATCACAAAGCCATATCATTTTTCACCTAGACTAGTAGTTCAGTGGGTCTAAATAAATCCATGTGCAATAGTTCTAATGACCTAGAAGTTGAAATAATATTTTTAGATTTGAATGAGACTCTTATTTGTTTACCCAGTTGGCATGCATCACAAATTCTATCCTTTTCAAAATTCAATTTGAGTAAGCCGGTAACCAATTCATTTTTAATAAGTTTTGAAAGTGAATGCATGCTAATATGTGCAAGCCTACGATGCCAAAGCCAACTAGTCTCATTAATCTTGATATTCAAGGCTACTAAGCATTGCATATTTATTTTGAAAAGATCATTCAAATCTACCATATAGACATTACCATGTCTATGCCTAATGTTGGTGCAAAAATCCACCAGCATCGGAGAAGTTGGAGTCGAGGGAGTCGCGGTCGCCGTCGGAACTTGCAAAGAAAGTCTAAACCAGAGTTGGGGGTGCTCCGACAAGACCCTCCGATGATCAAGTCAGTTCTCTGCCTCAACAAGAATGGAGTGCTCGAACGAAAATTTTAGCAGAATTTCAAGATAGAAATTAGAGCTCAGAGAATAACGTATCTGGAGTCTCCTTTTTATAGACGGAAGGTGCAACAGACTGACAGCGATGTTTGTAACCGCCTGGTTGTGGGCCGCTCGGGGCCAGAAGGAGTTTGTTGTGAAGAGTAGTGGAGTGAAGTCGTGGCTATCACCGCAGCCTGCCACGTGGAGCCTGTTGCGGGGAGTGGATCAGTGTCCGT
Organism: Elaeis guineensis; assembly: GCF_000442705.2. Classification (NCBI taxonomy): domain Eukaryota; kingdom Viridiplantae; phylum Streptophyta; class Magnoliopsida; order Arecales; family Arecaceae; genus Elaeis; species Elaeis guineensis. The sequence continues at coordinate 73,554,926 of NC_026001.2, read as the reverse complement.
TGTCGGACTTGCCAGAGAGTGGTGGATCCGCGCGGAATCCATCGCAGGTAGTGGAGCAGAGTTATGGCCATTACTGTGGCTGCAGGAAGTGGAGTAGAGTTGTGGCCATTACTGTGGCCGCAGGAAGTGGAGCAGAGTCGTGGCCATTACTGTGGCCCATCAAGGGGTCCAGGCCTGTCGATCGAAGCTCGATTGAGGTATCTGATGGAGATAGGCAGCCATCCATCTGAGATGAGCTCGGATGTTGCTGGCGAGCCTTCTAATGTTGGTTGCTTTGGGCGTTAACACTGTAGGCAGGGTCATTTGCTGTAGGGGCTCGGTCAGAGGCTTTCCATAGAAGAAGTTTGGTTTCATGTAAAATTTGACAGAGGGTCGACCGGCAGTGGGTGTCGGATGGTGCTGGAGAGGTTCATCCGCTGGAGGGATCCAGCTACTGGAGTCCATGTGTCGTAAGAGTTTGTCCGGAACCTGTCCGCTACAGAGGTTCGGTCAGAGTTCGATCTCCATAGAAGCCAGGATGGGGATCATTTATCGAGGAAGCTCAGCTGAAGCCTACAGTAGAAGCTCGAAATCCGACCCTTGTAGGAGTTCAGATGAGGTCTACCTGCAACAGGAGTTCAGGGCGGAAGTTCGGCTCCCGTAAAAGCTCATTGAAGTCCACCTGCAGTCGGAGAAGAAGTTGGCTCTTGTAGGAGCTCGGATGAAGTCTACCTGTAGTTGGAGAAGAAATCTGACTTTCGTAGGAGCTCGGATGAAGTCTACCTGCAGTTGGAGAAGAAGTCTGGCTCCCGTAGGAGCCCGGATGAAGTCTACCTGCAGTTGGAGAAGAAGTTTGACTCCCGTAGGAGCTCGGATGAAGTCTGCCTGCAGTTGGAGAAGAAGTCCGGCTCCCGTAGGAGCCCAGATGAAGTCTACCTGTAGTTGGAGAAGAAGTCGGCTCCCGTAGGAGCTCAGATGAAGTCTACCTGCAGTTGGAGAAGAAGTTCGGCTCCCGTAGGAGCCCGGATGAAGTCTACCTGTAGTTGGAGAAGAAGTTCGGCTCCCGTAGGAGCTCGGATGAAGTCTACCTGCAGTTGGAGAAGAAGTCCTGCTCCCGTAGGAGCACGGATGAAGTCTGCCTGCAGTTGGAGAAGAAGTCCAGCTCCCGTAGGAGCCTGAATGAAGTCTACCTGCAGTTGGAGAAGAAGTCCGGCTCCCGTAGGAGCCCGGATGAAGTCTACCTGCAGTTGGAGAAGAAGTCCGGCTCCCGTAGGAGCTCGGATGAAGTCTACCTGCAGTTGGAGAAGAAGTTCGGCTCCCGTAGGAGCTCGGATGAAGTCTACCTGCAGTTGGAGAAGAAGTCGGCCCCCGTAGGAGCTCGGATGAAGTCTAGAAGGTGGCCGGCATCGTGGAAACTTGGGTGGAGTCCGTCCATCATGGAGAATCCAGTCGACACTGATGGGGGTTTATCCGTCGGCAGAACTCAGGAACGTTGCGGAGGCTCGGCCGTCGGAGAGGTTCGGAAAGATGCCGCCGAAGGTCGGACGTCGGTAAAATCCTCGGAGGGTCACTCCTGACATGAACTTCGGCTGGGGGGTATTTTATACCCAACATCAGTCTCCCTACTTTCGAGTTCGAGTTTGAATGAAGAAAGTACAGAAAATTTTTACAGCCGAAGTTGCCCCCTTGAATCCTGTGCACGACCGCCCTTGAAAATCCAAACATTTAATGCGCGCGTGCTGGAGTCTTTTTAAATCGGGGCGATCCGAAGAGATCTTTCGAATTCTCGCTGGAGCATTGTCCCAAGCGCCACACTATAATGGTCCCACCAGCAGTCAGCTCTACGCCACGGTGAGTGGGATGCATGGCGGGCATTGGTTGACCTAGGATATCCGCCACCATATAACCTATTTAAGTCCCCTCCTTCCCTTGAGGGACTTCATTTCGCTTGAGGGTCCAGACGACGCCTTTCTTCTGCCCGAGAGTTTAGCCACCCATCAGCACCCTTTTCGACCCTAAGCATTCTTCGCGCCAATCTTCGCCATTTCCGTCGGCTCCCCGCCGCCTTCCATCTTCCGAGCCCTTTCGAGGAATTCTCCTGTCGGAGCTTCTGCCCCGGAGGTCAATCTCGAGAGGATGCTGTGGATCGAGAGGAATAGGAGGGGGGAAACAGTGGCCTGCAAGTTCAGCGGCTGCCGAACTACCACCGAGGGCTCCCACAGCTTCAAAGGGGGCTCGAGGGAGAATTCCTTCAACAACAGGGATTTAATAACGGAACCAGCCGGTGAGCGCATCCTACCCGAGAATTTCAAAGTAGTTGAACGGGGCGACACCGGTCAAGGGGGTAGAGATGCCGTCACAAGCTGTGGCGGTTCCTTGACGTCGTCGGGGTCGAGGGACCAGAGGCGGTCGGCGCTGACGGCGGGACAGTAGAACTTGTTGCGGGGGCGGTGGAAGTAGCGCATGCCGACCTCGTCGAAGTACTTAGGATGGTGGTTATCGGGGAGCACGCGGTGGTGGTGCATGCCTCCGACGTCATCGCGGCCTCCGAGGTACTTCCGGTTCTTCCCGATGCAGGTCGTCGCTACACCACCCCTTGAATTCTATCCCCCCCTTTTCCCCCTAAGGTTGGGGTTTCGGCAATGGTGCGGAACGAGGCGGGGGCAAGAGCTGATGGATTCATCACACGTGCTGGGAGATACTGCTGAGAAAGATGGAACCGGAAGGAGAAGTCGAAAGCTTGGAGTGGTCTCTATTGTATTCTTTTCAAGTCTTGTAGTAATGTTCTTTTTCCCTCGGTCCTTGGGGCTTTGTAACGTACACCTTGTTAATCGAGAATGAAAAGGAGATTTTTGTTACCTTGTCCGCACTTTGCGTCAAATTGTCGCCTGCCGAACTTCTTTCATTCACTATTGTTATTGTTGTATTCCCCCCCCCTTTTTTTTTTTTGATGCCGATGTTGTCTGGAGGTTCCTGGTCGTCGCCACGTCGGCTCGCTTTTTTTGTCATCTTTCTTGTTCAGCCTCAAGGGCTCTGTAACGCATACTTAGTTAATGACATGAGAAGGAAATTTTCTGTTACCTCTTTTACTCGCATGTTGAATTATCGTTTGCCGAGCTTCTTTCGACTTTTGCCTTGCTTGATATCGTGTCGTTCGGAGATACCCGATCGCCGTCGCATTGACCCATCCTTTTGTTTATGGCCGCAGGTTTGTCCGGGACCATTCGAGTTTGTCGCCTCCTTTCAGAGTTCGAGCTCGGAGGTCTGAGCTTCTCGTCACCTCGAGGAAGCCGTCTTATCCTTGGCCTGTGTTGAGAGCTCTCTTGGAGACCGGGGATTTTGATAAGAACCCCGATCCTTGCTGAGACGAGGCTCCCTGTGCCTTTGATGTAATTTGTCGCTAATACAGTTCGTCGCTTTCCTTTTTAACCCCCCTCCCCTTTTTCTTTTTCTTTTCTCGAGTGAGGGTTTTCCCTCTGCCCTTAGTGGGGTCGCGGGAGTGCGGAGGGGCCGCTGAGAAGGTTTTCTTTTTCTTATCTGGTCTTGAATGACCAAACCTTAATTAGTGTCAGGACGAGGTCCTTCCTCTATTTCTGATGTAATCGATTTCAGCTCAGGTTAGGATGAGGTTCTTCTCCCATTCCTAACAGGGCTGTGGGGGCATATATGGGCATTGCAGGGCCTCTCCCTCCATCCGATCTAAGAGTAACCGGGCCTTCGACTTTGCTCATGTTAGGGCGAGGTTCTCCTCCTGTTCCTAACAGGACGGTGGGGGCACATATGGGCGTTGCAGGGCCTCTCCCCCCATCCGGTCTAAGTGTAATCGGGCCTTCGACTTTGCTCCTGTTAGGATGAGGTTCTCCTCCTATCCTTAACAGAGCTGTGGGGCCACATATGGGCATTGCAGGGCCTCTCCCCCCATCCGATCTAAGTGTAACTGGGCCTTCGACTTTGCTCCTATTAGGGCGAGGTTCTCCTCCTGTCCCTAACAGGGCTGTGGAGGCACATATGGGCTTGCAGGGCCTCTCCCCCCATCCAGTCTAAGTGTAACCGGGCCTTCGACTTTGCTCCTGCTAGGGTGAGGTTCTCCTCCTGTCCCTAACAGGGCTGTGGGGGCACATATGGGCGTTGCAGGGCCTCTCCCCCCATCCAGTCTAAGTGTAATCAGGCCTTCGACTTTGCTCCAGTTAGGATGAGATTCTCCTCCTGTTTCTGACACAGTTGTTTCGAGTCCTGTTGATATAGACTTGTGCCAAGAGAGAAGACATGTGGATGCAAAACTTTTATTTAAAGTAAAGTTATCGGTAATACATTGTAAATTTTTTGAGCTCCATGGTCGCGGGAGGTCTGCTCCTCCAAGCTCCTTGAGGTAGTAAGTTCCGGGCCGGACTACCTCCTTGACTTCGTACGGGCCTTCCCAATTTGGGGCAAGCTTTCCTCGATCCTGAGGTTGTGAGACAGCGGCTCGTCGAAGCACTAGGTCTCCTGCTCTAAAGACTTTGTTTTTGACCCGGGAGTTGTAATAGCGGGCGACTTTCTGTCTGTAGGCTGCCATCCGAATTGAGTTGCCTCCCATATTTCTTCTAACAAGTCGAGGTTGGCTTTAAGGCCTTGCGAATTGTGATGTTCGTTGAATGCCACGACTCGTGCCGATGGGAGTTTGAGCTCAATCGGGATAACAGCCTCCGTTCGAAGGCTAGAGCGAAGGGGGTTTCCCCTGTGGGCAACCTTTGGATAGTTTGGTACGCCCACAACACATGATAAAGTTCATCTGCCCAAGTTCCCTTCACTTTTTCAAGTCTTGTCTTGATTCCTTGCAATAGAGTTCTATTGGTCACTTCGCTTCGCCGTTGGCCTGAGGATGGGCTACCGATGTGAAGTTGTGGGAGATGTTTAGGTCTTCATAAAACTCGATGAATCTCGCTCCCACAAATTGCCGTCCATTATCAGTAATTAGGGTTCTCGACAAGCCGAACCTACAAACGATGGACTTCCAGATGAAGTCTTGCACTTTAGCTTCTGTGATTTTTGCCAGTGGTTCGGCTTCAACCCACTTGGTGAAATAGTCAATTGCTACCAGGAGGAACTTCTCTGCCCCGATGCCACGGAAAAGGATCCAAGGATATCCATTCTCCATTGCGCAAACGCCATGGGGAGCTCAAGGGTGTAAGCTTGAAGGCGGGCTATCTCTGGATGTTGGCATATCTTTGACATCGATCACACTTTCTGACATATTCGATGGAGTCACGATACATCGTCGGCCAGTAATATCCTTGGCGGAGCAACTTATGGGATAGGGATCTAGCCCCTAGATGGCTTCCGCAGATTCCTTCGTGCACCTCCCACAAGGCGTAATCAGCTTCTGAAGGCCGGAGATATTTTAAAAGGGGCAAAGAGTATGATCTCTTGTACAACTTATCCTCATAAAGGATGTATCGGGAGGCTTGATTTCTGAGCTTTCGAACCTCTTTTGCATCATGAAGGAGAACCTCATCTCTGAGATATGCCACCAGTGGGTCGATCCAACTGGGTTCATGGCCAATTTTCATCACGGGCCGTGATCCTTCCGTACTTGGGCACTTCAGAACTTCGAAGAGAACACCCTTGGGCAATTCGACCGGAGCCAGCGTAGCCAATTTGGAGAGAAGATCGGTCCTGATATTTTTCATTCTTGGAATCTGCCTGATGTTGAAGCTACTAAAGGCGGGGGCAACTCCTTTACCTTTTCAAGATATTTAGCCATGCTGTCCTCCCGTGCTTCGTAGCTTCCGCTGACTTGTCTCACTACCAATTGGGAGTTGCTGTAAACTTGGAGCCGATCTACTCCTAATTCTTTGGTGATCCTCAATCCTGTGATCAGAGCTTCGTATTCCGCTCCATTGTTCGTTGTGAGAAATTCGAAGCGCAGTGCGTACTCCACGACGATCCCCTCCGGACTGATCAAAATTAGGCCCGCACCTGCGTCCGACATGTTAGAGGATTCGTCCACATAGAGGGCCCAAAAGCAATTAGGGGGGTCTGTTTCTTCTTCAAAGGAGTTCAGTCGGGACTTCAGGCCGTCAACTTCACCTTGTTCAGGTTTGGCCTCCTCCGAGATAGTGCATTCTACTATAAAATCTGCCAGTATCTAGGCTTTTACTGTCGGCCTAGGTTGATAGTTGATATCGAATTCTGTGAGCTCGATCGTCCATTTCACTATCCTCTCGGAAGCATCCGCCCGATGCAGAATCACCTTAATCGGCTGGTCGGTGAGCAACGTTATGGTGTGCCCTTGAAAGTAAGGTCAGAGCCTCTGAGCTGCAATCAACAGGGCGTAAGTTAGTTTCTCCAATTTAGTATACCTGGTTTTGGCGTCTCTCAACGTGCGACTGACGTAGTAGATCGGCCGTTGAATTTTTGCTTCTTCCTTGACAAGAACTGCTGCGCAGGCCATAGGGAAGACGCCAGGTACAAGAATAACTCCTCCCCAGGTTCGGGCTTCACCAATAGCGGAGGCGAGCCGAGGTAGCTCCTTAGTTCTTCAAACACCTGTTGACACTCAGTGGTCCAACAGAAGTTCTTCGGCCGCTTGAGGGTTTGGAAGAAGGGTAAGCACCGTTCGGCCGACCTCACAACGAAGCGATTCAGGGCTGCCACTCTCTCTGTAAGGTGCTGAACCTCTTTTATCGACTTTGAGGTGATCATCTCCTAGATGGTGCGAATTTTCTCCGGATTGGCTTCAATCCCACACCCCGATACCATGAAGCCCAAGAACTTCCCCGAGATCACTCCGAAAGCGCACTTAGTCGGGTTCAGCTTCATTTTATATTTTCGGAGGGTGCCGAAGGTCTCCTCGAGGTCGGCGACGTGGTTCGTTGAAGATTTACTTTTCACGAGCATGTCTCCACGTAGACTTTCATGTTGCGGCCGATCTACTCCTTGAAGATTTTATTCACCAGCCGCTGATAGGTCGCACCTGCATTTTTGAGGCCGAAAGGCATGACCCTATAACAGTAAAGACCACAATTAGTAATGAAAGTAGTCTTTTCTTCATCTTCTGGTGCCATTCTGATTTGATTATAGCTGGAGAACACATCCATGAAGGTGAGAAGCTCATGGCCTGAGGTTGCATCCACCAGTTGATCAATTCTGGGCAGAGGGTAGCTGTCCTTTGGGCAGACTTTTTTCAGCTTTTTGAAGTCTATACACATCCTCCATTTATCGTTTGCCTTTTTGACTAGGACAACGTTGGAAATCCAGTCAGGATAATTGACCTCTCTAATGAACCCGGCTTTTAGGAGTTTATCCACTTCCTCGGCTATCGCTTTTTGCCTTTCCGATGCATGACCTTGGATTTTCTCTTTCATCGGTCGATGCTTTGGATCAACGGCCAGACGATGTTCCATGACCTCTGCGTCAATCCCCGACATGTCCGCTGGAACCCAAGCGAAAACATCCGCATTCTTTCGTAGGAAATCAATGAGCTGCGTCCGCACCTCTTCCCCCAAGTTGGAGCCGATCTTCACCACATGCTCTGTATTCCCATCATCCAAAGGGATCGAAACCAGATCTTCGATTGGCCCGCCCCTTTCCTCAGCGAGATCATCACGGGCGTCCAATCCATCGATCGGACAAAGGTCGGGTTGGTCACTTCTTTGCAAGGCTATGCTGTAGCAGTGTTTGGCCAGGGCTTGGTCTCCCTTGACTTCTCCGACCCCCTAGTTAGTAGAGAATTTCAATTTCAGATAATAGGTCGACACCACAGCCCGGAGGGCGTTGAGGCTAGGTCGGCCGAGGATTGCGTTGTAGGCTGATGGCACCTTCACCACCAGAAAATCCACCAAAGCCCTGGATTATTTTGGATATCGACCCGCAGCTACAGTCAAAGTTATTACTCCCTCCATCGGAATAGCATCGTCGGTAAACCCTACCAGAGGGGAGCTAATTGGCCCCAAGCGACCGTCAAGGATAGACATTTTGAGAAGGCGTCGTAGAACAAAATGTCAGTCGAGCTTCCATTATCGACAAGAATGCGGCACACATCGTAATCAGCTATATTTAAAGAAACTATAACCGCATCGTTGTGGGGAATTGAACTCTCCGAGCATCTTCCTCAGAAAAGGTTATGGATTCCTCAATCCTTTGTCACTTGGGAGGTCCGATCAAGACACCGATTGTTCCCTGTCGGGATTCTCTCGAGATAATGTTGGTGAAATCGATCGGAGATCGATCATCGGATTGCTCCATGCCGACTGCTGTCGTCGGAGGAAGAGGAGCCTGAGAAATCGGGATGGGACCGGGGCTTGCGGAGCTCACTGAGATCTGGCCGCGGAGGTCGTTGACCGCCTGGGGGATGCCCTTCGGGGAGGCATCAGGTGGAGATCAGGCAGGAAACCAGAGGAGAAGATGTCGGAGAAGATGATCAGAGGCGGTCCTGTCGAGCGCTCTTTTAAGAACAAGGGTACTGCGAAGACACATTCCCTTCCTCTAGCGCCAATCTTGTTGGTACAAAAATCCAACGCGTCGGAGAAGCTGGAGTCGAGGGAGTCGTGGTCGCCGTCGGGACCTGCAAAGAAAGTCTAAACCGGAGTTGGGGGTGCTCCAGCAAGACCCTCCGATACTCAAGTCAGTTCTCTGCCTCAACAAGAATGGAGTGCTCGAAAAGAAATTTTAGCAGAGTTTCAAGATAGAAATTAGAGCTCAGAGAATAACATATATTGAGTCCCCTTTTTATAGACGGAGGGTGCAACAGACTGACAGCGATGTTTGTAACCGCCTGATCATGGGCGCTCGGGGTCAGGAGGAGTTTGTTGTGAAGAGTAGTGGAGTGGAGTCGTGGCTATCACCGTGGCCTACCACGTGGAGCCTGTTGCGGGGAGTGGATCAGTGTCCGTTGTCGCGACTTGCCAGAGAGTGGTGGAGCCGCACGGAATCCATCGTAGAAAGTGGAGCAGAGTTGTAGCCATTACTGTGGCCGCAGGAAGTGGAGCAGAGTTGTGGCCATTACTGTGGCCGCAGGAAGTGGAGCAAAGTCGTGGCCGTTACTGTGGCCCGTCAAGGGGTCCAGGCCTGTCGGCCGAAGCTCAGTTGAGGTATCTGGTAGAGATAGGCAGTCATCCATCTGAGAGAAGCTCGATGTTGCTGGCGAGCCTTCTACCATTGGGTGCTTTGGGCGTTAACACTGTAGGCGAGGGCCATTTGCTGTAGGGGCTCGGTCAGAGGCTTTCCGTAGAAGAAGTTCGGTTGCACACAAAATTCGACAGAGGGTCGACTGGCAGTGGGTGTCGGATGGTGCTGGAGAGGTTCATCCGCTGGAGGGGTCCGGCTGCTGGAGTCCATGTGTCGTAGGAGTTCATCCGGAACCTGTCCGCTACAGAGGTTCGGTTAGAGTTCGATCTTCATAGAAGCCAGGATGGGGATCATTTGTCGAGGAAGCTCAATCGAAGCCTACAGTAGAAGCTCGGAGTCCGGCCCTTGTAGGAGTTCAGATGAGGTCTACCTGCAACAGGAGTTCAGGGCGGAAGTCCAGCTCTCGTAGGAGCTCGGTTGAAGTCCACCTGCAGTCGGAGAAGAAGTTCGGCTCCTGTAGGAGTTCGGATGAAGTATACCTGCAGTTGGAGAAGAAGTCTGGCTCCCGTAGGAGCTCGGATGAAGTCTACCTACAGTTGGAGAAGAAGTTCGGCTCTTGTAGGAGCCCGGATGAAGTCTACCTACAGTTGGAGAAGAAGTTCGGCTCCCGTAGGAGTCCGGATGAAGTCTACCTGCAGTTGGAGAAGAAGTCCGGCTCCCGTAGGAGCTCGGATGAAGTCTACCTGCAGTTGGAGAAGAAGTCCGACTCCCGTAGGAGTCTGGATGAAGTCTATCTGCAGTTGAAGAAGAAGTCCGGCTCCTGTAGGAGCCCGGATGAAGTCTACTGCAATTGGAGAAGAAGTCCGGCTCCCGTAGAAGCCCGGATGAAGTCTACCTGCAGTTGGAGAAGAAGTCCGACTCCCGTAGGAGCTCGAATGAAGTCTATCTGCAGTTGGAGAAGAAGTCCAGCCCCCGTAGGAGCTCGGATGAAGTCTACCTGCTGTTGGAGAAGAAGTCCGGCCCCCGTAGGAGCCCGATGAAGTCTGCCTGCAGTTGGAGAAGAAGTCCGGCTCCCGTAGGAGCCCGGATGAAGTCTACCTGTAGTTGGAGAAGAAGTTCGGCTCCCGTAGGAGCTCGGATGAAGTCTACCTGCGGTTGGAGAAGAAGTCCGGCCCCCGTAGGAGCTCGGATGAAGTCTAGAAGGTGGCCGGCTACTGTGAAAACTTGGGTGGAGTCCGTCCGTCGTGAAGAATCCAGTCGACACTGATGGGGGTTTATCCGTCGGCAAAACTTGGGAACGTTGCGAGGCTCGGCCGCCCGAGAGGTTCGAAAAGATGCCATCGAAGGTGGACATCGGTAAAATCCCTGGAGGGTCACTCCTGACATGAACTTCGGTTGGGGGGTATTTTATACCCAACACCTAACAAATTTAATGCCTCCATCAATAAGACTAGTTACTATGCATGATGAAGATTCAAAAATGACTTTGTATCCTTTATCATAAAATTGACAGATGCTTAATAGATTATGTTTCAAACCATCTACTAATAAAATATTTTTAATATACTTGAAGGGAGTGATACCAATATTACCTATACCGATGATCTTTCTTTTGCCATTGTCTCTAAAGGTGACCATCCCTCCATCTTTAGCATCAAGTGTGATGAATTGAGATTTAACACCAATCATGTGTCTTGAGCACTCGCTATCAAGATACCATTTTCGATTTATTTTTTGGGATGCAAGACACACCTACATACAAAAATCAAGTTTTGACTTTAGATATCCAAGTTTTCTTGGGTCCTCTTTGGTTAGTCACAATGGTTCCTTTTGGAATCCATATTTTCTTCACATTAGAATTTTCAGATTTATTAGAAAAATATATATAGGATTTGTGTCCTACTTTATCACATTTAAAGCAAGTAATATTTGAAAACTTGTTGCATCTCTTGATATTCAATTTGTGTCTGATCACGAGGCTGGTCCTTCAGAGTTAGTGAGGAGGCATGCTTCAGTTCCACAGTCAGGGAGCAGGGTACTATTAGGAATAGTGTCCCAAAGCCAATCGTCAGCCTGTTGACGGTTGTGTTCTTTCTTGTATTAGTATATGAATTATAAATAAATAAAATTATTTTGATATTTTTCATCACAAATTATTTCATCTTCTAATGAACTCCTGTGTTGTGGTGAAGTTCTTAGGACTATTTAGACTCGACAAAGGAGGATTTGTCGTTTAGTCCTTAAACCTGTTCGTGATCAAATGATATATTGTTACCAAGGATAACAACATTTATCAAGCATAGGTCGTTGTCTGCCATATGGGTTGGTTGTCCTCTTAACCAAAGAGTGTGGAGACACTGGTATGGCATACAGGTGAGATGTAAGGATACATCTGCACTGAACGTGACCGACTCTGGAGCTTTTTCTGCTGTCAAGATTTACTCCGATGGGATATGGGTATAAATGTCCCTCTGATCTGAGACCGCCAAGTGACTTGCAAGCAACTCACTACACTTAGGCACTGGACTACCTGAATTTCTAATTCAGTGATGGAAGGCTGTTGGGTGTAGTCAAGTACTTGACTTGTCGGTGCGTGTGTCAAGATGGGATTGACCACTCTAATTCAGGAGCTGTATACAGTCATGTTTTAATTTAGCAAAATCTTGACCAGGATAGTCCTAGTGAGGAGTCACAGGACTGTTTGAGTTGAGCACGATTTGGATGATCTGATCAGGATTGATAGTTTAATCCTGAGTCATCCTATACACAGGGGTCAAAAGGGATGAATTATACAGTAACCATATTCGCATAGGTTCTGAATATTGCGATTGCGACTATTCGACCTATCTGGATGTCGAATATCATTGCTAGATGGTCACTTCGATTAGTACAAAATTGGTTTCTATGCTACTGGCTTAGGTTCGAACCTGTGGAGTCACACACATTAGAGGTTCCTATCTGATCTGATGGCTGGTGAAGAGTCCCACTGGACTGAGACTCTCGATCAAGAGTCCTAATGCTTGAGAACTCTGAGTCCTACATGTCTGGGACTCTGTGATCGAGAATCAAGATTCTCTGATCATGAGTTCCACACATTTTGGGTACCGGGGTCAAGAGTCCCACTGGTTTGGGACTCTTCGATCAAGGTTTCATATCGATGGACTTTGATGTTCGATTGCCCATTAGATTTAGACTTAATATTTATGAGAGATTTAATTAGTGATTTGATCACTAATTAACTCAATTTGATTGAGTAATTATTTTTGGATCAAGTCCAATTGAATTGGATTCCATTGGGTTTGACCCGATTAGGTTAAGAGTTGACCTAATCGCCGAGGTGGTTTGGTCCCTGATCTGATCAGGGATTGGACTTAGTCAATTCTTGATTTGATTAGGATTTTATTGAGCCTAATTAAGCCTAATTGTGTTGGGTTTAACTTAGTCTAATTGTGCCTGTTGGTGCAAAAATTGCTTGCGCCGGAGAAGCTGGAGTTGGGGAAGTCGCGGTCGCCGTCGGGACCTGCAAAGGAAGTCTAAACCGGAGGTGGGGTTGCTCCGGTAAGACCCTCCGATGCTCAAGTCAGTTCTCTGCCTCAACAAGAATGGAGCGCTCGAACGGAGAATTTAGCAGAGTTTTTAGATAAAAAGACGAGAGCTTATAGAATAACGTATCTGGGGTTTCCCTTTTATAGACGGAGGGGGCAGCAGATTGACAGCGACGCCTGTAACCATCTGGCAGACGGCTGCCCAGAGTCAGGCAAATTTGCTACGAAGAGTAGTGGAGTAGACCCGTGGCTATTGCTATGGCCTGCCACGTGGAGCCTATTGCAGGTAGTGGAGCGGCGTCTGTTGCCGCTAATTGCCAGGGAGTAGTGGAGTCACGCAGCACCCACCGCAGGGAGTGGAGCAGAATCATGGCCATTGATACAGCCTGTCAGAGAGTAATGGGGTTGCGTAGGGTCCGCCGCAGGGAGTGGAGCAGGATCATGGCCGTTAAAACAGCCTGTCAGGGAGTAATGGGATCGCGTAGGGTCCACCGCAGGGAGTGGAGCAGGATCATGGCCGTTATTGTGGCCCTGGAGTGCAGATCCATCGGCTGAAGCTCGGTGGTGGTCGGAGCTGATGACGGAGTTCGGCTCCCGTAGGAGCCTGGGCGGAGTCCTCTCGGAGTTGAATTCACGGGCGGAGCCTGACTCCCGCAGGGATCCGGGCGGAGTCCCCTGCAACTAAAGTCAGGTGCGAAGTCTGGCTCCCGTAGGAGTCCGGACGGATCTTACCGACAATCGAAGTTAGCGACGGAGCCGGCTCTCGTGGGAGTCCGGGCGGAGTCCCCCTTACGGTTGAAGTTGTCGGCGGAGTCCGGCTCCCGTAGGAGTCCGGACGAAGTTTGTCTGCAGCCGTTGGTGTCGAGGACGAAGCCCAGCTCCCGTAGGAGTCCGGGCGGAGTCTTCCTGCAATTAAAGTCAAAGGCGAAGTCTGGCTCCCGTAGGAGTCCGGACAAGGCTTACCGGCAGTTGATGTCGAGGACGGAGCCCGGCTCCCGTAGGAGTCCGGGCGGAGTCTACTTGCGGTTGGAGTTATCGACGGAGTCTGGCTCCCGTAGGAGTCCGGACGAAGTCTGCTTGCGGTGGAAGTTGTCAGCAGAGTCCGGCTCCCGTAGGAGTCCGGACGAAGTCTGTCTGCAGCCGTTGGTGTTGAGGACGAAGCCTGGCTCCCATAGGAGTCCGGGCGGAGTCTTCCCGCTATTAAAGTGAAAGGCGAAGTCCGGCTCCCGTAGGAGTCCGGACAAGGCTTACCGGTAGTTGATGTCGAGGACGGAGCCCGGCTCCGTAGGAGTCCGAGCGAAGTCCTCCTGGAGCTGATTCTGCTGAGGGCTTCGGCTGTGGGTATTTTATACCCAACACCAATCTCCCTACTACCGAGTTCGAATTTTGAATGAAGGAAGTACAGAGAGATGGGACAGCCGAAGCCGTCCCCTCAAATCCTGCGCACCGCCGCTCCCAGATATTTTGGCATTAAATGTGTGCATGCCGGAGCTCTTTTCCTGATTAAGGTGACCCGAAGAGTCTTTTCGGAACCCCGCCGAAACGCGATCCAAGCGTCGCGCTATGGAAATTTGCGAACGATCAATCCTTGATAGCGGTGAGGGGGACATGCGGAACACGTGGCATGCCTCAGTTGGCCTAGGTATACCCGCTGCCATAACTGCGCTAAGATTTGCTGGCTATTTAAACCCCGTACTCTCCCTTCGGGGTTTCATTCTGCCGAGAAGACGGCACCCTTCTTTCATCTGAGAGCCTAGCTACTCAGCTACTTCCCCCGCACCGGTCCTTGCCGTCTTCAGCCCCCCAATTCTCCTCTAAGGGGTTCCCACGCCATGTCCTCTACCCCAGAGGCCATCCTTGAAGGGATGTCTAGGGCTTGGAGGAAGGCGAGGAGGAGAACAGCGGCCGGTGAGGATCCCCGTCGTTTCAAAGGGGGCTCAAGGAAGAATTCCTTCAACAACAGGGGTTTAATAACGGGGGCCGCCGGTAAAATTATTCTGCCCGAGAATTTCAGAGTAGCAAGACGGGGTGATACCGGTCAAGAGGGCAGAGCTGTCGTCACAAGCTGTGGCGGGATCCTTGATGCCGTCGGGGTCGAGGGACCAGAAGCGGTCGGCGTCGACATGGGGCAGTGGAATTTGTTGCGGAGACGGTGGAAGTAGCGCATGCCGACCATGCCGGAGCATTTTGGGTGGCGGCTGTCGTGGAGCATTCGGAGATGGAGCATATCTTTGGCATCACCGTTGCCTCCAAGGTGACTCGGCTCTTCTTGAAACAGGTCTTCGTCACTTGCTGCCGTTGCCCTTACCGCCCCTGGGAATCTATCCCACCCTTTTTCCCCTAGGGTTGGGACGTTCGGAGATGGAGCGAAGCGAGACGGGACGAGAGCCGATAGTTCGTTACACGTACTGGAGAACGCGACTGAGAAGGACAGAGACGGGAAAAGGAGTTTACAGCTTGGAACGGCCTCCGGTATATTCCTTTCCAAGCCGGTGTTCGTGAGGCTTGCAATGATGTATATCTTCTTCTTCTCTTTTTTTTTTTTTTTTTTTTTTTTTCTTGACCCACCGGATCTTGTAACGTATATCTTATTAAATGAAAAGGAGATTTTGTTACCTTGTCTGCATCTTGCATCGAATAGTTGTCTGTCGAACTTCTTCATTTTCCTTTCCTCTTTCTTCCTCCTTTTCTTCTTTTCTTTTTCATGTCATCCTAAGGTCATCGATGACCTCTTTTATTAGTGTAGGGTTGTTATTTTCCGAGCTCCTTTTCGACTTTTACGCCGTTCGAAGATACCCGGTTGTCATTCCGTCAATGGCTGCAGGTTCGCTTGGGGCCATTCGGGCCCGGGGTCCCTCCTAGGGCTTGAATTCGGGGATCCGAGCCTCTGTCACCCTAAGGGAGTTGTCTTATTTTGCGCCAAAAGCTTCCTTGAAAGCTGGGACTCCCATCGAGAGTCCCAATCCTTGCTGTGACAGGGTTTTTATACCTCGGGCACTGTTTGTTTTCCAATCGTCACTGTTGCAATCCATTGCCTTCCTTTTTCGCTTGGAGTTTTTCTCCACTGAAGCCGAGGCGAAGTTCGACTCCCGTGGGAGTCCGAACGGAGAATCCCTCTCGAAGTTGGAGTTGTGGGTGGAGCCCGGCTCCCGTAGGAGTCCCTGCAGAGCCTTCCTTGGCGTCATGGACAGAGCCCGGCTCCTGTAGGAGTCAGGGTGAAGTCTTCCTGCAATCAAGGTCATAGGCGAAGTCCAGCTCCCGTAGGAGTCCGAACAAGGCTTACCGGCAGTTGCTGTTGTCGGCGGAGTCTGGCTCCCGTAAGAGTCCGGACGAGGCTTACCGGCAGTCGAGGTTGGCGATGGAGCCGGTTCCCGTAGGAGTCCTGGTGGAGTTGTCCTGTAGTCGATGTCGGTAATGGAGCCCGGCTCCCGTAGGAGTCCGGGCGGAGCTGTCATGTAGTCGAAGTCGGTGACGGAGCCCGGCTCCCATAGGAGTCCGGGTTGGGCTTACCACCGATCGAAGTTGCTTAAGCTAGGGCAAGGTTTTCCTCTTGGGGGGCGCATATGGATGTTGCAGGGCCTCTCCCCCCATCCGGTCTAAAAGAACCGGCCTTTGACTTTGTTCATGTCAGGACGAGGTCCTCCTCCTGTTCCTGACATGGCTGTGGGGGCGCATATGGGCGTTGCAAGGCCTCTCCCCCCATCCGGTCTAAATGGAACCGGGCCTTCGACTTTGCTCAAGTTAGGGCGAGGTTCTCCTCCTGTCCCTAACAGGGCTGTGGGGGCACATATGGGCGTTGTAAGGCCTCTCCCCCCATCCGATCTAAATAGAACCGGGCCTTCGACTTTGCTCAAGTTAGGGCGAGGTTCTCCTCCTGTCCCTAACAGGGCTGTGGGGGCACATATGGGCGTTGTAAGGCCTCTCCCCCCATCCGGTCTAAATGGAACCGGGCCTTCAACTTTGCTCATGTCAGGATGAGGTCCTCCTCCTGTTCCTGGCATGGCTGTGGGGGTGCATATGGGCGTTGCAAGGCCTCTCCCCCCATCCGGTCTAAATGGAACCGGGCCTTCGACTTTATGAGGTTGCCCTTTTGCTTTTGATATAGTTTGTTTGAATTATCCAAAGACATATGGGTATGCGATTTTTGATTAAAACGAAGTTACTGGTAGTACATCCGTAAGTTTTCTGAGCTCCACGGTCGCGGGAGGTCGGCTCCTCCGAGCTTCTTAAGATAATAAGTTCCGGACCGGACTACTTCTTTGACCTCATAAGGTCCCTCCCAGTTTGGGGTGAGTTTCCCCCGATCCTGAGGTTGCGAGACAGCAGCTCGTCGAAGCACTAAATCTCCTGCTTTAAAGGCTTTGTTCTTGACCCGGGCGTTGTAATATCGAGCAACTTTCTATCTGTAGGCTGCCATTCGAACCTGAGCGATCTTCCGTCTTTCTTCCAGTAGGTCGAGGTTGGCTCTAAGACTTTATGAATTTTGGTGTTCGTCGAATGCCACGACTCGTGCCGATGGGAGTTTAAGCTCGATCGGGATGACGACTTCCATTCCGAAGGCTAAAGCAAAGGGGGTCTCCCCGTAGGTAACCTTTGGGTAGTTCGATACGCCCAAGCGCATGATAAAGCTCGTCCGCCCAAGTTCCTTTGCTTTTTCAAGCCTTGTCTTAATCTCCTGCAAAAGGGTTCTGTTAGTCACCTCAGCTTCGCCGTTCGCCTGAGGATGGGCTACTGATGTGAAGTTGTGGGAGATGTTTAGATCTTCACAG
>NC_026001.2:73297640-73537485 GCF_000442705.2 Elaeis guineensis | reverse complement strand
AATTCGGCGATTCTTGCTCCCGCGAATTGCCATCCATTATCAGTGATTAGGGTTCTAGGCAGACCGAACCTGCATACAATTG
This sequence comes from Elaeis guineensis, assembly GCF_000442705.2. Taxonomy (NCBI): domain Eukaryota; kingdom Viridiplantae; phylum Streptophyta; class Magnoliopsida; order Arecales; family Arecaceae; genus Elaeis; species Elaeis guineensis. The sequence continues at coordinate 73,537,403 of NC_026001.2, read as the reverse complement.
ACTTCCAGACGAAATCTTGTACTTTCGCTTCTGTGATTTTTGCTAGTGGTTCGGCTTCAACCCATTTGGTGAAGTAGTCGATCGCTACAAGGAGAAACTTCCTTTGTCCAGATGCCATGGGAAAGGGGCCAAGGATGTCCATCCCCCATTGTGCAAAAGCCATGGGGCACTCAAGGGTGTGAGCTCGGTGGTGGGCTGTCTCTGGACGTTGGCGTATCTCTGGCATCGATCACATTTTTTAACATATTCAATCGAATCATGATGCATCGTTGGCCAGTAATATCCTTGGCGGAGTAGCTTGTGGGATAAAGATCTAGCTCCCAAATGGTTTCCGCAAACTCCCTCGTGTACTTCCCATAAGACGTAGTCAGCTTCCGAGGGCCGGAGGCATCTTAAGAGGGGCAAGGAGTATGATCTTTTGTACAATTTGCCCTCATGAAGAATGTACCGGGAGGCTTGATTTCGGAGCTTCCGAGCCTCCTTCGCATCCTGGGGGAGAACTCATCTCTAAGATAGGTTATCAGCGGGTCGACCCAGCTGGGCTCATGGTCGACCTTCATTACGGGCCGCGATTCTTCTGTATCGGATGTTTTAGAACTTCAAAGAGGACGCCTTTGGGCAATTCGGTCGGAGCCGATGTCGCCAGCTTGGAGAGAAGATCAGCTCTGGTATTCTCCAGCCTTGGAATCTGCCTGATGTCGAAACTGCTAAAGGCGGGGGTAAGCTCCTTTACTTTCTCAAGATATTTGGCCATACTGTCCTCCGCACTTCATAACTCCCGCTGACTTGTCCCACCACTAGTTGGGAGTCGCTGTGTACCCGGAGTTGATCTATTCCCAGCTCTTTGGCGATCCTTAATCCTGCGATCAGAGCTTCATATTCCGCTCCATTGTTTGTTGCGGAAACTCGAAACGCAGAGCGTACTCCGCGATGACTCCCTCCGGGCTGATCAAGATCAGGCCTGCACCCGCGCCTGCCATGTTGGAAGATCCGTCCATATAGAGGGTCCAAAAGCAATCGGAGGGATTGGCTCCTTCGTTGGGGGAGTTCGGTTGAGACTTCAGGTCGTCAACTTTGCTTTGCTCAGGTTCGGCCTCCTCTGGGATGGTGCACTCTACTATGAAATCTGCCAATATTTGGGCCTTTACTGCTGGTCTAGTCTGTAGTCGATGTCATATTCCATGAGCTCGATCGCCCATTTTGCCATTCTTCCAGAGGCGTCAGCCCGGTGCAAAATCGCCTTGATCGGTTGATCGGTGAGTAGCATCACGGTGTGCCCTTGAAAGTAGGGTCGGAGCCTCCGAGCTGCGACCAACAAGGTGTAGGTCAGTTTTTCTAATTTGGTGTACCTAGTCTCGACGTCCCTCAGCGCGCGGCTAATGTAGTAGACTGGTCGCTGGACTTTCGTTTCTTCTTTGACAAGGATGGCCGCAAGGGCCATGGGAGAGACCGCCAGGTATAAAAATAGTTCCTCCCCAGGTTCAGGCTTTGCCAGCAGCGGGGGTGAGCTAAGGTAGTTTTTAATTCTTCAAACATCTGTTGGCATTCAGAGGTCCAACAGAAGTTCTTCGGCTGCTTGAGGGTTTGAAAGAAGGACAAATATCGTTCGGCCGACCTCGCGACGAAGGATTAAGAGCCGCTATCCTCCCTGTGAGGCGCTGAACCTCCTTGATCGACTTTGGGGCGGTCATCTCTTGGATGGTGCAAATTTTCTCTGGATTGGCCTCAATCCCGTGCCCTGATACCATGAAGCCCAGGAACTTTCCTGAGGTTACCCCAAAAGCGCATTTAGTTGGGTTCAGCTTCATTCTATACTTTCGAAGAGCGCCAAAGGTTTTCTCGAGGTCGGCGACATGATTTTTGGAAGACTTGCTTTTTACACGCATATCATCCACGTAGACCTCCATGTTTCGGCCGATCTGCTCTTTGAAGATTTTGTTCACCAGCCGTTGGTAGGTTGCGCTCGCATTCTTGAGGCCGAATGGCATGACCCTGTAGCAGTAAAGGCCGCGATTAGTGATGAAAGCTGTCTTTTCTTCATCTTCCGATGCCATTCTAATTTGATTATAGCCGGAGAACGCGTCCATAAAAGTGAGGAGCTCATGGCCTGAGGTAGCGTCCACCAGTTGGTCGATTCTGGGAAGGGGGTAGCTGTCCTTTGGACAAGCCTTATTCAGCTTTTTGAAGTCTATACACATCCTCCACTTGCCGTTTGCTTTCTTGACCAAAACAACATTGAAAATCCAATCAGGATAATTGACTTCCTTAATGAATCCGGCCTTGAGAAGCTTATCCACTTCCTCGGCTATCGCCTTCTGCCTCTCCGGGGCATGACTCCGGATTTTTTCTTTTGTCGGTCGATGCTTCGGATCGACTGCCAGATGATGCTCCATGACTTCCATGTCAATCCCCGGCATGTCCGCGGAACCCAAGCGAAAACGTCCGCATTCCTTCGGAGGAAATCAATAAGACACGTCCGCACCTCCTCCCCCAGGTTGGAGCCAATCAACACCACATGCTCCGCGTTCCCATCATTCAGGGGAACTGGTACCAGATCTTCAATTGGGTCGCTCCTTTCTTCGGTGAGGTCATCGCGAGCATCCAATCCATCGATGGGATAGGGATCAGCCCGGTCGCTTCTTTGCAAGGCGATGTTGTAGCAATGTCTGGCAAGGGCTTGGTCTCCCCGGACCTCTCCGATCCCCTGGTTGGTGGGGAACTTCAATTTCAAATGGTAGGTTGAAACGACAGCTCTGAGAGCATTGAGGCCGGGTCGGTCAAGGATTGCATTGTAGGCGGATGGCGCCTTTACCACCAAGAAATTCACCAGAGCCCTGGACTGCTTTGGATACTGACCCGCGGCCACAGTCAAAGCTATCATTCCCTCCGTCGGAACGGCGTCACCGGTAAACCCTATCAAGGGGGAGCAAATCAGTCTCAGATGACCGCCAAGAGCGGATATTCTTGAAAAGGCGTCGTAGAACAAGATGTCGGCCAAACTTCCATTGTCGACGAGAATGCGACGGATGTCGTAATTTGCTATATTCAAGGAAACTATGACCGCGTCTTATGAGGGAATTGACTCCCTGGGTGTCTTCTTCGGTAAAGGTTATGGGTTCTTCAACTTTTTGCCGCTTGGGGGATGCAGCTGGTATGTTGGTTGCCTCCCGCCGGAATTCCCCCGAGATGGCATTGACGGAATCCGATAGAGGCCGGTCATCCGCCACTCCTCATCGGCGACCATAGCCGGAGGTAGTTGTGCAAAGGCCTCGCGAGAAGGCATCAGATGAGGGAAGGAGGAGTGGGTGCCAGAAAAGATGGCCGGAAGTGGATCCATTGAGCGCTCCTTTAAGAACAAGGGTATTGCGAAGACACAGCCCTTCCTCTAGCGCCAATCCTGTTGGTGCAAAAATCCGCTTGGCCGGAGAAGCTGGAGTTGGAGAAGTCGCGGTCGCCGTCGGGACCTGCAAAGGAAGTCTAAACCGGAGGTGGGGTTGCTCCGGTAAGACCCTCCGATGCTCAAGTCAGTTCTCTGCCTCAACAAGAATGGAGCGCTCGAACGGAGAATTTAGCAGAGTTTTTAGATAAAAAGAGGAGAGCTTATAGAATAACGTATCTGGGGTTTCCCTTTTATAGACGGAGGGGGCAGCAGATTGACAGCGACGTCTGTAACCGTCTGGCAGACGGCTGCCCAAAGTCAGGCGGAATTTGCTGCGAAGAGTAGTGGAGTAGACCCGTGGCTATTGCTATGGCCTGCCACGTGGAACCTGTTGCAGGTAGTGGAGCGGCGTCCGTTGCCGCTAATTGCCAGGGAGTAGTGGAGTCACGCAGCACCCGCCGCAGGGAGTGGAGCAGAATCATGGCCGTTGATATAGCCTGTCAGAGAGTAATGGGGTTGCGTAGGGTCCGCCGCAGGGAGTGGAGCAGGATCATGGCTATTAAAACAGCCTGTCAGGGAGTAATGGGATCGCGTACGGTCCGCCGCAGGGAGTGGAGCAGGATCATGGCCGTTATTGTGGCCCTGGAGTGCAGATCCATCGGCTGAAGCTCGGGGTGGTCGGAGCTGATGACGGAGTTCGGCTCCCGTAGGAGCCTGGGCGGAGTCCTCTCGGAGTTGAAATCATGGGCGGAGCCCGACTCCAGCAGGGATCCGGGCGGAGTCCCCTGCAACTAAAGTCAGGTGCGAAGTCCGGCTCCCGTAGGAGTCCGGACAGATCTTACCGGCAATCGAAGTTAGCGACGGAGCCCGGCTCCCGTGGGAGTCCGGGCGGAGTCCCCCTTGTGGTTGAAGTTGTCGGTGGAGTCCGGCTCCGTAGGAGTCCGGACGAAGTTTGTCTGCAGCCGTTGGTGTCGAGGACGAAGCCCGGCTCCCGTAGGAGTCCGTGCGGAGTCTTCCTGCAATTAAAGTCAAAGGCGAAGTCCGGCTCCCGTAGGAGTCCGGACAAGGCTTACCGGCAGTTGATGTCGAGGACGGAGCCCGCTCCCGTAGGAGTCCGGGCGGAGTCTACTTGCAGTTGGAGTTGTCGGCGGAGTCCGACTCCCGTAGGAGTCTGGATGAAGTCTGCTTGCGGTGGAAGTTGTCAGCGGAGTCCGACTCCCGTAGGAGTCCAGACGAAGTCTGTCTGCAGCCGTTGGTGTCGAGGACGAAGCCTGGCTCCCGTAGGAGTTCGGGCGAAGTCTTCCTGCTATTAAAGTCAAAGGCGAAGTCCGGCTCCCGTAGGAGTCCGGACAAGGCTTACCGGCATTGATGTCGAGACGGAGCCCGGCTCCCGTAGGAGTCCGGGCGAAGTCCTCCTGGAGCTGATTCTGCTGAGGGCTTCGGCTGTGGGATTTTATACCCAACACCAGTCCCCCTACTTCTGAGTTCGAATTTCGAATGAAGGAAGTACAGAGAGATGGGCACAGCCGAAGCCGTCCCCTCGAATCCTGCGCACCACCGCTCCCAGATATTTTGGCATTAAATGTGTGCATCCGGAGTCTTTTCTTGGTTAAGGTGACCCAAAGAGTCTTTTCGAAACCTCCACCGAAATGCGATCCCAAGCATCGCGCTACGGAAATTTGCGAACGATCAATCCTTGATAGCGGTGAGGGGGACATGCGGAACACGTGGCATGCCTCAGTTGGCCTAGGTATACCCGCTGCCATAACTGCGCTAAGATTCGCTGGCTATTTAAACCCCCTACTCTCCCTTCGGGGTTTCATTCTGCCGAGAAGACGTCACCCTTCTTTCATCTGAGAGCCTAGCTACTGAGCTACTTCCCCCGCACCGATCCTTGCCGTCTTCAGCCCCCCAATTCTTCTCTAAGGGGTTCCCACGCCATGTCCTCTACCCCGGAGGCCATCCTTGAAGGGATGTCTAGGGCTTGGAGGAAGGCGAGGAGGAGAATAGCGGCCGGTGAGGATCCCCGTCGTTTCAAAGGGGGCTCAAGGAAGAATTCCTTCAACAACAGGGGTTTAATAACGGGGGCCGCCGGTAAATTATTCTGCCCGAGAATTTGGGAGTAGCAAGGCGGGGTGATACCGGTCAAGAGGACAGAGCTGTCGTCACAAGCTGTGGCGGGATCCTTGATGCCGTCGGGGCCGAGGGATCAGAAGCGGTCGGCGTCGACGGTGGGGCAGTGGAATTTGTTGCGGAGATGGTGGAAGTAGCGCATGCCGACCTTGCCGGAGTATTTTGGGTGGCGGCTGTCGCGGAGCATTCGGAGATGGAGCATATCTTTGGCATCACCGTTGCCTCCAAGGTGACTCCGGCTCTTCTTGAAACAGTCTTCGTCACTGCTGCCGTTGCCCTTACCATCCCCGGGAATCTATCCCACCCTTTTCCCCCTAGGGTTGGGACTTCGGAGATGGAGCGAAGCGAGACGGGATGAGAGCCGATAGGTTCGTTACATGCACTGGAGAACGCGGCTGAGAAGGACAGAGACGGGAAGAGGAGTTTGCAGCTTGGAGCGGCCTCCGGTATATCCTTTCCAAGCCGTGTTCGCGAGGCTTGCAATGATGTATATCTTCTTCTTCTCTTTTTTTTTTTTTTTTTCCTTGACCCACCAGATCTTGTAACGTATATCTTATTAAATGAAAAGGAGATTTTGTTACCTTGTCTGCATCTTGCATCGAATAGTTGTCTGTCGAACTTCTTCATTTTCCTTTCCTCTTTCTTCCTCCTTTTCTTCTTTTCTTTTTCATGTCGTCCTAAGGTCATCGACGACCTCTTTTATTAGTGTAGGGTTGTTATTTGCCGAGCTCCTTTTCGACTTTTACACCATTCGAAGATACCCGGTTGTCATTCCGTCAATGGCTGCAGGTTTGCTTGGGGCCATTCGGGCCCGGGGTCCCTCCTAGGGCTTGAATTCGGGGATCCGAGCCTCTGTCACCCTAAGGGAGTTGTCTTATTTTGCGTCGAAAGCTTCCTTGAAAGCTGGGACTCCCATCGGAAGTCCCAATCCTTGCTGTGACAGGGTTTTTATACCTCGGGCGCTGTTTGTTTTCCAATCGTCACTGTTGTAATCCATTGCCTTCCTTTCTCGCTTAGAGTTTTTCTCCGCTGAAGCCGAGGCGAAGTTCGGCTCCCATGGGAGTCCGAACGGAGAATCCCTCTCGAAGTTGGAGTTATGGGTGGAGCCTGGCTCCCGTAGGAGTCCGGGCGGAGCCTTCCTTGGCGTCGTGGATAGAGCCCGGCTCCCGTAGGAGTCAGGGCGAAGTCTTCCTGCAATCAAGGTCATAGGCGAAGTCCGGCTCCCGTAGGAGTCCGGACAAGGCTTACCGGCAGTTGCCGTTGTCAGTGGAGTCCGGCTCCCGTAAGAGTCCGGACGAGGCTTACCGGCAGTCGAGGTTGGCGATGGATCCCGGTTCCCATAGGAGTCCGAGCGGAGTTGTCCTGTAGTCGATGTCGGTGATGGAGCCCGGCTCCCGTAGGAGTCCGAGCGGAGCTGTCATGTAGTCAAAGTCGGTGACGGAGCCCGGCTCCCGTAGGAGTCCGGGCTGGGCTTACCACCGGTCGAAGTTGCTTAAGCTAGGGCAAGGTTTTCCTCTTGGGGGGCGCATATGGGCATTGCAGGGCCTCTCCCCCCATCCGGTCTAAAAGAATCGGACCTTTGACTTTGTTCATGTCAGGACGAGGTCCTCCTCCTGTTCCTGGCATGGCTGTGGGGGCGCATATGGGCGTTGCAAGGCCTCTCCCCCCATCCAGTCTAAATGGAACCGGGCCTTCGACTTTGCTCAAGTTAGGGCGAGGTTCTCCTCCTGTCCCTAACAGGGCTGTGGGGGCACATATGGGCATTGTAAGGCCTCTCCCCCCATCCGGTCTAAATGGAACCGGGCCTTCGACTTTGCTCAAGTTAGGGCGAGGTTCTCCTCCTGTCCCTAACAGGGCTGTGGGGGCACATATGGGCGTTGTAAGGCCTCTCCCCCCAACCGGTCTAAATGAAACCGGGCCTTCGACTTTGCTCATGTCAGGACGAGGTCCTCCTCCTGTTTCTGGCATGGCTGTGGGGGCGCATATGGGCGTTGCAAGGCCTCTCCCCCCATTGGTTTAAAATTTGAAACCACCTTTGACTTATCTCCCTGCGCCACCTCACCCACTTGCACCTTTTTGAATTCATGAGAAATGAGTTCTCATAAATTTTTTTCCACGTAGAAACCTTCCCACACCCCTCTTTTGTGCACCATTTGAATGGATAAAGATGGTTGGTTGGCCATTCAAATTCAAATGATGTTTGAATTTGAATGGGCAACTAATCTCATGCACCACCTTATCCACTTGTGCGCCACTTACTCTACATGAGAAAAAGTTTCTCGTGTAAATTCTCCACGCACAAAGAAGCCCACCCCCTCCCTTCTCATTCCTTGAGTGGATAAGGATAGGTTGGTTGGCATTTGAATTCAAATTCGATTTGAATTCAAGTGAGCAACCACCTAGCTTTATCCTCTCACACGGTAAAAATGCGATAAAAATGCGGTCTTGCACCATTTTAAAAGGGATAAGAAGGTGGGGCATGCATACATCTGATCTGAGAGACAAAGGGTGGCATGAGAAAGGCCTTCTGCATGAGAAAATAAAAGAAAAGAAGAGAAAAGAAAAGAAGAGAGAAAGGGCGCAGGGTCTTCTGTGAGTACCCTAGGGTTTCAACCTAGGGTTCGAAAAGTGAGAAGGTGAGCTATGAGTATTGTGAGCCCACCAAACTTCAGAGAGAGCTTCATCAACCTCTCAAACATCTTTACTGATGATTCGAAGCATCCGAGGAGTCGGCAAATACCGATCGAAGGAGTTCGATCAGCATCAGCCGTCGAAAGGGTTCTGCAACGAACTAGCATTTGTGAGGAGTCGATCAGATCGAGAGCTTCGTGTGAATGATTTATAGAGGTCAGACATACTATATGGCTATATTGTAATGATTAGACCTTTTCGACGGTGATCAGATTGCAGCGATCGACTACCTGCACGAAGGTAATGTGTTCTGAACACATAACAGTAAAATATTTACTATAGAAGTTTAAATTTTAAATTTAAATGTATGCTATATATATCATATTTAGATCCTTATGTAAGGTTAATATATATTAATTAATTAGATTAATTAATAATTTATGCTGTAAAATTATAATTTAAAAAAGTTTTAAAATTATCGTTTTATCCCTACACTGAAAATTTCCACAAATGGTATCAGAGCAGATTCTAAAATATGATATACATTTGTATGCGTAGATTAAGTAGTAATCTAAAAGTTTAAATTTAAAATTTAAATTTAAAATTTAAAATTCAAAATTTAAATTTTGAATTTTGAAATTTGAAATTCAAAATTTAAAAATTTGAAATTCAAAATTTAAAAATTTGAAATTCAAAATTTAAAATTTATTTGAAATTTTAAATTTAAAATTCAAAATTTAAAATTCAAAATTTAAAATTCAAAATTTAAAATTTGAAATTTGAAATTTGTTTGAAATTTGAAATTAAAAATTTAAATTTTGAAATTGGTATATTTAGATATACTTGATCCAAGTAGCAAGTAGTCTAATTGGGTTGGTTGCCATGGTCGTCTGGTAATAGGAAAAAAGTAGGGTTTAAAGGCCCTCTCCTCTCATTCGATGGGATTCTCCTATGGCGATAGGGGTGCCGAGCGATTATATCCCATGCAGGCAAAATAGCGAAAGGACTTAATTGTAAAGGTTCAATTGTAAAGTTTATCATGAATGTGTTAGATTAGATCTAAAAGAATATTCATGATTTATTTTGATTGAGTTATTTTCTGTTATGTAATTAGCAATAGGATTGCTGTTTATGAAATATGCTGATCCGTTTGTGAAATGAGTCAACACATTTGGTGAACAGAAAATAAAACCTTTCAAATTTGATAATTATTTTCGAAATGCCAAACCCTGACCCATCAGTCCAAATACTTAATTAAAAGAATTAAGTGTTGTCTAGTTGGTCTAGAATTATGAATTAAGACCTAAGACAATTGCATAAACTTGTGGGTCAATGGGTTAGATGGATTAGATCCATAATTGGGTTAGACCTAAGGTTAGCTTAAAGAAATGGACTAAATTAGAGAAATTGGTCAAATCTAATCAAAAGTTGAATTAGATTAGGTCAAGGATACTCTAGACTCAACTCCAATAGTTATAGTTGAATGGGTCCATGTCTTTAACTAGACCAAGATGGACTTAATTCATGGCTACGTGGTGGAACCCTATTTACTAAGTTGATCAAATTAAAACTAATGAACCGGTTGGTGTCTAAGGTAAGTTCGGCAATCTGACCAATGATTTTTAACTGGGAGCTACTCGCATTGATTCGATCTCTGACGAGTTAATGACATATCCCTTCTACTGATCTCACTTACTTGGCCAACCTGGTGAGTTAGGTTTTGATTAGATCACTTGGTGATTATGGCTCACCCATGTCATTAGGTAAATCAGTGTGACTGATTTAGGTGCTCCTAATACCGGCTTTAATTAAATCTTTTTTAATCTGACTTGGTGAAGTCAGTGGGAGGATTGAAATTGGCTGGTTAATTTCTTCTCTTCTATCCTTTAATAAAATTCTTAAAAATTATTAGGTCCCTAAAAATGATTAAGTTATAGTGATAACTAAGTCGTAGTCTCCCATTAAGTGAGTGATAATGAGTCCATTAGTTTAATAATCACCGGAGGCCCAAAGGTCTGGTGCTTATTGACTAATAGAATTATCATTCATAATATGATCATTTGGTTGAGTCTTTCATGATGGTGGTGTGGAAAAATTCAATGTAGGGGTAAAATGGTAATTTTAAATTTTTTTTAAATCATAATTTTATAGCAAAAAAATATTAATTAATCTAATTAATTAACATAAATTTACCCTACACTAGGATCTAAATATGATATATAGCATGCATGCATTTAAATTTGAAATTCGAATTTGAACAATAAATACTTTATTGTAATGTGTTCAGAACACAATACCTTTATGCGGGTAGTAGATCGCCGCAATCTGATCACCGTCGGGAGAGTCTGATCATCGCGATGCAGCCACACAGCATGTCTGGCCTCTGTGGATCATCCACATGAAGCTCCCAATCTGATCGACTCCTTACGAGTGCTAGCTCGTTGTAGAGTCCTTTTGATGGCCGATGCTGATCGAACTACTTCGATCGATGTCTGTCAATTCTTCGGATGCTCCGGATCATTAACAGACGTGCTTGAGAGGATATTGAAGATCTTCTTGAGATTTTGTGGGCTCACAACACTCGTAGCTCACTTTCTCACTCCCCAAATCCCAGGCTAAAACTCTAGGGAACTCATCGGAAACCTTGCACCCACTTTTCTTTCTTTTTCTTTTGGAAGGATATGAAATTCCTTCTCACGCACAAGACTTCTCATGCCCCAAAATTTTTCTCCAAAAATCTTCTTCTTACACGCCCCACTCTTCTCCTCCTTTTATAACAACATCAAACGTCTTATCCAAAAGAAAAGATAAAGATGAGTAATTGCACATTTGAATTCAAATCAAATTTTGAATTTGAATGGACACCAACTCATCCCTTATCCACTAAAGGCGTGAGGCATGGCTTAAATTATGCATGGAGTGATTTCATGAGAAACTTTTTCTCATGTAATAAATAGGGCGTAAAAAAAGGGATAAGGCGCAAAGATTAATTGCCCATTCAAATTCAAACTTTATTTTGAATTTGAATGGCCAACCAATCATCCTTATCCATTCATATGGTACATTAAAGTGGGGCGTGGAGAGGGCTTGGTGTGAGAAAAAAATTTATGAGAAGTTTCTTCTCATGAATTCAAATGGGTGCAATGGAAGTGAGGTGGCACATAGAGATTGGGTCAAGATGGTTTAATTATTTAAACCAACCTAATTGAACCAAATAAGTTAGGTCCAATTAGATTAATTTAAATCTAACTTAATTAGATTTAATTAGGCTCAATAAAATCCTAATCAAATCAGAAATTGACTAAGCCCAACCCCTGATCAAATCAGGGACCAAACCATCTTGACGATTAGGTCAACTCTTAACCTAATCGGGTCAAATCCAACTGAATCCAATTCAATTGAACTTGATCTAAAAAATAATTACTCAATCAAATTGAGTTAATTAGTGATCAAATCACCAATTAAACCTCTCATAAATACTTAGTCCAAATTCGATGGGCAATCGGAGCATCAGAATTCATCGATATGTAACCCTGATCGAAAAATCCCAACCAGTGGGACTCTTGACCCCGGTACCCATAATGTGTGAAACTCATGATCAGAGAATCCTGATTCTCGATCATCGAGTCCCAAACATGTAGGATTCTACATCAGCCATCAGATCAGATAGGAACCTCTAATGTGTGTGACCCCACAAGTTCGAACCTAAGCCGGTAGCACAGGACCTAATTTCTGTACTAATCGAAGTGACCATCTAGCAATGGTACCCGACATTCGGATAGGTCGAAGAGTCGCAATCGCAACACTCAGAACCTACATGAATATGGTTACTATATAATTCATCCTTCTGACCCCTGTGTTTAGGACGACTTAGGGTTAAACTGTCAACCCTGATCAGATCATCCGAATCATGCTCAACTCAAATAGTCCTGTGACTCCTCACAAGGACTACCCTGGCCAAGGTTTTACTAAATTGAAACACGACTGTACATAGCTCCTAAACTGGAGTGGTCAATCCCATCTTGACACATGCACCGATAAGTCAAGTACTTGACTACACCCAGCAGCCTTCCGTCATTGAATTAAAAATTCAAGTAGTCCAGTGTCTAAGTGCAGTGAGTTGCTTGCAAGTCACCATGGCGGTCTCAGGTCGGAGGGATATTTATACCCATATTCCATCAGAGCAAATCTTGACAGCAGAAATAGCTCCAGAGTCGGTCACGTTCAGTGCAGATGTACCCTTATATTTCATCTGTACGCCATACCAGTATCTCCACACTCATTGGTTAAGAGGACAACCAACCTATATGGCACACAACGACCTATGCTTGATAAATATTGTCATCCTTGATAACAACGTATCATTTGGTCGTGAACAGATTTAAGGACTAAACGATAAATCCTCCTTTGTCGAGTCTAAATAGTCCTAAGGACTTCACCACAACATAGGAGTTCATTAGAAGATGAAACATTTTATGATGAAAAATATCAAAATAATTTTTATTAATTCATAATTCATGTACAAATATAAAAATGAGCACAACCGTCAACAGGCTGATGATTGGCTTTAGAACACTATTCCCAACAATCTCCCACTTGGCTTAAAGCCAATCGGTGCAGTATCTAATATCCATCTTCGATTTGTAGTTGTCGAACTCCTTCACCGCAATGGCTTTAGTAAATGGATCAGCCAGGTTCTCCTTTCCGTCGATCTTCTGAAGATCGACGTCACCTTGATCCATAATTTCCTGGATGAGATGGTAGCGGCGCAGAATATGCTTCGTCCGCTGGTGTGCCTTTGGTTTCTTCGCCTGAGCAATGGCTCCAGAGCTGTCACAGTAGAGCAGAATTAGACCAACAAGGGAGGGTGCTACTCCGAGCTCGGTGATGAATTTTTTCAGCCACACCACTTCTTTGGCAGCATCTGATGTGGCGACATACTCTGCCTTGCAAACTGAATCAGTCACTGTGTGTTGCTTGGAACTCTTCCAGCAGATAGCCCCACCATTAAGGATAAAAATAAATTCCGACACACTTTTGCTGTCATCGTGATCAGACTGGAAACTAGAGTCCGTAAACCCTATAAGTCTCAAGTCTGATTCACCATAAACAAGCCACTGATCCTTAGTATTTCTTAAATACTTTAGGATGGTTTTAACAACCTTCCAGTGATTCTCCCCTGGATCAGATTGGTATCTACTCACTACCCCTAGTGAGTATGCCACATCTGATCGTGTACATGTCATGGCGTACATGATAGATCCCACTGTCGAAGCATATGGAATCCTACCCATACACTCTCTCTCTTAAGGTGTTGTCGGACAATCCCTCTTTGAAAGAGAAATTCCATGGCCTATCGGAAGATAGCCTTTCTTGGAATTCTCCATGCTGAACCTCTTCAGTATAGTATCAATGTATGTGGACTGAGATAAACCAAGCAACCTTTTAGATCTATCCCTATAGATCCTCATCCCTAGGATGTAGGAAGCTTCTCCCAGATCCTTCATGGAGAACTGTGACGACAGCCAAATCTTTATTCCCTGTAATGCTGGGACATCATTCCAGATTAAGAGAATGTCATCCACATATAATACAAGAAATACTACAACTGGATCATTAGCCCACTTATAAATGCATGGCTCTTCTCCGTTCTTAATGAAGCCATACATCTTGATCGTCTTATCAAAACGTATGATCCAACTCCGTGATACCTGCTTAAGTTCATAAATGGACCTCTGTAGCCTACACACCTTAGACTCATCTGTGGATGTGAATCCTTCAGGTTGTATCATATACACCTCTTCATCCAGCTCTCCGTTTAGAAAAGCTGTCTTCACATCCATCTGTCAGATTTCATAGTTCAGATGGGCAGCTATCGCAAGCATAATCCGAATGGATTTGAGCATTGCCACAGGAGAAAATATCTCATCATAGTCTATACCATAACGTTGATGATATCCCTTGGCAACCAGACGGGCTTTATAGGTTTTCACCTTTCCATCTGTGCCTCTCTTTCTCTTGAAGACCCACTTACACCCTATGGGTTTTACTCCTTCGGGTGGGTCAACCAATGTCCATGGACTCCATTTCGGATTTCATGGCCTCCAGTCATTTCTCAGAGTCGGATCTCTGCATTGCATCCATATAGGTGATCGGATCCTCATCATTTTTATCAAGTTCGATAGGATCGCCATCCCGGACCAAGAAACCATAGTATCTGTCCGGTTGACATGGTACTCTACCAGATCGCCTTAAGGGTGCTTGAACAATGGGCTTCGGATCTGATCTAACCAAATCCGGTTCAGGTTCAGCAACTTGTGTCAGTTTTTTCACCTGTCGAACTTCGTCAAGTTCGATCTTAGAGGCAACAGTCCCTTCACCAAGGAACTTCTTTTCCAAAAAGATTACCTTAAGGCTGACAAACACTTTTTGCTCATCAGCTAGGTAGAAGTAATATCCTTTGATCTCTTTTGGGTACCCTATAAAATTACACTTGTCAGACCTAGGTCCAAGCTTGTCCGTAATTAAACGTTTAACATAAGCCAGACACCCCCAAATCCTAAGGTGCGAGAGTACTGGCTTACGTCCTATCCATATCTCATATGGCATTTTGGTTACAGACTTACTCGGAACTCTATTTAGAAGGTAACAAGCCGATTCGAGCACATATCCCAGAGAGAGATTGGCAGACCAGCAAACCCCATCATGGATCGAACCACATCCAACAAGGTCTGATTCCTACTTTCAGATACACCATTATGTTGTGGTGTTCCAGGAGGAGTCCACTGAGAGAGAATCCCAGTCTCCCCAAGATATGTCAGAAAATTATTGGAAAGGTATTCACCTCCTCGATCAGATCAAAGAGTTTTAATACACTTTCCAGTTTATTTTTCTACCTCATTTCGGAATAGTTTGAACATTTCAAACGACTCTGATTTATGCTTCATTAAATAGGCATACCCATACCTTGATAGGTCGTCTGTGAAGGTTATGAAGTAGAAATATCCACCTCTTGCACTTGAGCTCATGGGTCCACATACATCAGAGTGTACTAAACCCAAGAGTTCACTGGCTCACTCACCTTTTTCAGTAAAAGGTGATTTGGTCATTTTATCAAGAAGACAAGACTCACAGGTTGGAAGTGATTCACAATCACCTACTTCAAGAATTCCTTCTTGAGCCAACCTGTTTATCCTGTTCTTATTTATATGACCTAGCCTACAATGCCAAAGATAGACTTCTGACATATTATCTATTCTAGGGCATTTACCGGAGGTTTGAACCACATTAACAGGTTGTGATAGAAAGTAAATTCCAATATTAAGTTGTCCAACAAACATTGTAACACCATTCAAAATAATATTGCAAATATTTCCTTTTATTAAAAATTGATAACCGTTCATAGCCAAAAGGCCTACAGAAATAATATTTAATAAAAAGTTTGGACAATAGTGACATTCACTCAGAATTATATTTCGAGAATTGATTACAAAGTTCATGATTCCTAATGCTAGAACTGGAACTTTGCTTCCATCTCCAACGTTCAGGAATCTATCGCCTTCATCAAAATTCCTACTGACCTGCAGACCCTGCATCGAATTGCAAATATGATAAGGGCTTCCAGTATCCAATACCCAGGCAGTAGTATCACAAATGAAAAAATTGTAAGGTATTATCATATAAGTACCTTGCTTCTTCTTCGGCCTGTTCGGGTCCAGGGAGGCAATGTATAGAGGACAGTTCCTCTTTCAGTGCCCCTGCTTCTTGCAAAAGAAGCACTCCGTCTGGCTCTGGTCGGGCTTGCGTTTCTTGGTCTGACCCTGTGCAGACATCCCAGCATGCAGTTGCACCTTCTTATTCTTCTTCTTCTTGTTCTTCTTCTTCCCTTTCTTAAAGGGTCGACGACCAGAAGAAGACCCTCCCACAACATTCACTGACTCCTTATGGAGCTGGTGATCCTTCTCAAAGTTCTGCAGCAACCCCAACAAGTCGTGGTAGTTCACTGCAGGCTTTGTCATCCGAAAATGAGTAAGGAAGGGAAGGAAGGACTTGGGCAGAGAATTAAGGATCGCATCCTTACCGAGCTGCTCGTGCAGGAAAAAACCCAGTTTACTTAGGTGCTCAATCATTTCGATCATGTACAGTACATGATCAGTGACTGAGGCTCCATCCCTCATTCGAGCATTGAAAATGGCACAACTAGTTTTGTGCATTTCAACATTGTCAGGCATGCCAAAGGAGTCGTTCAATATTTGAAGCATCTCCTATGGCTGGGCATTTTCGAACCTGCGGCTGAACTCATCATTCATTGCCACCAGCATAATGCACCGAACGATGGTGCAGTCGTGAAACCACTTCTGATAAGTATCTCGAACTGTCCCTCTAACATTCGGGGCTGGCTCCTCAGGTGCTGGATCCATTACTACATAAAGGATCCGCTCATGCTCAAGGATGATTTTTAATTTTCGATACTGGCTATCGAAATTAGGTCCCATGAGCTTGTCATTATCTAATAATGACCGGAGGGACAGGATAGTGGCCATAGCTACATAAAGAAAAACAAGACCTCTATTAGTACATAAATTATTAATACTAAAGACTTGGACTTTAGTCTAAAGTTTCTCCCAGTATTTTTACGAATTGGTAGCCTCAACCTCCAATTTGAGAAATTACTTTAATTCCTTAGTGGGTACTAGAATCCACACAGACTACACACGAGCCCAACTTTGGTTGGTCAACCCATGTGCATTTATGGGTAGGTTCATAACCAGTTGTTTCTCTAAACAACTTCTAATAATTGATTTTGCCCTAAAACCTAATCAGTAGGCTTTGGCCTCCACTGAAAAGATCTGGTTAGGTCCAACCATTAACATGATTTGATTTGGTGAATCGGATTAATAAATGATCAGGCCCGACTTTGACCGGCCAATCTGACCACCATCAGAAAGACTCAAACTAAATTATCATATTATGAATGATAATTTTATTAGTCAATAAGCACCAGGCCTTTGGGCCTCCAATGATTATTAAACTAATGGACTCATTATCACTCACTTAATGGGAGGCTATGATTTAGTTATCAATATAACTTAATCATTTTTAGGGACCTAATAATTTTTGAAGATTTTATTAAAGAATAGATGAGAAAAAAATATCCAGCCAATTTAATCCTCTCACTGACTTCACCAAGTCAGATTAAAAAAGATTTATTTAAAGCTGGCATTAGGAGCACCTAAATCAGTCAAACTGATTTACCTAATGACATGGGTGAGCCCTAATCACCAAGTGATCTAATCAAAACCTAATTCACCAGGTTGGCCAGGTAAGTGAGATCAGTGGTGGGGATAAGCCATTAACTCGTCAGAGATCGAATCACTGTGAGTAGCTCCCGCTTAAAAACCACTGGTCAAACTGCCAAACTTACCTTAGACACCAACCGGTTCATTAGTTTTAATTTGATCAACTTAGTAAATAGGATTCCACCGCATAGCCATGAATTAAGTCCATCTTGGTCTAGTTAAAGACATGGACCCATTCAACTACAACTATTGGAGTTGAGTCTAGAGTATCCTTGACCTAATCTAATTCAACTTTTGATTAGATTTGACCAATTACTCTAATTTAGTCCATTTCTTTAAGCTAACCTTAGGTCTAACCCAATTATGGATCTAATCCATCTAACCCATTGACCCACAAGTTTATGCAATTGTCTTAGGTCTTAATTCACAATTCTAGACCTACTAGACAACACTTAATTCTTTTAATTAAGTATTTGGGCTGATGGGTCAGGATTTGGCATTTTGAAAATAATTTTCAAATTTGAAATATTTTATATTTTTTGTTTACCAAATATGTTGACTCATTTCACAAATAGATCAGCACATTTCATAAATAGCAATCTTATTACTAATTACATAACAGAAAATAACTCAATCAAAATAAATCATGAATATTTCTTTAGATCTAATCTAACACATTCATGATAAATTTCACAATTAAACCTTTACAATTAATTTTTTTTGCTGCTTTATCTGCATGGGATATAATTACAGCGACACCCCTACCGCCATAAGAGACCCCATCGAATGGGAGGAGAGGGCCTTTAAACCCTACTTTTCTCCTATGATCGGACGGCCATGGCAACCAACCCAATTCGATTACTTGCTACTTGGATCAAGTATATCTAAATATATCAATTTCAAAATTTAAATTTTAAATTTCAAATTTTAAATTTTGAATTTCAAATTTCAAACAAATTTCAAATTTTAAATTTTTGAATTTTAAATTTTTAATTTCAAATTTTAAATTTTGAATTTCAAATTTGAAATTTTAACCAAATTTTGAATTTTGAATTTCAAAATTTTGAATTTTGAATTTCAAATTTCAAAATTCAAATTTCAAATTTTGAATTTTAAATTTTGAATTTTGAATTTCGAACAACTTTCAAAATTCAAATTTTAAATTTTTAAATTTTAAATTTAAATTTAAACTTTTAGATTACAACTTAATCTACACATGTAAATATATATATCATATCTAAGAACCCGCTCTGATACCATTTGTGAGAAAATTCAGTACAGGGATAAAATGATAATTTTAAAACTTTTCAAAATCATGATTTTACAGTGAAAAAATATTAATTAATCTAATTAATTAACATAAATTTACCCTACACTAGAATCTAAATATGATATATAGTATACATGCATTTAAATTTAAAATTCGAATTTGAATAATAAACACTTTATTGTATTGTGTTCAGAACACAATACCTTTATACGGATAGTAGATCACCACAATCTGATCACCGTCGGGAGAGTCTGATAATCATGATGCAGCCACACAGCGTGTCTGGTCTCTGTGGATCATCGACACGAAGCTTCCGGTCTGATCGACTCCTCACGAGTGCTAGCTCATTGTAGAGCCCTTTTGACAGCCGATGCTGATCGAACTCCTTCGATCGATGTCTGTGATTCTTCGGATACTCTGGATCATCAACAAACATGCTTGAGAGGATGTTGAAGATCTTTCTGAGATTTTGTGGGCTCACGACACTCATAGCTCACTTTCTCACTTCCCGAACCCCAAGCTAAAACTCTAGGGAACTCACCGAAAATCTTGCACCCACTTTTCTTTCTTTTTCTCTTGGAAGGATATGGACTTCCTTCTCACGCACAAGACTTCTCATACCCCAGAATTTTTCTCCAAAAATCTTCTTCTTACACGCCCCACTCTTCTCCTTCTTTTATAACAACGTCAAACGTCTTATCCAAAAGAAAGGATAAAGATGAGTAATTGCACATTTGAATTCAAATCAAATTTGAATTCAAATGGACACCAACTCATCCCTTATCCACTAAAGGCATGAGGCATGGTTTAAATTATGCATGGAGTGATTTCATGAGAAACCTTTTCTCATGTAATAAATGGGGCGTAAAAAAAGAGATAAGGCACAAAGATTGATTGCCCATTCAAATTCAAACTTTATTTTGAATTTGAATGGCCAACCAATCATCCTTATCTATTCATATGGCACATTAAAGTGGGGGTGGAGAGGGCTTGGCATGAGGAAAAAATTCATGAGAAGTTCCTTCTCATGAATTCAAATGGGTGCAATGGAAGTGAGGTGGCGCATGGAGATTGGGTCAAGATGGTTTAATTATTTAAACCAACCTAATTGAACCAAATAAGTTAGGTCTAATTAGACTAATTTAAATCCAACTTAATTAGGCTTAATTAGGCTTAATAAAATCCTAATCAAATCAGGAATTGACTAAGTCCAATCTCTGATCAAATCAGGGACCAAACCATCTTGACGATTAGATCAACTCTTAACCTAATCGGGTCAAACCCAACTGAATCCAATTCAATTGGACTTGATCCAAAAAATAATTACTCAATCAAATTGAGTTAATTAATGATCAAATCACTAATTAAACCTCTCATAAAAACTGAGTCCAAATTCGATGGGCAATCGGGGTATCAGAATTCATCGATATGTAACCCTGATCGAAAATCCCAACCAGTGGGACTCTTGACCCCGGTACCCATAATGTGTGTAACTCATGATCAGAGAATCCTGATTCTCGATCATCGAGTCTCAAATATTTAGGATTCTACATCAGCCATCAGATCAGATAGGAACCTCTAATGTGTGTGACCCTGCAAGTTCGAACCTAAGCCGGTAGCATAGGAACCAATTTTTGTACTAATCGAAGTGACCATCTAGCAATGGTACCCGACATCCGGATAGGTCGAAGAGTCACAATCGCAACACTCAGAACCTACATAAATATGGTTACTGTATAATTCATCCTTTTGACCCCTGTGTTTAGGATGACTCAGGATTGAACTGTCAACCCTGATCAGATCATCCGAATCGTACTCAACTCAAACAGTCCCGTGACTCCTCACAAGGACTACCCTGACTAAGGTTTTTCTAAATTGAAATACGACTGTACATAGCTCTTAAACTGGAGTGGTCAATCCCATCTTGACACACGCACCGACAAGTCAAGTACTTGACTACACCCAACAGCCTTCCCTCACTGAATTAAAAATTCAGGTAGTCCAGTGCCTAAGTGCAGTGAGTTGCTTGCAAGTCACCATGACGGTCTCAGGTTGGAGGGATATTTATACCCATATTTCATCGGAGCAAATCTTGACAGCAGAAATAGCTCCAGAGTCGGTCACGTTCAGTGCAGATGTACCCTTACATCTCACCTGTATGCCATACCAGTGTCTCCACACTCATTGGTTAAGAGGACAACCAACCTATATGGCACACAATGACCTATGCTTGATAAACATTATTTCCTTGATAACAACGTATCATTTGATCACGAACAGATTTAAAGACTAAATGACAAATCCTCCTTTGTCGAGTCTAAATAGTCTTAAGGACTTCACCACAACATAGGAGTTCATTAGAAGATGAAATATTTTGTGATGAAAAATATTAAAATAATTTTTATTAATTCATAATTCATGTATAAATACAAAAATAAGCACAACCGTCAACAGACTGACGATTGACTTTGGGACACTATTCCCAACAGGTGGTCAGGTTGACCGGCCAAAGTCGGGCCTGATCATTTATTTGTCAGATTCACCAAATCAAATCATGTTAATGGTTGGACCTAACCAGATCTTTTCAGTGGAGGCCAAAGCCTACTGATTAGGTTCTGGGGTAAAATTAATTACTAGAAGTTGTTTAGAGAAACAACTGGTTATGAACCTACCCATAGATGCACATGGGTTGACCAACCAAAGTTGGGCTCGTGTGTGGTCTGTGTGGATTTTAGTACCCACTAAGGAATTAAAATAATTCCTCGAATTAGAGGTTGAGGCTACCAGTTCATAAAAATACTGGGAGAAATTTTAGACTAAAGTCCAAGTCTTTAGTATTAATAATTTATGTACTAATAAAGGTCTGGTTTTCCTTTATGCAGCTATGGCCACTACCCTGTCGCTCCGGTCATTATTAGATAATGATAAGCTCATGGGACCTAATTTCGATAACTGATATCAAAAATTGAAAATCATCCTTGAGCATGAGCGGATCCTTTATGTAGTAACGGATCCAGCACCACCCATTCGGTCTGAGATACTTACCAGAAGTGGCTCAACGACCGCACCACCATTCGGTGCATAATGCTGGCGGCAATGAATGATGAGTTCAGCCACAGGTTCGAGAATGCCCAGCCGTAGGAGATGCTTCAAATGTTGAACGATTCCTTTGGCACGCCTGACGATGTTGAAAGGCACAAAACTAGTTGTGCCATTTTCAATGCTCGGATGAGAGATGGAGCCTCAATCACCGATCATGTACTGTACATGATCAAAATGATTGAGCACCTAAGTAAACTGGGCTTTCCCTTGCATGAGCAGCTCGGTAAGGATGCGATCTTTAATTCTTTGCCCAAGTTCTTCCTCCCCTTCTTTACTCATTTTTGGATGACAAAGCCTGCAGTGAACTACCACGGCTTGTTGGGGTTGCTGCAGAACTTTGAGAAGGACCACCAGCTCCATAAAGAGTCGGTGAATGTTGTGGGAGGGTCTTCATCTGATCGTCGACCCATTGAGAAAGGAAAAAAGAACAAGAAGAACAAGAACAAGAAGGTGCAGCCGCATGCTGGGACATCTTTACAGGGTCAGACCAAGAAGCGCAAGCCCGACCAGAGCCAGGCGAAGTGCTTCTTTTGCAAGAAGTAGGGGCATTGGAAGAGGAACTATCCTCTATACATTGCCTCCCTGGACCCGAACAGGCTGAAGAAGAAGCAAGGTAATTATATGATAACACCTTATAACTTTTTCATTTGTGATACTACTACTGGGTATTGGATACTGGAAGCCCTTATCATATCTGTAATTCGATGGAGGGTCTGCAGGTCAATAGGAGATTTGATGAAGGCGAGAGGTTCCTGAATGTTGGAGATGGAAGCAAAGTTTCAGTTCTAGCTTTAGGAATCATGAACCTTGTAATCAACTCTCGTAATATAATTCTGAGTGAATATCACTATTATCCAAGTTTTTTATTAAATATTATTTCTGTAGGCCTTTTGATCATGTACAGTTATGAATTTTTAATAAAAAAAATATTTGCAATATCATTTTGAATGGTGTTACAATATTTATTGGACAACTAAATAATGGAATTTACTTACTATCACAGCCTGTTAATGTGGTTCAAACCTCCGATAAACATCTTAAAATGGATAATATGTCAGAAGTCTACCTTTGGCACTGTAGGCTAGGTCATATCAATAAGAACAGGATAAACAGGTTGGCTCAAGAAGAAATTCTTGAAGTTGGTGATTGTGAATCACTTCCAACCTGTGAGTCTTGTCTTCTTAAGAAGATGACCAAATCACCTTTTACTGAAAAAGGTGAGCAAGCCAGTGAACTCTTGGGTCTGATACATTCTGATATATGTGGACCCATGAGCTCATGTGCAAGAGGTAGATATTTCTACTTCATAACCTTCACAGATGACCTATCGAGGTATGGGTAAATGAAGCATAAGTCGGAGTCATTTGAAATGTTCAAACTATTCTGAAATGAGGTAGAAAAACAAACTAAAAAGTGTATTAAAACTCTTCGATCTGATCGAGGAGGTGAATACCTTTCCAATGAGTTTCTGACATATTTTGGAAAGAATGAGATTCTCTCTCAGTGGACTCCTCCTGGAATACCACAGCATAATGGTGTGTCTGAAAGAAGGAATCGGATCTTGTTGGACATAGTTCGATCCATGATGGGGTTTGCTGATCTGCCGATCTTTCTCTGAGGATATGCATTTGAATCGGCTTGTTACCTTCTAAATAAGGTTCCAAATAAGTCTGTAACCAAAATGCCATATGAGATATGGATAGGACGTAAGCCAGTACTCTCTCATCTTAGGCTTTGGGGGTGTCCGGCTTATGTTAAACATTTAATTACGGACAAGCTTGGACCTAGGTCTGACAAGTGTTATTTCATAGGGTACCCAAAAGAGACCAAAGGATATTATTTCTACCTAGCTGATGAGCAAAAGGTATTTGTCAGCCTTAAGGCAATCTTTTTGAAAAAAGAGTTCTTTGGTGAAGGGACTGTTGCCTCTAAGATCGAACTAAAGAAAGTTCGGTAGGTGAAAAAACTGACACAACTTGTTGAACCTGAATCGAATTTGGTTAGTCAGATCTGGAGCCCATTATTCCAGCACCCTTATGGCGGTCTGGTGGAGTACCATGTCAACCAAACAGATACTATGGTTTCTTGATCTACGACGGCGATCCTGTCGAACTTGATGAAAATGATGAGGATCTGATCACCTATATGGATGCAATATAGAGTTCTGACTCTGAAAAATGGCTAGAGGCCATGAAATTCGAAATGGAGTCCATGAAGGTCAACGATGTGTGGACATTGGTTGACCCACCCGAAGGAGTAAAACCAATAGGGTGTAAGTAGGTCTTCAAGAGGAAGAGGGGCGCAGACGGAAAGGTGGAGACCTATATAGCTCGTCTGGTTGCCAAGGAATATCGTCAATGTTATGGTATAGACTATGATGAGACATTTTCTCCTGTGGCAATGCTCAAATCCATTCGGATTATGCTTGCGATAGCTGCCCATCTGGACTATAAAATCTGGCTGATGGATGTGAAGACAGCTTTCCTAAATGAAGAGCTGGACAAAAAGGTGTATATGATACAACCTGAAGGGTTCACATCCACAGATGAGTCTAAGGTGTGCAGACTACGGAGGTCCATTTATGGACTTAAGCAGGCATCCTGGAGTTGGAACATACGTTTTGATAGGACGATCAAAACGTATGGCTTCGTTAAGAATGGAGAAGAGCCCTGCATTTATAAGTGGGCTAATGGTCCAGTAGTGGTATTTTTTGTATTGTATGTGGATGACATTCTCTTAATCGAGAATGATGTCCTTGCATTACAGGGAATAAAGATTTGGCTGTCGTCACAATTCTCCATGAAGGATCTGGGAGAAGCTTCCTACATCCTAGGGATGAGAATCTATAGGGATAGATCTAAAAGGTTGCTTGGCTTATCCCAGTCTACGTACATTGATACTATGCTGAAGAGATTCAGCATAGAGAATTCCAAGAAAGGCTATCTACCGATAGGCCATGGAATTTCTCTCTCGAAGTGAATTGTCCGACAACACCTCAAGAGAGAGAGCGTATGAGTAGAATTTCATATGCTTCGGCAGTAGGATCTATCATGTACGCCATGACATGTACACGACCAGATGTGGCATACTCACTAGGAGTAGTGAGTAGATACCAATCTGATCCAGAGGAGAATCACTGGAAGGTTGTTAAAACCATCATGAAGAATTTAAGAAATATTAAGGACCAGTGGCTTGTTTATGATGAATTGGACTTGAGACTTATGGGGTTTACAGACTCCAGTTTCCAATCTGATCACGATGACAGCAAGTGTGTCGGGATTTTTTTTACCCTTACTGGTGGGGCTGCCTGCTGGAAGAGTTTCAAGCAACACACTGTGGCTGATTCAGTTTGCGAGGCAGAGTATGTCGCTGCATCAGATGCTACCAAAGAAGCGTGTGGCTGGGCATCACCGAGCTCGAAATAGCACCCTCCCTTGTTGGTCCAGTTCTGCTCTACTGTGATAGCTCTGGAGCCATTGCTCAGGCGAAGGAATCGAAGGCACACCAGTGGACGAAGCATATTTTATGCTGCTACCATCTTATCCGAGAAATCATGGATAGAGGTGACGTCAACCTTCAAAAGATCGACGGAAAGGAGAACCTGGCCGACCCATTCACTAAAATCATTGTAGTGAAGGAGTTCGATGACTTCAAGTCAAAGATGGGTATTAGATACTGCACCGATTGGCTTTAGGCCAAGTGGAAGATTGTTGGAATAGTGTCCCAAAGCCAATCGTCAGCCTATTGACGGTTGTGCTCTTTCTTGTATTAGTATATGAATTATAAATAAATAAAAGTTATTTGGATATTTTTCATCATAAATTGTTTCATCTTCTAATGAACTCCTGTGTTGTGGGGAAGTCCTCAGGACTATTTAGACTCGATAAAAGAGGATTTGTCGTTTAGTCCTTAAACCTGTTCGTGACCAAATGATACGTTGTTACCAAGGATAATAATGTTTATCAAGCATAGATCATTGTCTGCCATATGGGTTGGTTGTCCTCTTAACCAAGGATTGTGGAGACACTGGTATGGCATACAGGTGAGATGTAAGGGTATATCTGCACTGAACGTGACCGACTCTGGAGCTTTTTCTGCTGTCAAGATTTGCTCCGATGGGATATGGGTATAAATGTCCCTCCGACTTGAGACCACCATGGTGACTTGCAAGCAACTCACTGCACTTAGGCACTGGACTACCTGAATTTTTAATTCAGTGATGGAAGGCTGTTGGGTGTAGTCAAGTACTTGACTTATCGGTGCATGTGTCAAGATGGGATTAACCACTCTAGTTCAGGAGCTGTGTACAGTCGTGTTTCAATTTAGCAAAATCTTGGCTAGGGTAGTCCTAGTGAGGAGTCATAGTACTGTTTGAGTTGAGCATGATTCGGATGATCTGATCAGGGTTGACAGTTTAACCTTGAGTCGTCCTATACACAGGGGTCAAAAAGGATGAATTATATAGTAACCATATTCACGTAGATTCTAAATGTTGCGATTGCAACTATTCGATCTATCCAGACGTCGGATATCATTGCTAGATGGTCACTTCGATTAGTATAAAAATTGATTCCTGTGCTACCAGCTTAGGTTCGAACCTACGGAGTCACACACATTAGAGGTTCTATCTGATCTGATGGCTGGTGAAGAGTCCCATTGGACTGGAACTCTTCGACCAAGAGTCCTAATGCTTGGGGACTCTGAGTCCTATATGTCTGAGACTCTGTGATCGAGAATCAGGATTCTCTGATCATGAGTTCCACACATTTTGGGTATCGGGGTCAAGAGTCCCACTGGTTTGGGACTCTTCGATCAAGGTTTTATATCGATGGACTTTGATGCCCGATTGCCCATCGGATTTGGACTCAGTATTTATGAGAGATTTAATTAGTGATTTGATCACTAATTAACTCAATTTGATTGAGTAATTATTTTTGGATCAAGTCCAATTGAATTGAATTCAATTGGGTTTGACCCGATTAGGTTAAGAGTTGACCTAATCACCGAGGTGGTTTGGTCCCTGATCTGATCAGGGGTTGGGCTTAGTCAATTCCTGATTTGATTAAGATTTTATTGAGCCTAATTAAGCCTAATTGTGTTTGGTTTAACTTAGTCTAATTGTGCCTAACCTATTTTGATAAAGTTGGTTCAATTAGATTGGTTTAAAATTAGAAACCACCTTTGACTTATCTCCCTGTGCCACCTCACCCACCTGCACCTTTTTGAATTCATGAGAAATGAGTTCTCGTGAATTTACTCCCATGCAGAAACCTTCCCATGCCCCTCCTTTGTGCACCATTTGAATAGATAAAGATGGTTGGTTGGCCATTCAAATTCAAATGATGTTTGAATTTTAATGGGCAACTAATCTCATGCGCCACCTTATCCACTTGTGCGCCACTTACTCTACACGAGAAGAAATTTTTCGTATAAATTCTCCACGCACAAAATAGCCCACGCCCCTCCCTTCTCATGCCTTGAGTGGATAAGGAAGGTTGGTTGGTATTTGAATTCAAATTCGATTTGAATTCAAGTGAGCAACCACCTAGCTTTATCCTCTCACGTGGTAAAAATGCGGTCATGCACTATTTTAAAAGGGATGAGAAGGTGGGGCATGTGTACATCTGATCTGAGAGAGAAAGGGTCGGATAAGAAAGGCCTTCTGTGTGAGAAAAGAAAAGAAAAGAAGAGAAAAGAAAATAAGAGAGAAAGGGTGCAGGGTCTTCTGTGAGTACCCTAGGGTTTCTGCCTAAGGTTCAGAAAGTGAAAAGGTGAGCTACGAGTGTTGTGAACCCACCAAACTTCAGAGAGAGCTTCAACAACCTCTCAAGCACCTTTACTGACGATCCAAAGTGTCCGAGGAGTCGGCAGACACGATTCACAGAGGCCAGACATACTGTGTGGCTGCATTGCGATGATCAGACCTTTTCGACGGTGATCAAACTGCAGCAATCGACTATCTTCACGAAGGTAATTTGTTCTGAACACATAACAGTAAAATATTTACTGTAAAGATTTAAATTTCAAATTTAAATGCATGCTATATATATCATATTTAGATCCTTGTGTAGGGTTAATACATGTTAATTAATTAGATTAATTAATAATTTTTACTGTAAAATTATAATTTAAAAAAAATTAAAATTATCATTTTACCCCTGCACTAAAATTCTCATAGGTACATCCCTCAGAGTTCAGACTTGCAGATGATCAGATTGAGCTGATTGTTAGATGTGTGCCCTAGATGCCAGATTGGCTGACACATTCCTGTACAAATATAAGGGCAAATTTGTAATTTTGACTATAAATAAATAAAAGGGTTATTCTACTATCACATTATGTACATTATGTCTGTGATACATCCTTTGAGTTAGTAGGAATGTTAATTCATATTTTCAAGAGTTGAAAATTTAAAGCATGAATTTACATAACTAACTCATAAACAGCTCCTGATCATAGGATCATCGTGAGAATGGTGATCGATCTGGAAGGTTGGTGTACGATCGTTTTCTTAGGATAGATGTGTCTTGAGTCTATGGTGTGGAGATACTAGAGTGAGAGTACAGGTATTCATTGAGAATGAGAATACTGAGCTGACCACCTCGAGTAGTCATAAGGAAGTCTACCTTCTCGTCGATGACTAGCTCGATGCTATAGCTGTGTGTCTAGTTCTTTGATCTGAGGTACATCGACAGTTCACCTTGAGTGTGTTATAGTTTGACTACATCATAACTCGATCTCCTAGTCATTCAAAACCCTGAGGTGTATGTTGGCTGTAGCATATTCATTGTAGGAACCAGATTACACCAAGATGGGATCTATCAACCTCGGTAGATAAGAGGAGTAGT
The DNA here is from genome assembly GCF_000442705.2 of Elaeis guineensis. NCBI lineage: Eukaryota > Viridiplantae > Streptophyta > Magnoliopsida > Arecales > Arecaceae > Elaeis > Elaeis guineensis. The sequence goes on along the minus strand of NC_026001.2, from coordinate 73,508,741 downwards.
CCTATGATGATCGAAAGATTGAGTCCTTAAGCCCATGGCCATGATGGAGTGAAATAATGAAAAAAAAATTTCCATTAAGGTTTCATATCGGACTTAGATCGATCGATTGATTCATATGACTGATGTTGGGTTTGACGAGTTCATCTTAATCCTAATTCAGTCGAGACTCATGATAGAGGAACTCAATCACACAGGTAGCTACATTGAGAGGTTCATCTTCATTTCTGTTGGGTTGCCACCAGATACTGCTAGGTGTCACTAATGGATTTTGGGAGCAATTAGAATGATCTTGATGATCGATCATTCTAATTGTCTGAATCAGAAGAGTTCTGGTCCATCAAAAGGAGTTTCGATAATGTCGATGATGAGGACTCTATGCCTTGATCGACTCAAACTGTTGGGTGCCAATCTCACTGTGTTTGTCCAGTATTGGTGCCAACAATAGGAGGATTTGATGGAATTCTTATTCGATATGATTAGATGATATCACTCCACCAATCAAAATTTTTTTAGAATTAATTAAAATTTTTTGATTAGTCGAATGATGTGGCACTGCATGGAGAAGCAGGGTCTATTTAAACCCTATCTGTGCCTAGGGTTTAGAGAATCTGCTCAATACCCAACAAAAATATTAAACCCCTCCACTTCTCCATACCCCCTCTACTCCTCTCCCTCCCCTCTTCACATCCAAGAGGTTGGGCATCCATCTGGTGCTTGTCCAAGGTGTGGTGGCTCCCTGATCAAAAGGTTGTAGGGATTTGTCGAGAAGCTGCTGCTCCAACTTCAGAAGATCTTTTGAAGATCTTTCAGATCAGATCCTGATCTAATTTTTGGAGCAAAGATTCACAAAGAAAAGATGATCCAAATCCTACTCGAGTGGATACTGGTAGAGGCCACACGACTACATGGCTATTTTTGAACCTCGGGCATTGATGCGATCATCTACAGGGTAATCTAGTTATCCTAGAGGTATTTTTTTAATCCTCAAGTTTTAGATTTAATTTTAGATTAAATATCAGATAATAAGAATCAAATTTAATAGATCTTAGATCTAAAATATTATAGGATATTTTTTTTTTTAAATATTCTGCCCCAGATCTCATTAGATCTGGAAGATCTTACAAGGAAAAAGATGGTTTTTCCTTCAACTGGTGTCAGAGCCAGGTTGATGACTCTATTTCAGATCTAATTTAGATCTAATTTTTATTTTTATTTATCTGATATTAATGGATTTTAAATGTTACATCAGATATGATTGAATCTAAAATCAAAAAATTTAAAATTAAATCTAAGTAGATCTAACATGTATGAGATGCATGACTAGACTAGGAATAGTTTAAACTATGAATAGTCTTGAAGTTTTATATAAATATAAATTAGATTTAATTTATTCTCTAATTTTTTGATGTTATAAATTTATATTCAGATCAAAAAAAAAATAAAATTTAATTAATTCATAAGATTGATCTGCTGCATGCCTAGACTAGTTGTAGAATTATTCTAGTAACTGTCTAGAATAGATTTTATATTGAATAGTTCAATTTAAATCTTATTTTATGTTATATGTGATGTATCAGATCTGAAAGCATGCTAATTAGATCAGATTTTAATACATGAGATGTATGCAAAGCATATATAAGTTAGATCGAAAATTATATATGTGATATATAACTTAGATCTAACTAGTTTTGTAGTTAAATTAATATTTCTGATTAAGGTATTCCTCATGGCCGTCCGATCATAAGAACAAAGTAGGATTTAAGATCCTCTTCTCCCATTCAATGGGGTGTTCTTATGGCGTGTAGGGGTGCTGCGCATTCATCCTTAATCAGAAATCAAAATTTACTTTTCTGCAAAACCCTAGATCCTGAAATCCTAAGATTTATTTACATATTTTATTTATGAATCCAAGACTTAATTAATGAATTAAGCTTATGAAATTAAATTAGATCTAAAATTGAGAATTTTAGATCTAAGTCATTTTCATAAAATTGGATTTGGGCTTGGGTAGCTCAATTAGGTCTAGCGGTTGATCAAACCAAATCAAAAGTTGGTTAGATGGGATCATGAAAGCTAATAATTGACCAGCCTAATAGGATTAAGTCTAGGTCAAGATCAAATCATATTTAGATGTGACTCGATCAAGTTAATACCTAATTTGGCTCAGTGGTTAGAGCCTGGATTGTAGACTAACCCAATTGATTCTGGTTCGATAATTTGGTATCTAAGGTAAGTTGGGTAGATGCGACCGACTGGTTTTTAATTGGGAGCTACTCGACTCGAATGCGTTCTTGTCAAGTTAATGGCATATCCCTCCCATCGGCTTCACTTACCTGGCCATATGTGCCGACCCAGTTCTGATTTGAGGTGGCTAACACATGCCACTAAGTTAGTCATAATTGTTATGACAATGTCAAGTCAAGTTTAATGAGACCTAAATAAAATCTCTCTAAGAAAATATTAAGTCTAAGGTCTTCCACCATTGTGGATGTGCAAGCCCTTCCCGGGATTGATTGTTCTCGGCGGGTTACAGTAGTTCAGTTGCACCGATTTGGGTATAAAATCCCCCCTAGCCAAAGTTCGTGACAGGAGAGACCCTCCGGAGATCCAACCAACTTCGGACCTCCGACAACGTCTCTTCAAACCTCCCAGGCGGCCAAACCCCCGCAACACTCCCAAGTTTTGCCGATGGACAGGACCCCGCTAGCATCGATCGAATTCTTCGCGACGTCCGAACTCCTACGAGAGCGGACCTTGTCCCCAACTCTGGCTACAGAAAGACTTCATCCGGACTCCTACAGGAGCCGGACTTCGCCCCCGATGCCACTTGCAAGTGAACTGCATCCGGACTACTACGGGAGCCGGATCTCATCCCTGGCTTCTACTGCAAGCAGACTTCGTCCGGACTCCTACGGGAGTCGGACTCCGCCCACGACTCCAATTGCAGGTAGACTCTGCCCGGACTCCTACGGGAGTCAGACTTCACCCCTGACGCCACTTGCAAGTGAACTGCATCCGGACTCCTACGGGAGCCGGATCTCGTCCCCGGCTTCTACTGCAAGCAGACTTCGTCCGGACTCCTACGGGAGCCAGACTTCGCCCCTGACTTCAATCGCAAGAAGACTCCGTTCGGACTCCTACGAGAGCCAGATCTTGTCTCCGACTCCAGCTACGGGAAGACTCCGCTCGGACTCCTACGAGAGCCGGGCTTCATCCCCGACTTCGACCGCCAGCAAACTTCGTCCGGACTCCCACGGGAGTCGGACTTCGCCCCTAACTTTAATTGCAGGTAGACTTCGTCCAGACTCCTACGGGAGCCGGACTCCGCCCACGACTTCGACCGTCGACAAACTTCGTCCGGACTCCTACGGGAGCCGGACTTCGCCCCTGACTTTAATTGCAGGTAGACTTCGTCCGGACTCCTATGGGAGCCGGACTCCGTCCACGACTCCAATTGCAGGTAGACTCTGTCCGGACTCCTACAGGAGTCGGACTTCGCCCCCAACTCTGGTTGCAAAAGACTTCACCCAGACTCCTACGGGAGTCGGACCTCGTCCCCAACTCCGACTGCAGGAAGACTTCATCTGGACTCCTACGGGAGCTGGACTTCACCCCCGATGCCACTTGCAAATGAACTGCATCCGGACTCCTACGGGAGCCGGATCTCGTCCCCGGCTTCTACTGCAAGCAGACTTCGTCCGGACTCCTATGGGAGCCGGACTCCGCCCACGACTCCAATTGCAGGTAGACTCTGCCCGGACTCCTACGGGAGCCGGACTTCGCCCCCAACTCTGGTTGCAGGAAGACTTCGCCCGGACTCCTACGGGAGCCAGATCTCGTCCCCGGCTTCTACTGCAAGCAGACTTCGTCTGGACTCCTACGGGAGCCGGACTTTGCCCCTGACTTTAATTGCAGGTGGACTTCGCCCAGACTCCTACGGGAGCCAGACTCCACCCACGACTCCAATTGCAGGTAGACTCTGCCCGGACTCCTACAGTAGCCGGACTTCGCCCCAACTCTGGTTGCAGGAAGACTTCGCCCGGACTCCTACGAGAGCTGGATCTCGTCTCCGAGTCTGGCTGCGGGAAGACCCCGTCCGGACTCCCACGGGAGCCGGACCTCATCCCCGACTTCGACTGAAGGAAGACTTTGTCCGGACTCCCACGAGAGCCAGACTCCGAGCTCCTCTCGGACGGATAGCTGATCATCTCTCTCCACCAGACACTCCAGCTGAACTCTGACCGACAGGCCTGGACCCCCTGGCGGGTCGCAATAACAGCCACGACTCTGCTCCACTTCCTGCGATGAATTCCGTGCGGCCCCATCACTCCCTGACGGGCCGCAGTAACGGCCATGATTCTGCTCCACTTCCTGCGATAGATTCCGCACGGCTCCATCACTCCCTGGCAGACCGCAATAATGGCCACGATCCTGCTCCACTTCCTGCGACGGATACCACGCGATTCTTCCATCCTCTGGCAAGTCACGACAACGGATGCCGCTCCACTCCCCGCGACAGACTCCACGTGGTATGTCCTGGTGATAGCCACGATTCCACTCCACTACTCTTCGTAACAAACTCCTCCTGACTCTGGGCAGCCCACTGCCAGACGGTTATAGACACCGCTATCAGTCTGTTGCTCCCTCCGCCTATAAAAGGAGGACCCCAGATACATTATTCTCTAAGCTCTCATTTTCTTACCTAGAAACTCTGCTAAAATTTTCATTCGAGCACTCCATTCTTGTTGAGGCAGAGAACTGACTTGAGCGTCGGAGGATCTTGCCGAAGCAACCCCAGCTCCGGTTTAGACTTCTTTTGCAGGTCCCAGCAGCGACCGCGACTCCCTCGACTCCAGCTTCTCCGACGCAGGCAGATTTTTGCACCAACAGGATTGGTGCTAGAGGAAGGGGCCTGAACCTTCGCAGTACCCTTGTTCTTAAAGGAGCGCTCAATGGGACCGCCTCTGGTCATCTTCTCCGACATCCACTCCTCCTTCCCCCACTTGATCTTCGCCCGATGCCTCCCCGCAAAGCATCCACACGGTGATCCACGGCCTCCGCGGCCAGATCTCAGGCTCCAGCCTCACCTCCAGTCTCCCAGCCTCTACCCCCTCCTCCGGCAATGGCGGTTGGCACGGAGCAATTCGACCTACTGGTGCAGCAGGTCAGAGGCCTCACTGAAGCTGTGCAGGCCATGCAACAGCAGCAACAGCCGCAGGCATCAGTGAGACCGGAAAGAGCATCGCCAGAACTACAAAATCCGATGGTGGGATGGGCCACTTGGGCCAGCCGCCCAGTCTTTCCCAGAAAGATGAATCCAAGGGTGGAAAGCCCCCAGTCAGACCACGATTCCACCCCCAGAAGATCTCTACCTCCATCTTGCCAGAAGACCCTCGAGATCGGTAGTCGAGAGGATTTTCTGGACCGGAGACTTCAGGAGATGAACCGGCGGATCGAAGAACTCCACCACGCTCCCCTCGCTTATGATGAGATATTTGTACTGACCCCCCTTTTCTCAAATGATCATGCAGGAGCCAATCCTGCCGAACTTCAAGCTCTCCCAGTTTGAAAGCTACGACGGAACTTCGGACCCGGTTGATCACCTGGAGGCCTTCCAGACCATGATGCTGCTTCATGGCGCGCCCGATGCCATTCTATGCCGAGCCTTCCCATCCACCTTGAAGGGAGCGGCGAGAAATTGATACTCAGCTCTGAAGTCGGGTACCATCTTTTCTTTTGATCAGATGAGCCACCAGTTTGTGGCTCATTTCGTCAGCAGCCGACGTCCCCGAAAGGGCTCGGAGTCCCTCATCAACATCAAGCAGAGGGAGGGGGAGTCCATTCAGGCCTACATCAACCGTTTCAATGTCGCCGTGCTGGAGGTCCGAAACTTGGACTAGTCGGTAGCAATGGCTGCTCTGAAGGGCGGCCTTCAGAAGAACGACCTTTTGTTCTCCCTGGAGAAGAAGTATCCCAGGGATTTTGCTGACCTGTTGGCTCGGGCCGAAGGGATGCCCGAGCGGAAGAAGCCTTCAAGATGAAGGATGAGGAGACCGTGAGAGAGCGGCAGGCGGGAGACTCGAGTAAGCCCGCAGTCAAAAAAGGGCCGAGAAAGCTCGGCCACATTCTCGAACACCTCTCGGGCACAAGTGCATCCAGACTCCTCCTCGAGCACGCAGGCAGGGAAGCCTGAAGCGTCGAGCTCGGTGGGGCTCTCCCTTAGGAAGGTTCCGCAACTATGCCCCCCTCAACACATCGAAAACCCAGGTACTGATGGAAGTCAGAGAGTAGCTCCCGAGGTCAGAGAGGATGCGCACGCACCCCGAAAAGCACAACCCCAACAAGTTCTGCCTCTACCATCGTGACCACGGCCATGACACGGAGGAATGCATCCAGCTTCGAGATGAGATCGAGGAGCTCATCCGGCGAGGTCGACTCGATAGGTTCATTCGACATTGGCCTGAGGGTAGAAAAGATCGGCCACAGGCCCTGCCGCAGCCTGAGCTGTCGAGGAGGGAAGAGCAGCCCAGAGATCGGCCTCCAATCGGGATCATCAACTCCGTCACCGGAGGACCTCAAGGAGGAGCAGACCTTCTACGACCATGGAGCTCGAAAAACTTACGAATGTATTACCGATAACTTTATTTTAAATAAAAGTTGCATATCTACATGTCTCCTCTCTTGGCACAGGCCAATATTGACAGGACAGTCAAAATAAATAGTGTTGGAAGCGAGAGGAGAACTTCATCTCGACAAAGTCGAAGGTCCGATTCTCTTTAGATCGGATGGGGGGAGAGGCCAAGCAACGTCCATACGTGCCCCCACAGCCCTGTTAGGGACAGGAGGAGAATCTCGCCCTAACTTGAGCAAAGTCGAAGGCCCGGTTCTCTTTAGACTGGATGGGAGGAGAGGCCAAGCACCGCCCATACGTGCCCCCACAGCCCTGTTAGAGATAGGAGGAGAACCTCGCCCTAACTTGAGCAAAGTCGAAGGCCCGGTTCTCTTTAGATCGGATGGGGGGAGAGGCCAAGCAACGCCCATATGTGCCCTACAGTCCTATTAGGGACAGGAGGAGAACCTCGCCCTAACTTGAGCAAAGTCGAAGGCCCGATTCTCTTTAGACCGGATGGGGGGAGAGGCCCTGCAATGCCCATATGTGCCCCCACCGCCATGTTAGGAATAGGAGGAGAACCTCGTCCTAACATGAGCAAAGTCGAAGGCCCGATTACACCTAAACCGGATAGGGGGAAAGGCCCAGTAGCGCCCATATGTGCCCCTACAGCCGCATTAGAGATAGGAGGAGAACCTCATCCTAACCTGAGCTGAAACCTGTTACGACGGAAATAGGGGAAGAACCTTGACCCGACACCAATTAAGGTCTGGTCATTCAAGACCAGATGGGAAAAAGGGGACCCTCCCAGTGGCCCCTTCGCAAGAAGACTTCATCCGGACTCCTACGGGAGCCGGACTTCACCCCTGACGCCACTTGCAAGTGAACTGCATCCGGACTCCTACAGGAGCCGGACTTCATCCTCGGCTTCTACTGCAAGCAGACTTCGTTCGGACTCCTACGGGAGCCGAACTCTGCCCATGACTCCAATTGCAGGTAGACTTTGCCCGAACTCTTACAGGAGCCGGACTCCACCCACTACTCTAATTGCAGGTAGACTCTGCCCGGACTCCTACGGGAGCCGGACCTTATCCCCAACTCTGGTTGCAGGAAGGCTCTGCTCGGACTCCTACGGGAGCCGGACTCCCGCAACCCCACCAAGAGCAGAGGGAAAAATCCCACTCGAAAAAGAAAAAGGGAAAGGAGAGAGGAGTTAAAAAGGAAAGCGATGGACTACGTCAGCATCGAATGGAAAAACAAACAGCATCAAAGATGCAGAGAACTCATCTCAGCAGGGATTGGGGTTCTTGTCAAGAACCCCAGCTTTCTCTCAATGCAAGTTCGAGATAAGACGACTTCTTCAGGGTGACGAGAAGCTCAGACCTCCGAGCTCGAGCCCTAATGGGGGGCGCCAAACCCGAGCGACCCCAGGCAAATCTGTGGCCTTGGACGAAAGGATGGGTCGATGCGATGGCAATCGGGTACCTCCGAACGATGCAAAGGCCGAAAGAAGCTCGACAAGCGACAATTCAACATATGAGTAAAAGAGGTAGCAGAAAATTCTCTTCCATATTATTTATTAAATATGCATTATAAAGCCATTAACACCGAAGATGAAGGATAACTGGAAAGACGAGCTGATGTGGCAACAACCAGTAACCTCCGGACAACGTCAAAAAAAAAAAAAAAAAAAGAGAGAGAAGAAAAAAGAGAGAAAGAGAAGAGAAGGGAATACAACAATAACAATGGTAAAGGAAAGAAGTTCGGTAGGCAGCAATTCGACGCAAAGTACGGACGAAGTAACAAGATCCCCTTCTCATTTTTCGATTAACAAGATGTACGTTACAAGACCCGGAGGGCCAGAAAAAGAAGATGTTACTACAAGACTCGAAGGGAATACACCGGAGACCGCTTCAAGCTGTTGACTTCTCTTCCCGATTCTATCCTTCTCAGCAGTATTTTCCAGTGCGTGTGATAAACCTCCTGACTCTCGCCCCCCACCTCGTTCTGCTCCATCGCTGAGACCCCAACCCTAGGGGAAAAGGATGGGATAGGATTCAGGGGACAGTGAAGGCAACGGCAGCGACGACGATGACCTGCATCAAGAAGAACCGGAGGTACCCCAGAGGCCACGATGGTGCCGGAGGCATGCGCCACCACCGTGTGCTCCACGACAACCACCGTCCTATGTACTCCGCAAGGTCGGCATGCGCTACTTCCACCGTCCCCGCAACAAGTTCTACTACTCCACATCGGCACTGATCGCTTCTGGTCCCTCGGCCCCGATGACGTCAAGAATCCCACCACAGCTCGTGACGACAACTCTGCCCCCTTGACCGGTGTCGCCCCATTCAGCTAGTTCAAAATTCTTGGGCGGAACGCCCTCACCGGTTGTCCCCGTTATTAAACCCCTATTGTTGAAGGAATTCTCCCTCGAGCCCCCTTTAAGGCGACGGGAGCCCTCAGTGGCAGTTTGACAGTCGGAGAGCTCGCAGGCTGCTGTTTTCTCCTCACACTACTCTTGGTCCGTGGCATCCTCTCGAGGTTGGCCTCCGAGGTGGAGGCCCCGGTGGGAGAACCCCTCGGAGAGGCTAGGGAACTGTAGACAGTGGGGAGCCGACGGGGATGGCAAAGACTGGTGCGAAGGGCGCTCGGAGTTGAAAAGGCACCGATGGAGTGGCTGAGTGGCTAAACTCTCAGGCGGAAGAAAGGTGTCGACCCCCAGGCAAAGTGAAGCCCCTGGAGGAGAGACGGGGGCTTAAATAAGCAACGGGGCCTGGCGCAGTTATGGTGGCAGATATCCCTAGGTCAACCAGTGCCCGCCATATGTCCCACTCACCGCGGCATAGGGCTGACCGTTCGTGGACCATTATGGCGTGACGCTTAGGATTACGCCCTGGTGGGAGTTCCGAAAGGACTCTCCGGATCACCCTAATCGGAAAAAGGCTCCAGCACGCGTGCATTAAATACGAAATTTTCGAGGGCGGTCGTGTGCAGAATTCAAGGAAACGACTTTGGCTGTGAAAATTTTTTGTACTTCCTTCGATCGAAACTCGAACTCGAAAGTAGGAGGACTGATGTTGGGTATAAAATCCCCCCCAGTCGAAGTTCGTGACAGGAGTGACCCTCCGGGATCCAACCAACTTTCGACCTCCGACAACATCTCTTCAAACCTCCCAGGCGACCGAGCCCCCGCAACACTCCCAAGTTTTGCCGACGGACAGGACCCCGCCAACGTCGATCGGATTCTTCGCGACGTCCGGACTCCTATGGGAGCCGGACCTCATCCCCAACTCTGACTGCAGGAAGACTTCATCCGGACTCCTACGGGAGCCGGACTTCGCCCCTGATGCCACTTGCAAGTGAACTGCATCTGGACTCCTATGGGAGCCGGATCTCGTCCCCGGCTTCTACTGCAAGCAGACTTCGTCCGGACTCCTACGGGAGCCGGACTCCGCCCACGACTCCAATTGCAGGTAGACTCTGCCCGAACTCCTATGGGAGCCGGACTTGCCCCCGACGCCACTTGCAAGTGAACTGCATCCGGACTCTTACGGGAGCTGGATCTCATCCCCGGCTTCTACTGCAAGCAGACTTCGTCTGGACTCCTACAGGAGCCGGACTTCGCCCCTGACTTCAATCGCAAGAAGACTCCGTCCGGACTCCTATGGGAGCCAGATCTCGTCTCTGACTCCGGCTACGGGAAGACTCCGCCCGAACTCCTATGGGAGTCGGACTTCATCCCCGACTTCGACCACTGGCAAACTTCATCCGGACTCCCACAGGAGCCGGACTTCACCCCTGACTTTAATTGCAGGTAGACTTCGTCCGGACTCCACCCACGACTTCGACCGCCGCCAAACTTCGTTCGGACTCCTACAAGAGCCGGACTTCGCCTCTGACTTTAATTACAGGTAGACTTCGTCCGGACTCCTACGGGAGTCGGACTCCACCCACGACTCCAATTGCAGGTAGACTCTGCCCAGACTCCTACGAGAGCCGGACTTCGCCCCCAACTCTGGTTGCAGGAAGACTTCGCCCGGACTCCTACGGGAGTCGGACCTCGTCCCCAACTCCGGCTGCAGGAAGACTTCGCCCGAACTCCTATAGGAGCCGGACTTCGCCCCCGATGCCACTTGCAAATGAACTGCATCCGGACTCCTACGGGAGCTGAATCTCGTCCCCGGCTTCTACTGCAAGCAGACTTCGTCCGGACTCCTACGGGAGCCGGACTCCGCCCATGACTCCAATTGCAGGTAGACTCTGACCGGACTCCTACGGGAGTCGGACTTCGCCCCCAACTCTGGTTGCAGGAAGACTTCGCCCGGACTCCTACGGGAGCCAGATCTCGTCCCCAGCTTCTACTACAAGCAGACTTTGTCCGGACTCCTACGGGAGCCAGACTTCGCCCCTGACTTTAATTGCAGGTGGACTTCGCCCAGACTCCTACGGGAGCTGGACTCCGCCCACGACTCCAATTGCAGGTAGACTCTGCCCAGACTCCTACGGGAGCCAGACTTTACCCCCAACTCTGGTTGCAGAAAGACTTCGCCCTGACTCCTACGGGAGCCGGATCTCGTCTCTGACTCCGGCTGCAGGAAGACCCCGTTCGGACTCCCACAGGAGCTGGACCTCATCCCCAACTTTGACTGAAGGAAGACTTCATCCGAACTCCCACAAGAGTCAGACTTCGAGCTCCTCTCGGACGGGTAGCTGATCACCTCTCTCTGCCAGACACTCCAGCCGAACTCCGACCGACATGCCTGGACCCCCTGGCGGGCTGCAGTAACGGCCATGACTTTGCTCCACTTCCTGTGATGGATTCTGCGTGGCCCCATCACTCCCTGGCGAGCCACAGTAACGGCCACGACTCTGCTCACTTCCTGCGATGGATTTTGCACGGCTCCATCACTCCCTGGCAGACCGCAATAATGGCCACGATCTTGCTCCACTTTCTCCGACGGATACCGCACGATTCTTCCATCTTCTGGCAAGTCGCGACAACGGACGCCGCTCCACTCCCCGCGACAAACTCCACGTGGCATGTCCCGGTGATAGCCACGATTCCACTCCACTACTCTTCGTAACAAACTCCTCCTGACTCTGGGCAGCCCACTGCCAGATGGTTACAGACATTGCTATCAGTCTGTTGCTCCCTCCGCCTATAAAAGGGTGACCCCAGATACGTTATTCTCTAAGCTCTCATTTTCTTACCTAGAAACTTGCTAAAATTTTCGTTCGAGCACTCCATTCTTGTTGAGGCAGAGAACTGACTTGAGCATCGGAGGGTCTTGCCGGAGCACCCCACCTCCGATTTAGACTTCTTTTGCAGGTCCCGATGACGATCGCGACTCCCTCGACTCCAGCTTCTCCGACGCAGACGGATTTTTGTACCAACAACCGGGAAGATGCAACTATGTCCATTAGGCATTGGATGCTACGGATTAGAGGATGGGTTGTGCTCAATATTCTGGATATGGTGAGAGACTCAATCAGAAATCTAGTTCGTGCAAATGGTGGATCTGACTTAACTAAGAATTGAAGCAATATTTCGGGCATGGTGAGCTTCATGAATTAGAGATCAAGTTTTGGGTGCACCATGATTAGAGAATTATTGGACAAGAGTTGTCCACTCATCGATTGATCCATCACCAATAACTGTTAGGTGAGGTGGTGAGCCAGTCGGTGAGACTGCACCACCCACTAGAAATCACTAATCATGGAGATTTTCACATCTCTACCTAGGGAGTGTAGGGATCTGAGAAAATAGTGAGAGTCTAATTTATTTAAAAATAAAATTTCTAAACAAATTGGTTAAGTCTGATTACAAAATCTAACTAGAAACTCTTGACTCTCTATAGGAAACATGTCTGCATCCAACCCCCTGACCAAAATACTAGACACCCACAGATTGACTGGATCCAATTTCAAGGACTGGTTGAGAAACTACAGAATTATTCTAGATTCTGAGAAACTGACTCATGTCTTGGACCAGGACCCACCTGCCATGCCAGCACGTCTGACTACTGAATAGAGAGCGTCTCTGAAAAGGTAGACGGATGACGATAACAAAGCCGGGTACTACATGTTGGTGCCATGTATGATGACTTGAAGCGCCAGCATGAGAACATTATGACTATCCGCCAAATGTTGGCTCACCTATAAGAGTTGTTTGGTGAACAAAATCGCACAGCCAAGTATCAAGTCTGCCAAAGACTTTTTAAGGCTAAAATGCGTAATGGGCAGTCAGTCCAAGATCATTGTTTGACAATGATCAAGGACCTTGAGGAGCTTGAGAAGCTCAGTATCATCTTAAACAAAAATTTTTAGATTGATGTGCTTCTTCAATCCTTGTCCGATGCATATGGTCAGTTTATCATGAACTTTCATATGCATAAGATGCAGTGTACCTTGGCTGAGTTAATGAACATGTTGGTTATGGCTGAGCTTTCTTTGAAGAGTTCAAAAGGCTCAGTCCTTACTGTGGAGCCGACTTCTTTCAAGAGAAAATCTTTTGGAAAGAAGAAAAAGTCTGCGAAGAAGCAGAAGGTGAATGGGAAAAGGAAGAAGACGGAATCGAAGAAGAAGGCTGCTGAAAAGAGAAAATATTTCCACTGTAATTCAGATGGCCATTGGAAATGAAACTGTCCTCAGTACCTGGCCACCCTGAAGAACAAGAAGGATGGTCCTTCTGGAGGTATGCTCGTTATAGAATCTAATCTTACGGTTTCCTCTGCATCCAGTTGGGTACTTGACTCTAGTTCTAGTGCTCATTTATGCACTTCTATGCAGGATCTTGAGGAGAGCAGAAGGCTGAGGGATGGGGATATGATCCTATGCATCGATAACGGAGCAAGAGTTGCTGTTGTGGCTGTGGAAACCAACCCTCTATGATTATCATTAGAATTAGATTTAGTTCTTAGAGACTATTATTATGTGCCTGCAGCAAGTAGGAATTTGATTTCTGTTTCATGTTTAGCGTAAGAAGGTTATGTGATTAGCTTTCATAAGGACCATTATAACATATTTTATGAAAATAATAAAGTTACAAATAGTTTTTTTATCAATGGTCTCTATCAGCTACATATTGATGTATCTGTATTTCATATTGAGCAAAATATGAATGCCATGGGAATTAAAAGGCCTAGAGATAGTCTAAATGATAGGTATCTGTGGCACCTAAGGCTAGGTCATATAGCGGAAGACATGGTTAACAAATTAGAGAAATTGAGCTATTGAGTTCGTTGACTTTTGAGTCATATCCAGTTTGTGAATCATGCCTTCAAGGCAAAATGACCAAGCTCCTTTTGTGGGACATGGGGAAAGGGCCACAGACCTACTTGTCCTAGTACATACGGATGTGTGCGGTCCATTTGATGTACCAGCTAGAGGCAACTATGTCTACTTCATTACCTTTACCGATGATATGTCTAGGTACGGATATGTATTTCTAATGAAACACAAGTCTGAAGCCTTTGAAAAGTTCAAAGAATTCAGGCATGAGGTAGAAAAACAAATAGGAAAGCCCATTAAGGTTCTTCAATCAGATCGAGGAGGTGAATACCTTAGTCGGGAGTTCCTAGACTACCTTAAGGATAGTGGCATAGTCTCTCAATGGACTTCACCTGGAATGCCACAACTCAACGGGGTTTCAGAATGGAGAAATCGGACCCTGTTAGATATGATCCGTTCCATGATAAGCTTCACAGACCTTCCTGAGTTTCTTTGGGGACATTGTCTCATAACAGCAATATATGTATTGAATAGGATTCTCTCTAAAATCATTCCTACCACACCGTATAAGATATGGCATGGTAAGAAGCCAAGTCTGAGTCATCTCAAAATTGGGGTTGTCCGGCTCATGTCAAGAGACAGCAGGCGGACAAGTTAGAGTTCAGATCTTTTAGAGCTCGATTCATAGGATATCCTAAAGAGTCATTAGGATACTATTTCTATATTCTGGAAGATCACAATGTGATTATGAATCGACATGCTATTTTTCTTGAAAAATAGTTTATTCAAGATGGTGGCATCGGAAGAATAATTGAGCTCAAGGAGAATGTCTCCCAAGAGCAACAAGCTAAAAAATCTGAGAAATCTAATCAATTAGAACCAGTCCCAACACAACCTCTTCCACCTCATAGATCGACTAGGGTTTTCCATCCTCCTGAAAGGTACTTAGGTACTATACAAGAAGAAGTAGAGAAAATGTTCCTCACAGAAAATAGGGCTCATGATGATGACCCCAAGACCTATGATGAGGCGATATTAGATATCGACTCCGAGAAATGGTTAGAGGCAATAAAATTAGAAATTGACTCGATACACTCAAACCAAGTCTGGACCTTGGTAGATCCACCTGAAGATATTGTACCTATTAGGTGTAAATGAATCTTCAAGAGAAAGATAGGTGTAGATGAGAATGTGGAGACATTCAAGGCTAGGCTCATAGCGAAAGGTAATAGTCAGCGCGAAGGCATTGACTATCAGGATATCTTTTCGTCCGTAGCCATACTAAAATCCATCCGCACATTGCTTGCTGTTGCAGCCTACTTCGATTACGAAATATGACAGATGGATGTGAAAATGATGTTCTTAAATGGATATCTTGAGGAAGATATCTATATGGAACAGCCACTTGGTTTCACATCCAGTGATGATGATCACAAGGTCTGCAAGCTGCAAAGGTCCATTTATAGACTTAAGAAAGCATCTCGGAGCTGGAATACTCGTTTCAATGATGTGATCAAAATATTTGGTTTCATCAAGAATGAGGAGGAACCATGTGTATTCAAGAAGGTCAGTGGGAGCACAGTTGTCTTCCTCATACTGTACGTTGATGACATCCTCCTAATTGAAAATGATATTTCCATGTTGACCTCAGTCAAAATATGGTTGTCTAAGGAGTTCTCTATGAAAGATCTAGGAAAGGCATCCTTTATACTGGGTATTAAGGTCTATAGAGATAGACCAAATAGGATGCTGGGACTTTCACAGAAGATGTACATAGAGGAGGTGCTAAAAAGGTTTAGCATGAAAAACTTCAAAAGAGGTTTAGTACCTTTTAGACATGGCATTCATCTCTCCAAGAAGATATGTCCTAGCACACCTGAGGAGATTGAATACATGAGCAAGATCCCTTATGCTTCGGCAATAGTGAGCCTCATATATGCCATACTATGTACACGACCTGATATAGCCCATGCTGTAGTGTCACAAGTAGATATCAGTCGAATCCAGACGAAGAGCACTGAACTTCTATGAAATGTATCCTTAAGTACTTGAGAAGGACTAAGGATATGTTTCTAGTCTTTGGAAATGGAGAACTCCAGGTTCAGAGATTTACAGACTTAGACTTTATGTCTGATATAGATGATCAAAAGTCGACATCTAAAAGTCTGTTCATTTGCAATGGTGGTGCAGTTAGCTGGAAGAATTTCAAGCAGACGATGATTGCTGATTCCATCATGGAGGCAGAGTATATTGCTGCATCGAAAGCTGCGAAGGAGGTATTCTGGTATAAAAAATTTGCCGCAGAGCTTAGAGTGATGTCATCGAATGCCATTTTCTTTACTGCGACAATAATAGTGCCATAGCCCTGGCTAAGGAGCCAAGATCTCACCAGAAGTCCAAGCATATCGAGTGGCGATTCCATCTGATCCGTGATTACCTCGAAAAGGGTTATGTCGAGGTTAAGAGAGTCAACTCCACAGACAATATGGCAGACCCACTGACAAAGTCATTAGGCCAGCAGAAGATCGAAGCCCACCTTGAGAAGATGGAACTTAGATATGTAGCTAATTGGCTTTAGGTCAAGTGGGAGTTTGTTAGATGTGTGCCCTAGATGCCAGATTGGCTGACACATTCCTGTACAAATGTAAGGGCAAATTTATAATTTTGACTATAAATGAATAAAAGGGTTATTCTACTATCACATTGTGTACATTATGTCTATGATACATCCTTTAAGTTAGTAGAAATGTTAATTTATATTTTCAAGAGTTGAAAATTTAAGGCATGAATTTACATAACTAACTCATAAACAGCTCCTGACCATAGGATCATCATGAGGATGGTGATCGATCCAGAAGGTTGGTGTATAATCACTTTCTTAGGATAGATGTGTCTTGAGTCTACGGTGTGGAGACACCAGAGTGAGAGTACAGATATTTATTGAGAATGAGAGTACTGAGCGTGACCACCTCGAGCAGTCATAAAGAAGTCTACCTTCTCGTCGATGACTAGCTCGATGCTGCAGCTGTGTATCTAGTTCTTTGATCTGAGGTACATCGACAGTTTATCTTGAGTGTGTTATAGTTTGACTACACTATAACTCGATCTCCTAGCCATTCAGAATCTGAGGTGTATGTTGGCTGTAGCATATTCATTGTAGGAACCAGATTACACCAAGATGGGATCTATCAACCTCGATAGATAAGAGAAGTAGTCCTATGATGATCGAAAGATTGAGTCCTTAAGCCCATGGCCATGGCAGAGTGAAATAATGAAAAATAGTTTTTCATTAAGGTTTCACATCGGACTTGGATCGATCGATTGATTCATATGATTGATGTTGGGTTTGACGAGTTCACCTTAACCCTAATTCAGTTGGGACTCATGATAGAGGAACTCAATCACATAGGTGGCTGCACCGAGAGGTTCGTCTTCATTTCTGATGAGTTGCTACCATATACTGCTAGGTGTCACTGGTGGATTTTGGAAGCAATTAGAATGATCTTGATGATCGATCATTCTAATTGTCTGAATCAGAAGAGTTCTGGTCCATCGAAAGGAGTTTCGATGATGTCGATGATGAGATTATGACATGTCTCATTATCATACAAAAATGAACCTAACTGGGTCATACAAATAAGAGTTAGGATCTAGATGTCATCAATTGAGCTAGTCTAGTTCGATTGATTTGGATTAGATCCAATTAGGTTCAAAAAAATCATGCTAGCACACGATTGAGCCTAACTTTCTCCTCGTGTAATCTTTTCTATCTCGACTGAGCCAAATATGATTTGACTCACCCAGAGAACCTTGAGAAGGTTTCTCTCAGTCTGACTAGAGCCAGTCCAGCTCAAAAAAATTTTATCTTAATTCATGAGATAAATTTAAGACAACACCTGCTAATTTCTGTCACCTGCCATTTTCGTTTTAGGACATCGATCAAATGTTGACCCATGAACCTTGGACTGAAAGCCACTTGACGAGAGGTCATTGGAAAGTTTTTATGGAGTGTCCACCTACTAATTTTACCCTCAAAGTGGGCACCATAATCAGATATGGCGTGCACCCCAAGTGGATAAGGATAGAGTCCCATGAGATGAGGACTCTATGCCTTGATCGACTCAAACTGTTGGGCGCCAATCTCACTGTGTTTATCCAGCGTTAGTGCCAACAGTAGGAGGGTTTGGTGGAGTTTTTATCTGATATGATTAGATGATATCACTCCATCAATCAAAATTTTTTTAGAATTAATTATAATTTTTTGATTGGTCGAATGATGTGGCACTGCATGGCGCAGTAGGGTCTGTTTAAACCCTGTCTGTGCCTAGGGTTTAGAGAATCTGCTCAATACCCAATAAAAATATGAAACCCCTCTACTTCTTCATGCCCTCTCTACTCCTCTCCCTCCCCTCTTCACGTCCAAGAGGTTGGGCATCCATCTGGTGCTTGTCCAAGGTGTGGTGGCTCCCTGATCAGAAGGCTGCAGGGATTTGTCGAGAAGCTGCTGCTCCAACTTCAGAAGATCTTTTGAAGATCTTCCAGATCAGATCCAGATCTGATTTTTAGAGCAAAGATTTGCAAGGAGAAGACAATCCAGATCCTACTTGAGTGGATACCGATAGAGGTCAGGCAGCTGCATGGCTATTTTTGAACCTCGGGCATTGCTGCGATCATCTACAGGGTAATCTAGTTACCCTAGAGGTATTTTTTTAATCCTCAAGTTTTAAATTTAATTTTAGATTAAATATTAGATAATAAGAATCAGATCTAATAGATCTTAGATCTGAAATATCATAGGATAATTTTTTTTTAAAATATTCCACCCCAGATCTCATTAGATCTGGAAGATCCTATAAAAAAAAAATAAAAGATGATTTTTCCTTCACTGATGTCCCTGCGTGTTGCCTCCATTTTATCTCAGCAGTTTGCCACCTTAGTCTTTGATCAGAGGTCAACATCTCAAGATGACTCAAATCATACTTTTTATTATTTATCAATTCATATTCATTTATAATTAACACAATCATCAAACGATTGGCTTTAGGACATATTTTCCGACAACTCCTATTTGGACTAAAGTAATATTTGGTTATGAATCTACCCTTAGATGTACATGGGTTGGCCAATCAAAGTTGGGCTTGTGTGTAGTCTAAGTGAATTCTAGTACCCACTAAGGAATTAGGATAATCCTCGAATTGGAGGTAGAGGCTATCAATTCGAGTAAAATAGTGGAAAAAATCTTTTGATTAAAGTTCAAATCTTTAAATTTAATAAATCAATTACTAATTAAGTTATGTTTTTTTTTATATATATATGGCCACTTTTATATCACTCCGATCATTGTTGGACAATGATAAGTTGGTGGGACCCACTTCGGTAGCTGATATCGAAAGTTGAAGATAGTCCTGGAGCATGAACGGATCCTATATGTGATAATGGATCCTGTACCTGAGGAGCCAGCTATTAATACACGTGGAACAGTCAGAGACACTTACCAGAAGTGGCTCAATGATCGAACCACGGTGCACTGCATCATGCTGGCTACCATGAGCGACGAGTTCAGTTGCAGATTTGAGACGACTCAGCCAAAAGACATGCTTCAAGTATTGGATGATGCCTTTGGCACACCCGATGATGTGGAGAGGCACAAGACTAGTTGTGCCATCTACAACACCAAAATATGGGATGGTGCCTCTGTCACTGATCATGTATTGTACATGATCGAGCTGATGGAGCGTTTGAGCAAGCTCGGCTTTCCCTTGCATGAGCAGCTTGGGAAAGATGCAATACTGAACTCGCTGCCCAAGTCTTATCTTTCATTCCTCACTCATTATAGAATGACAAAGCCTGAAGTAAACTATCACGGATTACTGGGGTTGCTTCAGAACTTTGAGAAGGATCACCAACTCCACAAGGAGTCGGTGAACTTAGTGGGAGGTTCATCTTCTGGTTCTCAACTCTTTAAGAAAGGGAAGAAGAACAAGAAGAAGAAAGTGAAGAAGGTGCAAGTTCAGGCTGGGACATCAGTGCAAGGCCAGACCAAAATGATCAAGCCCGATAAGAGTCAACCTGAATGCTTCTTTTGCAAGAAGCAGGGGCACTGAAAAAGGAACTGTCCTCAGTACATTGCCTCCCTGGATCTGAACAAATAGAGAAAGAAGCAAGCTGTTGCTGGGCAAGGTATTTATATGATAACTCCTTGTAATTTTTTTATTTATGATATAACTGACTGGGTATTGAATACTGGTAGCTCTTACCATATTTGCAATTCGTTGCAGGGATTGCAGGTCAGTAGGAGATTCGAGCAAGATGAGAGGTTCCTGAATATTGGAGATGGAAGACCAGTTCCAGTTGTAGCATTAGGAATCTTGAAACTTATATTTGAGTCCCATACCGTTGTTCTTAATGTTTGTTATTTCTGTCCCAATTTTTTTTAAATATCATTTCTGTAGGCCTTCTGGCCAAAAATGATTATGAAATTTCAATAAAGAAATAAGTTTATAATATCATTATGAATGGTGTTACTATTTTTTATGGATATTTGAATAATGGTGTGTATATGTTATCACAACCTGTTAACGTAGTCTATTCCACTAGCAAGCACCCTAGATTAGATAGTGTATCAGATATCTACTTATGGCACTGTAGGCTAGATCATATAAACAAAAATAGGATAAACAGGTTGACTCAAGAGGAAATCCTGGAAGTCAGTAATTGTGAATCACTTCCAACCTGTGAATTCTGTCTTTTTGGTAAAATGATCAAGTCACCTTTTACTGAAAAAGATGAGAGAGCTACTGAGCTCTTGGGCTTAGTACATACTGATGTATGCGGGCCCATGAGCACAAGTGCAAGAGATGGATATTTCTACTTCATCACTTTCACGGATGATCTATCCAGATATGGATATATCTATCTGATAAAATATAAGTCAAATTCATTTAAAATATTCAAATGATTTCGAAATGAAGTAGAAAAATAAACTGGGAAGAGTATTAAAACTCTTCGGTCTGATCGAGGAGGAAAATATCTTTCTGATGAGTTTCTCACATATCTACGAGAGAATGGGATTCTCTCCCAATGGACTCCTCCAGGAACACCACAGCATAATGGTGTGTCTGAAAGGAGAAATCGAACTCTGTTAGACATGGTCCGATCCATGATGGATTTTGCCAGCTTGTCGATATCCTTCTGGGGATATGCACTCGAATCAACCTATTATCTGTTAAATAGGGTTCCAAGTAAGTCTGTAATTAAGACTCCATATGAGATATGGACAGGATGTAAGCTAGCACTTTCACACCTTAGGGTCTGGGGGTGTCCGGCCTATGTCAAACGGTTAGTTACAGATAAATTTGGACCTAGGTCTGACAAATGCACATTCATAGGGTACCCCAAAGAGACCAAAAGATATTTTTTCTACCATGCTGATGAACAAAAGATGTTCATCAGCCTTAAGGCAACCTTTTTAGAAAAGGAGTTCCTTGATGAAAGAACCGTTGCCTCTAAAGTTGAACTTGATAAAGTTCAACAGGTAGAAGGACCGACACCAATAGCTGAACCTGAGTCGGATTTGATTAGATCAGATTCGGAGCCCAATGTACCTGCACCATTAAGGCGATCCGATAAAGTACCATATCAGCCGGACAGATACTACTATTTCTTGGTCCGGGATAGTGATCCCATCGAACTCGATGAGAACGATGAGAATCTGATCACCTATATAGATGCAATGTAGAGACCTGATTTCGAGAAATGGCTTGAAGCCATGCAATTCAAAATAGAGTCCATGAAGGTCAATGATGTATGGACATTGGTTGACCCACCTGAAGGGGTTAAACCCATTGGGTGTAAATGGGTCTTCAAAAGGAAGAGGGACGCAAACAGAAAGGTGGAGACCTATAAAGCCCGTCTGGTTGCCTAGGGGTATCGTCAATGTTATGGTATTGACTATGACGAGACGTTCTCCCCTGTGGCAATGCTCAAATCCATTCAGATAATGCTTGCAATAGCTATCCATCTGGATTATGAGATCTGGTAGATGGATGTAATGACAGCTTTCCTGAATGGAGAGCTGACCGAAGAGGTGTATATGATACAATCTGAGGGGTTTACATCCACAGATGAGTCCAAGGTGTGCAAGCTTCAGAGATCTATTTATGGATTGAAGCAAGCTTCTCGAAGTTGGAATATGTATTTTGATAAGGTGATCAAAATGTATGGCTTCATTAAGAATGGAGAAGAGCCTTGCATCTATAAATGGGCAAATGGTCCAGTTGTGGTATTCCTTATCTTGTACGTGGATGATATTCTCTTAATCAGGAATGACATCCCCGCACTACAGGAAATAAAAGTTTGGTTATCATCGCAGTTCTCCATGAAGGATTTGGGTAAAGTATCCTACATCCTAGGGATGAAGATCTATAGGGATAGATCTAAAAGGATGCTTGGGTTATCCCAGTCCACGTACATTGACACTGTACTGAAGAGGTTCAGCATGGAGAATTCCAAGAAGGGCTATCTATCGATAGGCCATGAAATTTCTCTCTCTAAGAAGGATTGTCCGACAACTCCTGAAGAGAGAGAGCGTATACGTAGAGTCTCATATGCTTTGAATGTGGGATCTATCATGTATGTCATAACATGTACAAGGCTAGATGTGGCATACTCACTAGGAGTAGTGAGTAAATACCAATTTGATCCTGGAGAAAACCACTGAAAAGTGGTTAAAGCCATCCTTAAGTATTTGAGAAATACTAAAGACCAATGGTTGGTTTATGACGAGTCAGATCTGAAAGTTGTGAGGTTCACAGACTCCAGCTTTCAATTTGACCATGATGATAGCAGAAGCATGTCGAGTTATATCTTTATTCTGAATGGTGAAGCCATCTGCTGGAAGAGTTCCAAGCAGCATACTGTGGCAGACTCTATTTGTGAGGCAGAGTACATCGCAGCATCGGATGCCACGAAGGAAGCTGTGTGCCTGAGAAAATTCATCACCGAGCTCGAAGTAGCACCCTCCCTTGATGGTCCGGTCCTGCTCTACTCAACAGCATTGGCGCCATAGCTCAGGTGAAGGAACCCAAACCATACCAGTAGATGAAGCACATTTTGCACTGCTTCCACCTGATCTGAAAGATCGTGGATCGAGATGACGTCGACCTTCAGAAGATCGACGAAAAAGAGAACCTGACCGACTCCTTCACTAAAGCCCTGATGATAAAGGAGTTCGACAACCACAAGTCGAAGAGGGGTATTAGATACTGTGCCGAGTGAGTTTAGGATAAGTGGGAGTTGTTGGAAAATATGTCCCAAAAGCCAATCGTCAATCTGTTGACGATTGAGCAATCTTGTATTGTAATTAATTTATTAATAAATAAAATATATTTTTGATATTTTCATCATAAGTTTTAATCTTCTAATGAAC
Source organism: Elaeis guineensis (assembly GCF_000442705.2). Taxonomy (NCBI): domain Eukaryota; kingdom Viridiplantae; phylum Streptophyta; class Magnoliopsida; order Arecales; family Arecaceae; genus Elaeis; species Elaeis guineensis. The sequence goes on along the minus strand of NC_026001.2, from coordinate 73,485,471 downwards.
TCCGTTATTATGATGAAGTCCTTAGGACTATTTAGGTTCGATAAAGAGAGAATTTATCGATTAGTCCTTAAAACTGTTCACGACCAAATGATAGGCTGTTAATAAGGACAACAGCCTCTATCGAGCATAGGTCGCTGTAGGCCATATGGATTAGTTGTCCTCTTAACCAAGGAGTGTGAAGATACTGGTATGGCATACAGGTGAGATGTAAGGGTACATCATCATAGAACGTGACCAATTTTAGAGTATTCTGCTGTCGAGAATGTCTCTAATAGGATATAGGTATAAGTATCCCTTAGACCTGAGATCGCCTCAATGACTTGCAAGCAACTCACTGTGCTTTGGTACTGGACTAACTGAATTTCTAATTCAGTGACGGAAGGCTTCTGGGCACAGTCAAGTACTTACAAATTCAGAGTATGATTGAGATGGGATTGACCACTCCAAGAGTTGGAGAAGAATGAGTCGCTGTATTTCAATTTAGCAAAACCTTGGCCAGGATAATCCATCAAATGGATTTGATATTTTGAAATACAATGTAGACAACCTGATCAGAGTTGACAGTTAAACTCTGAGGTGTCCTATGAGCATTTTGGTCAAGGGGATGAATTATATAAAAACTATATCCGCATGGGTTCTAAAGATGTTGTTCTACATATTCGACCTATCCGACCATCGGGTACCATTGCTAGATGGTCACTTCGATTAGTATAAAAATTTGTTCTTATACTATCAACTTAGGTTCAGACCTATGAGGTCATACACATTAGAGTTCATGATCCGATCGGATGGTTGATCAACGATTAAAAATCATTCTAGGGTTAAACGATCAATACGATTGACATTTAACCTAGTGCAAGTGTTGCAGGAGGATCGATTAACAATTTGATTGCTAATTGAGTTAATTTGATTAAGCCAATAGGTTGAGATTAAGTCTAATTGAATATAATATAATTAGATTTAGTTTAGTCTTGATTGGATCAAGTCCAATTGATTTATTGGATAAGCCAAGTGCAAGGAAAAACTAGTCCTAGTTCAATTAGGACTTGGGTTAACCTAATTTTTAATTTGATTAAAATATTAAATCAGATTTAAATATAATTTAATATAATTAAATTAGACTCTTAATTAGATTAAGATCTATTTTAATTAGGTTGATTTAATTTTGGATTGATTTGGTTTGAGAAACCAAATTTGAACAAGTCATAGATTGAATCCTAGTAAGACTAGGATTCCACCTTGCACCACCTTAGCCCCCCACGCTCACTCTCTCTTATTCCATGCCCACTCTCTCTTATTTTGTATGATAAAACCCTCTCTCCCAGGTCTTCACGCATGCCCAAAACTTTTCTCTCTTTCTCTCTTACATGGAATGTGGTTGTGGATCAAGTCAAAGTAGGAATTAGTTTGGATTTCAAATTCTATGAGATAGAGTTTTAGGAAACCAAAACTCTTTCCTTATGGTACTAATTTTATCTAGATTTCTTTTTTGAGATTTTTGTGGCTTTTATGGCACATAATATGCACCCTTTGCTAGTGGTCCATGGTAGAAAAAAGGAGGGGACGCCCAAGAGTTGGGCGCCCCCTGTCTTGCCTTGTTTGGATAATCCTTGACTGGTATTTGACCTAGACAAGAACTCTTCTTATCTCTCTATTTAAAATGAATTTCTTCATGAAATTTTTTTAGATTGTAGTCATTGAGAGACCTTTGGGATGTCCAAAAATTAAAGAGAAAGAGTCTTGGGGCATGGAGATCTAATAGATACAAAACTAGGTGTCTAGGTTAGAGCAAAGAGAAGAAGAAGAGGGTATTCTTCTAGAGTTGCTGGGTTCATCTCTTTCCTTCCTCCATCTGTAAGTTTTCTAAGAGTGTCTCATCTAAAACTCTTTCTCCTACTTCTCATTTTTGGAAGAATCCAAATCAAGAAGAAGGAGGCATATGATCGATCATCGAAGAAAGATCAGCGCAGTACTAGCATACTGTGCTGATTTCTTAGACCAGAACTTCTGATCGTGATTCGTGGGCTCATGTGGATGACTCCTAGATACCGGACGTATGTGCGGCTCACAACATCATCCTCAAGCTCGAATCAGCAAAGTTAGAACGTCTAACTTGCAAGGTAATTGATTTGATCTATTATATTTTACATACATTAGATGTAGTATAGAAACATGTTGATATGATCAACATGTAGTTCTTGCTTTTTATATTTTAATTTTTGATTTAATGCTATATAATAATCATGTAATAGGATCTATAATCTAGGAATTCTTTGATTTTACAAGATAAATTTTAATTTATTTTAGTCTTCCGCTGTCTGATCTTGAAAAAATTTCAAGATCTAATCCTGAAACCCAAATCTGGTTTCTTCACCACCTTCTCGTCTGCACTCTCTGATCCTATTGAAGATCCACTTATATCCTATGAGCTTTACCCTTTCGAGTGGATCAACGAGTATCCATACATGTTGATCATTATGAATTTTATTTCAGACTCAAAGGCTCTAAGCCATTAATTGGAGTCAGACCTCTGCATGGTATCCATGTAGATGATCAAATCTTTATTGTTCTCATTGAGTTCAACAGAATCAAGTTTCGAAACTGAAAATCGAAGTATCTATCCAACGGATGCGGTACTCTACTGGATCTTCTTAATGGTGCCTCTACAATAGATTTTGGGTTTGATCTAATCAAATTTGATTCTATGAATTCACTAGATTGTATCGATTCTTCTACCTATCGAACTTCATCAGTTCCATATTAAAGGCATCAGTTCTTTCACCAAGATACTCCTTTTTCAAAAAGAAATGCCAAATAATTTTTGTTCTTTAGCATGGTAGAAGTTATATCTCCTAAATTCTTTAGGGTTATCCTACAAAATAATACATATAGGATCAAAATTCAAGCTAATCAGTCTACAAATGCTTGATATAAAATAAACACTCTCAAATTTTAAGGTAAGAAAGTATCAGCTTATGCCTAGTCCATATCTCATATGGAGTCTTTGCAACTCATTAATTCAGAATCTAGCTCAGAACATAATAAGTAGTCTCAATAGCATAAATCTAAAAGGAGACTGACAGACTTATGAATCTCATCATGGATCAAACTATATCTAACAAAGTTGATTCCAATAAGAGAGAATCCTATTCTCTTTTAGATATGTCAAAAAACTTACTGAAAGGCATTCTCCTCCTTGATCTAATCGAAGAGTTTCAATACTTTTTTTAATTTATTTTTTTACCTTATTAAAAAATTATTTAAATATTTCAAATAATCTAAATTTATGGAAAACATATTTATAGATGTAATACATCAATATGTATTAGATTCAGAACATCATTGGCTCGTTCATCTTTTCTAACAAAAGATGATTCAGCCATCTTACTAAGGAGATATGATTAATAGGTTGATAATGATTTACAATCATTGACTTTGAAAATTATCTCCTGTTGATCCTATTCATATTTATATGATCGAGCCTACAATGCTAAATATAGATTTTCATGATATTATTTACTCTAAGAAGTTTGTTTGTTGTGCACAATATACTAACAGGCTGTGTAAATATCATTTTTTAGTTATCCACATGATTTTGATATCATTCATAATAATATTATAAAATCATTAGATAATAGTGACAATCACTAAAATAATATTGTTAGAATTAAAAATAGGCTTGATGATTTCTAAAACCAAAATTGGAACATAACTTCCATCTCTAATGTTTAGGAACCTCTTGCTATTTTCAAACTTTCTACTAACCTGAAGTCATTGCAACAATTTGTATGAACTTTCAATATCCAATATCTAGATAGTAGTGACATAGATAAAGAAATCATAAGGTGTTATCATATAAGTATCTTATCCAGCAATCTTTGCTGATTTCTCTTTCTTTGCCTATTTGGATCAAGAAACTTTGTCAGACTAGATTAACCTTAGACTCTTCTGTCAATTCAGGCTCCTTAGTTCAAGCATGATTTTTTTGCACCTTCTTTTTTTTCTTTTTCAAAAGATTATTGTCCTACTGAAGACACATCTTTAGAGATACAAAAGAACTCCTTCAACATTTGAAAGATTTTTTTTTCACTACATATCATTAAATTTACAACTAAATTTATATTCTTTACTGCTCTCAAAAAATACCACACAATGATATGATCATTTGGCCACTTCTGATAAGTGTCTTTGATCGCATCATATGTATTGGATGTGAAAATATCAGGTACTGAATCCATAATCATATTTAAGATCCATTCGTACTCTAGAACTATTTACAACTTTCGATACCATCTATCGAAGTTGGATCCTATAAATATGTCATTGTCAAATAGTGAATGCAACAACGGATATCTAGCCATAACTGAAAGAAAAATATAAATCTCAATATTTATAAATTAATTAAATCTAAAGATTTGGACTTTAGTCTAAGATTCTCTCATTATTTTATACGAATTGATAGCCTCTACCTCCAATTCGAAGAATTACTTTAATTTCTTAGCGGGTACTAGAATCCACACAGACTGCATACAAGCCTGAAGATGGTTTGGTCAACCTATATGCATCTATGGGTAGGTTCTTCACCAATTATTTCTTTAAATAATTTTTAGTAATTAATTTAGCCTCAGATTTTATTTTAGGAGGCGATGGGCCTCCACTGAAAATTTTGGTTAGGTCAAACCATTAACATGAAGCTACTCAGTGATTCTAACTAATGAATGATTAGACCCAAAGATGGCTCGATCAACCCAACTATCATCAGATAGTACAATAGAGTCATCATATGATGAATGATAATTCTATCATTCAGAGAGAATACTAGACAGATGATGCTTGCAATATCAATCAGAAATAATGGACCCATTACTATTCATCTTAATGGGAGGCTATGATTCAATTATCTCCATAACTAGCTCATTTTATGGATCTAATAATTTAAAAAATTTAATTAATTTAGAGAAGAGAGAAGAAAAGATTAATCAGTAGACCATAATCTTTCCACTGACTTCATCAAGTTACTTAATCGGATTAATATTATGCTAATCGAACTGGCATCTAGATCGTCATACTGATCAATCTTAATGGCATAGGTCAACTCAAATCACTTAGCAATTTAATCAAGATATAATCTACCAAATTGATCAGATAAGTGAGATCGGTGGGAGAGTCTGCTAAGCTTGTCTTAGATACTATCAAAATAGTCAGGTAAGCCGCTCTCAATTAAAAATCATTGGTTAAAATGCCAAACTTATCTTAGACACCAATTGGTTAACTAGTTTCGATTTGACCAGCCTAATGATTTAGGTTCAACCAATAAGCCACAATCAAGGTCTATTTGGTCTAATCAAAAATTTAGACTTGACCATTTATAACTTTTATATTGGTTCTAAAGAAATTTTGATTTAATCTAATTCAATATTAGATTTAATCAATTTCTCTATATAGTCCATTAACTCTTTGATTATAACTTTAGATCTAACCCAATTAAGAGGATCTAATTTGAACTAACCCATGCCCCCATATTTTATACGAATGACATTAGATCTTTAATTCATAATTTTAGATCTAATCGATTCTTTACTTAATTCTCAATTAAGTTTAGCATCAATATGGGTTTAAATTTAGGTTTGAAATAATTTAAATTTTTTATTTTATAAATAATTTACAATAAATTTTATGCAAAGATTTTTTATTTTAAAATTAGATTGACTCAATCAACATTGAGCTGGCTACACGAGAGAACTAGATCAACTCAATTCAAAATTAGGTCGGCTCAGTAATTGTGCAAGCATAATTTAAGAAGTTTCAGATCTGAAAAATCTTATATAATTTTAAAATAAAATCAATAATAAATATTTTTTAGATCATATCTAAACTTATTATGACTCAAGATTTTATTTTTTCATAATTAAAATAATTTTAATCATATAGATTATATAATTTATTTTTCATATAATTTTGTATCACATACAACAAACTTAGGATGTCAAGATTTAGAATTTTACAAAAAAATAAGTTTTTTTTTTGCATTCTTCTTCATGGGATCAAATCACATGGCACCCCTACACATCATAAGAGCACCCCATCGAATGGGAAGAGAGGACCTTTAAATCTTTCTTGCTCCTATGATCGAATGGCCTGATGATCAACCCAATTCAAGTACTTGCTAATCGGATCATCTAATCTAATCACATATCATATATATTTAAATTTAGACTAATCTAAATTATATCAGATCTGATCATAACTTTAGATCACATCTAAGTCAGATCATAAATATCACATGCAATATACAAAATCAAATTTTATCAAAGATCAGTATAAACTAGGACAATCTTTTCACTGTAAGGGATAAATCTTATAGCAGGACAATCTTATATCAGTTTGTATGATCAACCATTAATTAAATTTAGATCTAAGATATCACATATCATATCTAAATTAAATTAAATTTCAGATTTAATATACACATATAACATATCATAATGAACCTAGGCTCTGATACCACTTTTGAAAAATGTAGATATTTTTATGTATGCATTTTAAAATTTTTTTGAATAAATTATAGTAAAAGATAATTAGATTAATCAAATTAATCTAACATGCATATAATATAATCATCAAATTAATCTACTCTAGGATCTATGATATGATATATTGCATATAAAATCTGAAATAATTACATTATAAAATTGCATGCATGGATGTAAGCAGTAGATCACATCTACTTCTAATCTGAGTTCAGAACTTGATATCTGAGCATAAGTCGATGATTGCCGCTGCTGATGAATATGATAGAGAGGGTTCTCACTGATTGCTCATAGCCACACATGCGTTCGGCCTCTACGAAAAGTTCACTTGAAGCCTTGATTTGATCGGTCTTCTCGGGGTGCTAGCTCATGTGAAGACCTTCTTCTTGACTGATCTAGATCTTTTCTTCAAATTTTTGAAATCTTTTCAAAGATTGAAAATAGACTTCTGAATGAGATGAAGAGATGAAAGAAAGATGGAGAAGAAATAATTTTCTTTTCTTTTTCTCTATTCCCAAATTTTAAGGAAGAAATCCTAGAATTTAGTTTTTGTGCTAACCCAAAGAGAGAGAACTCTCCTCCTCTTTTTCATACCATGAAATTGTTAGATGTGTGTCCTAGATGCCAGATCGGCTGACACATTTTTATACAGATCTAAGGGTAAATTTATAATTTTGACTATAAATTAATAAATGAGTTATTCTTCTATCACATTGTGTATATAGTGTCTGTGATACATCCTTTGAGTTAGTAGGAATGTCAATTTATATTTTTAAAAGTTGAAAATTTAAGACATGAATTTACATAACTAACTCATAAACAGCTCCTGACCATAGGATCATCACGAGAATGGTGATCGATCTGGAAGGTTGGTGTATGATCGCTTCCTTAAGGTAGATGTGTCTTGAGTCTATGGTGTGGAGATACCAAAGTGAGAGTACAAATATTCATTGAGAACGAGAGTACTGAGCATGACCATATCGAGCAGTCATAAGGAAGTCTACCTTCTCGTCGATGACTAGCTCGATGCTGTAGTTGTGTGTCTAATTCTTTGACCTGAGGTGCATCGACAGTTCACCTTGAGTGTGTTATAATTTGACTATACCATAACTCGATCTTCTAGCCATTCGAAATCCTGAGGTGTATGTTGGCTGTAGCATTTTCATTGTAGGAACTAGGTCGCACCAAGATGGGATCTATCAACTTCGGTAGATGAGAGGAGTAGTCCTATGATAATCGAAAGATCGAGTCCTTAAGCCCATGGCCATGGCAGAGTGAAATAATGGAAAAAGAGTTTTCCATTGGGGTTTCACATTGGACTCGAATCGATCGATTGATTCATATGACTGATGTTGGATTTGACGATTTTACCTTAATCCTAATTCAGTCGGGATTCATGATAGAGGAACTCAATCACACAGATAGCTGCATCGAGAGGTTCATCTTCAATTTTGATGGGTTGCCACCACATACTGCTAGGTGTCATGGTGGATTTTGAGAGAAATTAGAATGATATTGATGATCGATCATTCTAATTGTCTGAATCAGAAGAGTTCTGGTCCATCGAAAGGTATTTCGATGATGTCGATGATGAGATCACGACATGTCTCATTACCATACAGAATTGAACCTAATTGGGTCATACAAATAAGGGTTAGGGTCTGGATGTCATCAATTGGTCTAGCCCAATTGATTTGGATAAGATCCAATTAGGTTCAAAAAAATCGTGCTAGCACACGATTGAGCCTAACTTTCTCCTCGTGTAATCTTTTTTATCTCTACTGAGCCAAATATGATTTGACTCATCCAGAGAACCTTTGAAAGATTTTTTTCAATCTAAATAAAGCTTGTCTAACTCAAAAAAGGCTTGTCTTAATTCATGAGATGAATTTAAGATAACACCTGCTAATTCCTAGTACCTGCCAATTTTATTTTAGGACATCTGTCAAAAGTTGACATATGGGTCTTAAACTGAAGAGGGCTTATTGGAAGATTTTTTATGGAGTGTCCACATGCTAAAACTATATCAAATTGGGTGCCATAATCAGATTATGGCATGAGTCCAATTGGATTAAAGTGGGCGCCCTAAATGGATAAGAACCAAAGAGTCCTGATAAACATGGACTCTTTGGCGCCACCTCTATTTGTGCTTATCCAATGTTGGTGCCATCTTTTGGAGATAAGGTAGGATTCTTATCTGATATGATCAGATGACATCACTCCACCAATAAATTTTTTCTAAAATTTATTAAATTTTTTGATTGGTTGAATGATGTGGCACTGCGCAGCATGCAGGGTCTATATAAACCCTGCTGCACCTAGGGTTTCATGAAAGAAGTTGTTTTATGCACAAAACCCAATACCTGCCACCCCCTCCCCTCTTCTCTATATCCTCCCTTCTCTCCTTCCTCCCCTCTTCATGTCCAAAGAGTTGGACATCCATCTGGCAAATATCCAAGGCGTGGTGACGCCTGGAACAGAAGGCTGCAGGACTTCTTCGACAGGCTGCTGCTCCAACTTCAGGAAGACTTTTGAAGATCTTCCCAATCAGATTTAGATCTGATTTTTGGAGCATAGATTTGCAAGGAGAAGACATTCTAGGTACTTCCTGAGTGGATACCGGTAGAGGCCAGATGCTTGCGTGGCTACATCAGAACCTCGAGCTGTGCAGAGATCATCTACAGGGTAATCAAATTACCCTTAAGGTATTACTTGTTTCCTCATCCCTTTTAGATTTATTTTAGACTTAATATCAAATATGAAGATTAGATCTAGAGACTTAGATCTAAAATATATATAAGATAATTTTTTTTTTAAATTATTCCACCCCAGATTTGATGAAATCTGGAAGATCCTACGAGGAAAAATGGTGTTCCTCCTTCAACTGGTATCAGAGCCAGGTTGTTGGCTCTATTTTAGATCTAATTTTAATTTTTATTTATCTAATATTTAAGATTTTAGATGTTACATTAGATATGATAGGATTTAAAATTAAAATATTTAAAAATTAAGTCTAAGAAGATCTAACATGCATAAGATGCATGACTAGACTAGGATTAGTTGAATTCATGAATAGTCTTAAGTCTTATGTTTTAATGAGATTAAAATATGAATTAAATCTAATTTATTTTTTATTTTTTTGATGTTATAAGTATTATAATCAGATCAAAAAATAAAAAATAAAATTTTATTTTTTTTCATAAAATTGATCTGCTGAATGCCTAGACTAGTTGTAGAATTGTTCTAGTAACTTGTCTAGAATAAATTTAATTTTGAATAGTTCAATTTAAATCTTATTTTTTAGATATTACATGTGATGTATCAGATCTGAAAGCATGTTAATTAGATCAATTTTTGATACATGAGATGTATGCAAAGCATGTATTAGTTAAATCTTAAATTGTATATGTGATATGTTAATTTAGATCTAACTAGTTTTGTAGTTAAATTTATATTTCTGATTAAGGTATTCCTCATGGCCGTTCGATCATAAGAACAAAGTAAAATTTTAAGACCCTCTCTTTTCATTCAATGGGGTGTTCATATGACGTGTAGGGATGCCGCGCGTTCATCCTTAATCAGAAATCAAAACTTATTTTTCTGCAAAACCCTAGATCCTGAAACCTTAGGATTTATTTTACATATTTTGTTTATGAACCCAAACTTAATTAATGAATTAAGCTTATGAAATTAAGTTAGGTCTAAAATTGAGAATTTCAGATCTAAGATATTTTCATAAAATTAGGTTCGGACTTGGGTAGCTCAATTAGGTCTAGCGGTTGGTCAAATCGAATCAAGAGTTGGTTAGGTAGGATCATGAAAGCTAATAATTGACCAGCCTAATAGGATTAAGTCTGGGTCAAGGTCAAATCACATTTGGATGTGACTCGATCAAGTTAAGACCTAATTTGGCTCAGTGGTTAGAACCTGGATTGTAGGCTAACCCAATTAGTTCTGGTTCGACAATTTGGTGTCTAAGATAAGTTGGGCAGATGCGATCGATTAGTTTTTAATTGGAAGCTACTCGACTCGAATACATTCTTGTCGAGTTAATGGCATATCCCTCCCACCGGTCTCATTTATCTGGCCATATGTGTCGACTCAGTTCTGATTAGAGGTGGCTAACAATTCGAGCTAACCCATGCCACTAGATTAGTCATAATTGTTATGACTATGTCAAGTCAAGTTTAATGAGATCTAAATCAAATCTTTGTGAGAAAATATTAAGTCTAGGTCTTCCACCATTGTGGATGTGCGGGCCCTTCCTGGGGTTGATTGTTCTCGGCTGGTTACAGTGGCTCAGTTGCATCGAAAAGATGCAACCATGTCCATTAGGCATTGGATGCTATGAATTAGAGGATGGGTTGGGCTCAATATTTCGGATACGGTGAGGGACCCAATCAGGAATCTAGTTCGTGCAAATGGTGGGTTTGGCTTAACTAAAGATTGGAGCAATATCCCGAAAATGATGAGCTTCATGAATTAGAGACCAAGTTTTAGGTACACCATGATTAGAGAATCATTGGATAAGAGTTGTCCACTCATTGGTTGACCCATCATCAATAACTGTTAGGTGAGGTGGTGAGCCAGTCGGTGAGACCGCACCACCCACTAAAAATCACTGATCACGGAGATTTTCACATCTCTACCAAGGGAGTGTAGGGATCTGAGAAAATAGTGGGAGCTTAATTTGTCTAAAAATAAAATCCCTAAATAAATTGGTTAAGTCTAATTACAAAATCTAACTAGAAACTTTTGACTCTCTACAGGAAACATGTCTGCCTCAAACCCCCTGACCAAAATACTAGACAACCACAGATTGACTGGACCCAATTTCAAAGACTGATTGAGAAACTATAGAATTATTCTAGATTCTAAAAAATTGACTCATATCTTAGATCAGGACCCACCTGCCATACCAGCACGTCCGACTGCTGAACAGAGAGCAACTCTGAAAAAGTGGATGGATGATGATAACAAAGCAAGGTACTACATGTTGGGTGCAATGTCTAATGACTTACAGTGCCAACATGAGAATATTTTGACTACCCATCAAATGTTGGCTCACCTGCAAGAGTTGTTTGATGAACAGAGTCGCACGGCTAAGTATCAAGTCTGTCAAAGACTTTTTAAGGCCAAGATGCGTGATGGGCAGTTAGTCCAAAATCATTGTTTGATAATGATCAAGGATCTTGAGGAGCTTGAGAAGCTCGGTATCATCTTAGACAAAGATTTTCAGATTGATGTGATCCTTCAATCCTTGTCCGATGCATATGGTCAGTTCATCATGAACTTCCATATGCATAAGATGTAGTGTACCTTGGCCGAGTTAATGAACATGCTGGTTATAGCTGAGCTTTCTATGAAGGGTTCAAAAGGCGCAGTTCTTACTGTGGAGCGGACTTCTTCCAAGAGAAAGTCTTTTGGAAAGAAAAAGAAGTCTATAAAGAAGCAGAAGGTGGATGGCAAGAAGAAGAAGACAGAACCGAAGAAGAAGGCTGCTGATAAGGAAAAATATTTCCACTGCCAATCAGACGGCCATTGAAAGCGGAACTATCCTTAGTACCTAGCCACCCTGAAGAACAAGAAGCATGGTCCTTCTAGAGGTATGCTCATTTTAGAGTCTAATCTTACGGTTTCTTCTACATCCAGTTGGGAGCTTGACTTTAGTTCTAGTGCTCATTTGTGCACTTCTATGCAGGATCTTGAGGAGAGCAGGAGACTGAGGGATGGGGAGATGATCCTACGCATCAGAAATGGAGCAAGAGTTGCTGCTGTGGCCATGAAAACCTACCCTCTGCGATTATCGTTAGGATTAGATTTAGTTTTAAGAGACTGTTATTATGTGCATGCAGCAAGTAGGAATTTGATTTTTGTTTCATGTTTAGCACAAGAAGATTATGTGATTAGCTTTCATAAGGACCATTGTAATATTTTTATGAAAATAATAAAGCTGCAGTTGATTTTCTTATTAACGGTCTCTATCAGCTACATATTGATGTATCTATATTTAATATCAGCAAAATATGAATGCTATAAGAATTAAAAGGCCTAGAGATAGTCTAAATAATAGGTATCTGTGGCACCTAAGGCTAGGTCATATAGCGAAAGACAGAGTTAACCAATTGGAGAAATTGAGCTATTGAGTCCGTTGACTTCTGAGTCATATCCAGTTTGTGAATCATGCCTTCAAGGCAAAATGACCAAGCTTCCTTTGTGGGACATGGGGAAAAGGCCACAGACCTACTTGCTCTAGTACATACGGATGTATGCTGTCCATTTGATGTGCTGGCTAGAGGCAACTACGTCTACTTCATTACCTTTACCGATGATATGTCTAGGTATAGGTATGTGTTTCTAATGAAACACAAGTCTGAAACTTTTGAAAGGTTCAAAGAATTCAGACATGAGGTAGAAAAATAAACAGAAAAGCCCATTAAGGTTCTTCGATCAGATCGAGGAGGTGAATATCTTAGTCGGGAGTTCTTAGACTATCTTAAGGAAAATGACATAGTCTCTCAATAGACTCCACCTGGAATACCTTAACTTAATGGGGTTTCAGAATGGAGCAACCAAACCCTATTAGATATGGTCCGTTCCATGATGAGCTTCACGGACCTTCCCAAATTTTTTTGGGGACATTATCTCATGACAGTAATTTATGTATTGAATAGAATTTTCTCTAAAATCGTTCCTACCACATCATATGAGATATGGCATGATAAGAAGCCAAGTCTGAATCATCTCAAAATTTGAGGTTGTCCGGCTCATGTCAAGAGACAGCAGGCGGACAAGTTAGAGTTCAGATCTTTTAGAGCTCGATTCATAGGATATCCTAAAGAGTCATTAGGATACTATTTCTATATTTTGGAAGACCACAATGTGATTGTGAGTCGAAATGCTATTTTTCTTGAAAAATAATTTATTCAAGATGGGGGCATCCGAAAAATAATTAAGCTCAAGGAGAATGTCTCCCAAGAGCAACGAGCTAAAGAACCTGAGGAACCTAATCAATCAGAACCAGTCCTAACACAACCTCTTCCACCTCGTAGATCGACTAGGATTTTTCGTCCTCCTGAAAGGTACTTAGATACTATACAAGAAGATGTAGAGAAAATATTCCTCACAGAAAATGAGGCTCATGGTGATGATCCCAAGACCTATGACGAGGCGATATCAGATATCGACTCTGAGAAATGGTTAGAGGCAATGAGATTAGAAATTGACTCGATGCACTCAAACTAAGTCTGGACCTTGGTAGATCCACCTGAAGGTGTTGTACCTATTGGGTGTAAATGGATCTTCAAGAGAAAGATAGGTGCAGATGGGAATGTGGAGACATTCAAGGCTAGGCTCGTAGTGAAAGGTTATAGTCAGCGTGAAGGCATTAACTATCAAGATACCTTCTCGTCTGTAGCCATGCTAAAATTCATCCGCACATTGCTTGCTGTTGCAGCCTATTTTGATTATGAAATATGGCAGATGGACGTAAAAATGGCGTTCTTAAATGAATATCTTGAGGAAGATATCTATATGAAACTGTCACTTGATTTCACATCCAGTGATGATGATCACAGGATCTGCAAGCTGTAAGGTCCATTTATGGACTTAAGCAAGCATTTCGGAGTTGAAATATTCATTTCAATAATGTGATCAAAATGTTTGGTTTCATCAAGAATGAGGAGGAACCATGTGTGTTCAAAAAGGTCAGTGAGAGCGCAGTTATCTTCCTCATACTATACGTAGATGACATCCTCCTGATTGGAAATGATATTCCCATGTTGACCTCAGTCAAAGTATGGTTGTCTAAGGAGTTCTCTATGAAAGATCTAGGAGAGCCATCCTTTATACTGGGTATTAAGGTCTATAGAGATAGACCAAATAGGATGCTGGGACTTTCACAGAAGATGTACATAGAGGAGGTGCTAAAAAGGTTTAGCATGAAAAACTCCAAAAGAGGTTTAGTACCTTTTAGACATGGCATTCATCTCTCCAAGAAGATGTTCCCTAGCACACCTGAGGAGATTGAATGCATAAGCAAGATCCCTTATGCTTCGGCAATAGGGAGCCTCATGTATGCCATGCTATGTACACGATCTGATATAGCCCATGCTGTGAGTGTCACAAGCAGATATTAGTCGAATCCAGGAGAAGAGCACTGGACTTCTGTGAAATGTATCCTTAAGTACTTGAGAAAGACTAAGGATATGTTTCTAGTCTTTGGGAATGGAGAATTCCAGATTCGGAGATATACAGACTCAAACTTTATGTCTGATATAGATGATCAAAAGTCGACATCTGAGAGTTTGTTCATTTGCAATGGTGGTGCAGTTAGCTGGAAGAGTTCCAAGCAGACGGTGATTGCTGATTCCACCATAGAGGCAGAGTACATTGCTGCATCGGAAGCTGCGAAGGAGGCATTCTGATACAAAAAGTTTGCCACAGAGCTTGGAGTGATGTCATCGGATGCCATATCTCTTTACTGCGACAATAATGGCACCATAGCCCTAGCTAAAGAGCCAAGGTCTCACCAGAAGTCAAGTACATCGAGCGGCGATTCCATTTGATCCGTGATTACCTCGAAAAGGGTTATCTCATGGTCAAGAGAGTCGACTCCATAGACAATGTGGCAGACCCGCTGACTAAGCCATTAGGCCAATCGAAGATCGAAGCCCACCTTGAGAAGATGGGACTTAGATATGTAGCCAATTGGCATTAGGTCAAGTGGAAGTTTGTTAGATGTGTGCCCTAGATGCCAGATCGGCTGACACATTCCTGTACAGATCTAAGGGCAAATTTATAATTTTAACTATAAATTAATAAATGAGTTATTCTTCTATCATATTGTGTACATAGTGTCTGTGATACATCCTTTGAGTTAGTAGGAATGTCAATTCATATTTTCAAGAGTTGAAAATTTAAGATATGAATTTACATAACTAACTCATAAACAGCTCCTGACCATAGTATCATCACGAGGATGGTGATCGATCCGGAAGGTTGGTGTACGATCACTTTTTTAGGGTAGATGTGTCTTGAGTCTATGGTGTGGAGATACCAGAGCGAGAGTACAGGTATTCGTTGAGAACGAGAGTACTAAGCGTGACCATATCGAGCAGTCATAAGGAAGTCTACCTTCTTGTCGATGACTAGCTCAATGCTGCAGTTGTGTGTCTAGTTCTTTGACCTGAGGTGCATCGACAGTTCACCTTGAGTGTGTTATAGTTTGACTACACCATAACTCGATCTCCTAGCCATTCGAAATTCTGAGGTGTATGTTGGCTGTAGCATATTCATTGTAGGAACTAGGTCGCACCAAGATGGGATCTATCAATCTCGGTAGATGAGAGGAGTCGTCCTATGATAATCGAAAGATCGAGTCCTTAAGCCCATGGCCATGCAGAGTGAAATAATAAAAAAAAAGTTTTCCATTGGGGTTTCACATCGGACTCGGATCGATCGATTGATTCATATGACTGATGTTGGGTTTGATGATTTCACCTTAATCCTAATTCAGTCGGGACTCATGATAGAGGAACTCAATCACACAGGTAGCTGCATCGAGAGGTTCATCTTCAGTTTCGATGGGTTGCCACCACATACTGCTAGGTGTCACTGGTGAATTTTGAGAGCAATTAGAATGATATTGATGATCGATCATTCTAATTGTTTGAATCAGAAGAGTTCTGGTCCATCGAAAGGTATTTCGATGATGTCGATGATGAGATCATGACATGTCTCATTATCATACAGAATTGAACCTAACTGAATCACACAAATAAGGGTTAGGGTTTGGATATCATCAATTGGTCTAGCCTAATTGATTTGGATAAGATCTAATTAGGTTCAAGGATATCGTGCTAGCACACAATTGAGCCTAACTTTCTCCTAGTGTAATCTTTTCTGTCTCTACTGAGGCAAATGTGATTTGACTCACCCAGAGAAACTTTGAAAGATTTTTCTCAGTCTAAATAAAGCTTGTCTAGCTCAGAAAAGGCTTATCTTAATTCATGAGATGAATTTAAGACAACACCTGCTAATTCCTAGCACCTGCCAATTTTATTTTAGGACATCTGTCAAAAGTTGACATATAGGTCTTAAACTGAAGAGGACTTATTAGAAGATTTTTTGTGGAGTATCCACATGCCAAAACCACATCAAATTGGGTGCCATAATCAGATTATGGCATGAGCCCAATTGGATTAAAGTGGGCGCCCCAAATGGATAAGAACCAAAGAGTCCTGATAAACATGGACTCTTTGGCGCCACCTCTATTTGTGCTTATCCAATGTTGGCACCATCTTTTGGAGATAAGGTAGGATTTTTATCTGATATGATCAGATGACATCACTCCACCAATCAAATTTTTTCCAGAATTTATTGGAATTTTTTGATTGGTTGGATGATGTGGCACGCGCAGCATATAAGGTCTATATAAACCCTGCTACGCCTAGGGTTTCGTGAAAGAAGTTATTTTATGCACAAAACCCAATAGCTGCTGCCCCCTCCCCTCTTCTTTACATCCTCCCTTCTCTCCTTCCTTCCCTCTTCACGTCCAAAGAGTTGGACGTCCATCTGGCAAAGATCCAAGGCGTGGTGACGCCTGGAACAGAAGGCTGCAGGACTTCTTTGACGGGCTGCTGCTCCAACTTCAGGAAGACTTTTGAAGATCTTTTCAATCAGATTTAGATCTGATTTTTGGAGCATAGATTCATAAGGAGAAGATGTTTCAGGTCCTGCCTAAGTGGATACCGGTAGAGGCCAGATGCTTGCGTGGCTATATCAGAACCTCGGACTGTGCAGAGATCATCTACAGGGTAATCAGATTACCCTTGAGGTATTACTTATTTTCTCATCCCTTTTAGATTTATTTTAGACTTAATATCAAATATGAAGATTAGATCTAGAGACTTAGTTCTGAAATATATGTAGGATAAATTTTTTTTTAAATTATTCCATCCCAGATTTGATGAAATCTGAAAGATCCTACGAGGAAAAGTGATTTTTTTCCTTCAAAAATCATGCCCAAGGCTCCTCACCATGAAAGCTCACTTCCTAGTCTCTTACACGCACACAACAAAAAATAGATCCTTTTTTATTAGACATGTAAGGAGGTAGGGTGAAGAGTCCAACAACATTTGGACTCTTCCATGAGATATCACCTCCCTTCACAACTCCACTCCAATACACACCCCAAAAAAATATGGGATGCCTCCTTTCTTATTTTTCTATGGTAGAACCAGATCCTATCTAATTTCCCATGACAATCTCCTCAAAATGTCGCATACATAAGAAGAAAAAAAATAAGTTGGCATGTAGAGTAATTTGGATAAGAACAGATTCTCTTGATAAGGAATATTTTGAAATCTAATTTTAAAATCTTTCTTTTATCAAAACCAAATTAGATTTGGACATAAGAAAAGGAAGGAGAAGATCTCTTTGGCATGAAAAAATCTCACACAAAAATCTTTTGAGCATGGAGAAAGTTGGTATCAAAGTAGGAGGCACATGGGGAGGAAGAGTCCAATCCTATATGGACTATAAGTTTCCTTATTTCAATCCAAATCAAATCACATCTGGTTTAGTCCAAATAAAATATATAAAATTTAATCTAAGTAGGTTCATAAATTTTTAATCAAATTTTAATCAAATTAAGAATTGATTGATCAAAGTTCTAATCAAATCAGAGATATTTCTTTCTTAGTGATTAGATCATCTTATAACCTAATCAGATCAAATATAATTGAATCTAATTCAATTAGATTTTATTTAATCCTATTTGCTCAATTAAATTGAGCTAATTAGCAATCTAATTATTAATTAATCTTCATTAATTCACTAACACTAGATGAATAAATTTATTATAATTTTTGCATAAAGTTAATCATCAATCGAATTGACGATTAAGTCCTTGAATGATTCTCAATCGTTGATCAACCACATGAACAGTCAGAAATTTCTTTTGAGTATGACCCCATAGGTTGAACCTAAGTCAGTAGCACAAAAATAAATTTTTGAACCAATCAATGTAACCATCTAGCAATGATGACCCAACGTTCAAATATGTCGAATGATGGTGAAGCAATATTCAAGAACCTATTAGCATATGGTTACCATATAATTTATTCCTTTGATCTTAATGCTCAAAAATGATCTAAAATTTAATTGTCAATCCTAGATAAGTCATCCACATTGTATTTCAATCTTTCAAATTCATTACATAGATTATCTGAGTTCAGATTTTACTAAATTGAAATTCATTGATACATTAACTCCTACTAATTCGGAGAGATCAATCCCATCTTGATTCATGCATCGATTTGATAAGTATTTGACTGCATCTAGAAACCTTCCATTATGGAATTAGAAACTCAGTTACTCTGGCACCAAAGTATAGTGAGTTGCTTGCAAGTCACCGTGATGATCTTTGATCGGAGGGACACTTATACCCATACCCTTTACGAGCTATCTTTGACAGTAGAGTGCTTCGCAGTTGGTCACATTCAGTGATGATGTACTCCTATATCTTACTTGCATGCCATATCAGTGTCTCTATACTATTTGATTATGAGGACAACTGACGTATATAGCACTCAATGACCTACACTTGATATGGCTATCATCCTGATAATAGTATATTGTATGGTCGCAAATCAGTTTAAGGATTATATGATAAATCTTTCTTTATCGATCAAAGTAATCCTAAGAACTTCATCACAACATAGGAGTTTGTTAGAAGACGTCACCTTGTGATGAAAAAAGCCAAATAATTTTTATTATTTATCAATTCATATTCATTTATAATTAGTACAATCATCAAATGATTGGTTTTAGGATATATTTTCCAACAATAACACCATGACAAATCATAAATCATCACATCATCAATAATGAACATATGACCAAAGCTTAAATATATAAGTTAGTATAATGTATGTGTTATGATTAACTTGGTATATCCAATAGTATAACTAAGTGGTTAAAATTTAAATTCAAATTATAATCAATAACACAAACCATAATCATGCCATAGCATTCCAAAAGACAATAACATATTATTTCTTCTCATTATTTCACGACTGGATAAATGCTAATGACCGGCATATCTAAGAAAAAAAATACTGAAAGTTATCCATTTATCGGGCATAAGGTTTATTTCTAATTAGGCGAAAAGATATAACATTTAAAGAGATGAAACTGTAACACGAAATACCATAGTGTTTTGATATTATTAACAAAGATCTACAAAGCAAAGATATTCAGATTTAGAGCTTTAAGGTTCTTAAAGTTGTCATTTTTTAGATGTTGCGTGCTTATAGTTTCAGAATATATAATCATAAGTTACCATTGTTAGTTCCATCTTTGAAGAAAGTAGAAGCTCATGTATAATTATTAAAAAAAAATAAGAATAAAATAATATGAGAATTAATCAATGTTAAGGTCTACTAAATGATATGGAAAAACAAACGAGAATCTCATGTTATTAGACATAACCACATATATAATTGGACGATCAGAGGATTTAAACTTTAGATCTGTCCTAACCACAACCTTATTCAACAAATTAATTGATAATATACTTATACCTTTCAAACTCTTGTATACAATTATCAACACAAACCCCTAGCCATCATCTAAGATTCCCTATTTGGTTGCTCCATGCTTCCCACCCAATTGAGACACCTGAGAATAGAAAAAAAAAATAAGGAAGTACCAGGGGAAAACATAAGAAAAATCAACAAAAACAAAGTAAAGGCAGAAGAAATTAATAGATAAGACCTTTTCCCACATAGATTGATCATTTTTTCTCTTTTTGCTTCTTTTTCTTTTCATTTTTTCCTCTTTTTCAGAGTCAAAAATAGAGCACCCGAGGGAGATCAGAGGGGTTTCTTCGATCCCCATTGGGGCATTTTCTCAAGCATATAAGATTTTTTGTGTGAGTTGTGGCTGTGTGATCTGGTCCCTTAAGGTTTTGAGAGCTTAATCTTGGTACAAGCATGATATTTTGTTGGGTTTGAGAATTTTTTGGCTCACTCCATCCAGATGTCCGCTTTTGGACCTACTTTTCATCTCCTGCTCCACACCAAAAATCATAGAGCTTACACTTCTCCCTCACCATGTCTTACCATTTTATAAGATTATAAAAAAAATGAAAAATATAGATAGGAAGAGTACTAACCAGAACTACATCAAAGAATGTGTGGAATGACATGTTGCTCATAAGACCAAAGTAAGGGTTTTAGATCGGCGATGCGAAGAGTGAATTGGGGAGATAATATTTGCTTCAGCACCATCTCCAACCTTCGACAACATCCCTC
The DNA here is from genome assembly GCF_000442705.2 of Elaeis guineensis. Classification (NCBI taxonomy): domain Eukaryota; kingdom Viridiplantae; phylum Streptophyta; class Magnoliopsida; order Arecales; family Arecaceae; genus Elaeis; species Elaeis guineensis. Next base: position 73,464,623 of record NC_026001.2, on the reverse strand, counting down.
CTCCAGATCCCAACTCCCTCTCACATAGGTGAAGCGGCCTCTACCTTTATTTCTTTTGATGGATGGGTGAGAGAGGGGGGAAAAGGTATGGCAATGAAAAGTTCCAAAAGAAAAATAAATCGTATCTTCTCTAATTTGAGAATCATCATATTTAAAGTAAGATTTAGTCCTCCCTCCTCTTAAATGGTGGTTTCTATCATCCAGCAGCTTTATGGATGACTGCATTTAAAGCATATGGATTTGATGAACAAAATGTAGTATGTTAGATGCACGACACTTGGGATATTAGATATATGACACTTGTTGCATTGGAGATCACTGACTTTTTCTTTAATATATTTGGATCGATTGTTAGTTAAAATTTGGCTAAAACTCGACTAACTTATGCAGCACGATTTCTAAAAAAAATCTTGATCTAAGAAAATCAATTAGAACTCTGTCAAATATTTTAAGAAGGAAAAAAAAATAAAAATTAGATAAGAATGTTAAAAAAAGTTTCTTAATTTAATACAATATGGAATCATATTTTTATAATTATTTTGAACTTTGTCAGCAATGCATTAGCATGACAAATCTTCAATAAAATAGCCACAACTTTCTCAACTAAGTTCCAAATAAGGTATTTTAAGATGGGATGAAAAGATAACTCAATGTAGGGGAAAAAAATGGTTTGAGTTTCAAGTTTAATTTGTTCCAAGAATGCATCTATCTTTGAATTAATATGCATAAGACTGTGTTTAGCTTTTTGATTTGACCTACTATTTCTAATTTTATAAAATTTATGGTCGCTAGACACTTTTAAGTTAAATGAAAACCCATATATACCTCCTTCAAATCTATGACAGAGGTTTGGAGGCTACCTTCAAGTCTTGTGAACGTGAAGGGTGTGGATTTGGCCATCGATCTTGTTCTAGTATAAACACATCTTTGGCATCTTCATCCAACTTGGTGATGCTTGACCAATTTCGTTCCTCTAATGAGATCTTAATTTGATCACTAAGTTTGATTTAAGGGAAACCAAGAACATATTGTCATTAGATAGTGCTTTTCTGACCTACATTTGATAGCTCATATCTGGTAAATGAAGAGGCATCCCTTTAAAGTGCTCCATGTATATAGAATCATCTCCATTTAGAGGTGCCAATTTGAATTTCATTACAATGCTCTCAGGATTTTAAACTACAAAATAAAAAACATGGTTGTGATTGGGATTACAATTACTAGGTAATCCTAAAAGATTTGAAACAAAAATCCCACAAGAGGAATAGAAACCATAAGCAGTCACAACACCCATTCCATATTTTCCATTTTGAATTTAATTTTTGAAGTCATGGCTAGTTGTTATTTGTTTCTATTGGTTCATCATTGGTTCTACATTACAATATAATAAACTATTAGTGATGAAAGCTTTGATGACAAAAAAAATTATTAACAAAAAAATTATTTTTGGTAATGAAAATTAGCTTTTTTACACTACTAAAGTTAGTAATTTCTTTCACGACAAAAAAATCTTTATCATAAAATTATATCACCAACTATTGGGCACCAATTCCCACAATATAGAGAATTTTTTGTGATGAGATTTATTATATCGTGATAAATTTTAGTGCTATTAACAATTCGTATATTTTATGATGAAAATCTCACATCACTAAATATCTATATTTTTGGTGACTTGAATTTTATATCACTTATTATTATTTTATTTTCTAAAATTAGAATTATCTGTAGCTACTTTTGATGATAAAAATAATAGCATCACTAAATATCTTGCTTCAATTTTCATTATGTAGAGGAAATTTTATTGTGATGATATTTACTATATCATGATAAAATTTAGCATCACTAATAATTCATAAATTTTATGATAAAATATTTTGAGCCACTAAATATCTATGTTTTTAGTGACTTGAATTTTGCATCACCTATTTTTATTTCATTTCAAAAGTTAGAATTTATCTATAACCATTTTTTGTAATAAAAATAATAGCATTTCCAAATATCTTATGCCAATCCCTACAATATGGAGAAAACTTTTTTGTGATGATATTTACTATATCGTGATAATATTTAGCATCACTAATAATTTATAACTTTCATAATGAACTATCTTGAGTCACTAAATATTTATATTTTTGGTGATTTGAATTTCACAATAGCTATTCTTGTTTCATTTTCAAAAATTAGAACTTATTTATAAGTACTTCTTGTAATAAAATAATAACATCACCAAATATCTAGCATCAATTTTCACCATATGAAAGAAATTGTTTTGATGGTATTTATTATATCATGATAAAATTTAATATCACTAATATTTTATAAATTTCATGATAAAATATCTTGAATCACTAAGTATTTATGTTTTTAGTGACTTGAATGTCTCATCACCTATTCATATTTCGTTTCAAAAAATTAGAACCTATATATAATTATTTTTCATGATAAAAATAATAGTACCAATAAATATCCGGCCAATTCCCACTAGGGGTGCAAACAAGCTGGGTTGGACCAGATCATGACTGACACCGATTTGATCCAATGTTTTCATTAGATTCAGATGTTAGATCCAAACCTAATCCAATAAAAGATCGGGTCGGATTAGATCCATGGCTAAAATTTTTGATCCAATAGGTTATTTGGATTGGATCTAAAAATAACATAGCCCCAACCAAAAAATTTGAGTCTACATCAGGTCTAGGTCAAGTCCAGGTTAGGTCCAATTCAATATAGTCAATTATATTTTAGTTACCACATAGCCAACTACTATTAGTCACACAAAATATATAACAAATAATATTGCTCTAAAAATAAATTAGGATATAAAATAATTTTAAATCAAATCTTAAATCACAATTTAAAGGCTTAAATAGGTTTGGGTCCTAACATTATTATCAGGTTTGAATATTTTTGGTCACATAAATTTCTCATCACATATTTTTGTTTCATTTACAAAACTAGAAATTATCTATAAATATTCTAAAATAGATGTGTTGACCCCAAGGTTAATTTTGATGATAACCAAATATTGAAGCATAAAAGGATACTAATATCTTTCAAGTTTTGTTTAAGAATATTTTTGTAGATGCAAAGCACCATCGAAACTAAATGAGAGCTCCTTGAGCTAATTAGACACAAGTTGGAGTCAAATCCCATGCAAAAAGACCATTTCAAGAAGTTTGAGTCAACTCAAGATGGAATAGAGTCGACTCAAGATGGAATAGAGTCGACTCTAGCATATTTTTAGAATGATATACAGAAATGGCATGGCATCGAGTCGACTCGAAACTAAACCAAATCAACTCCATCTCAAAAAATAGAAGATCAATTTTTGTGGCTTGAGATTAAGTCGACTCAAAGCAAAATCGAGTCGACTCTGTCTCAGTAAACACAATTTTACAGAGAGAATATTTTAATCGACTAAAAATGAGTCTACTCGAGAATCATCCGAGTCGACTCAAAAACTAGTTCAGTCAACTCGAAGTTAGGTCGAGTCGACTCGAGGAGCTCTGACAGCCTTTAACGGCTAGTTCTGCAACAGATCAGATTTTGTTTAGAACTCCTCCAACGTTATATTTCATCTCCAATGGATAAAAATGGCTAGTTTTAGGCTCAATTAACACAAAACTTAGTAAGAATCATTCAAATATAAAAGAAAAGTCCAGTAAACAAAGGAAAGGAACTATTCATATCATTCAAAGTTGAAAAGATTGACTTTTTAGAATTTATTGTGTTTGAGAGAGTTCATCAACTTCCAACCTACTTTCTCTTGATTTTTGTAAGAGTATTGAAGGAATATTCAAGAGTCTTAACTGCAAACATTCAAGCACTCAACAAACAAGCTTCATCAACTCCCAATCTACTCATTAAAGGAGCTTTTATGTTTTATTGTTCTTTTTTCTGTCATTCTTCTTTATAACTTGCTTCAATTGAATTTTGAAGTAAGGGAATAGGCTCATTCAAGTCTGAAAATTAGATTGTAAGCTAAAGATTGACTTGAGGTTAGTTAGAGGTGGTGATCCGATGTAAAACCAATTGAATTTTGAATAGTGAGTCTGAAAAATTATCCAGCTACAATCTTGGATAAATTATAGTAAAATTCTCAAACGGATCTTGGAGAGTGGACGTAAATATAAGGGAAGCCGAACCACTATATATCATGTGTGTTTATGCTAGTATTCTTTTTTTTAGCTTTTCTTGTATTTTATGTTTCTGCATACTTGAATTTTGCACTCATCAATACTTTACTAATTTTTAAAACAGCACACTACTTATATAAATTTTGAAAAATCCAATTCATCCCCTTTCTCTTAAGTTGTCTTACTGGACAATAAGTGCAATCAGAGCTCGATACTCACTTATATTTGATTTAACAATCAAGAGTTAAGATCAAATGACAACCTAAATGAATGCGTCCCTTATCGAAGGGCAATCGACCAACTGTCCACCTTTGTTCAATGGAAGAAACTATACTTATTGGAAAGCACACATGTATATTTACATTCAAGCACTTGATTATCAACTTTGGAGAGTATAATTAAAGGCCCACACATTTCCATAATCAAAATTGATGGTAGTGAAATTTTCAAACTCAAAAAGTGTTGCCCAGCTATGCAACCCAAGAGGGGGGGTGAATTGGGTTTTAAAAATTTTAGGCTTAACTAATTACTTGTAAAAATTATATATCAAAAGCTTGATGAATGAAGAGAGAGACTTTGGTTTGAGATTAATTACTTAAAACAAGAATGCAAGGATATAATGGAGAATTAAAGAGAAACAATAAAGCATGCCACAAACACAATGATTTATAGTGGTTCGGTGCCAACCTTGCACCTACATCCACTCCCCAAGCTCCTACTTGGGAATTCCAATCCACTATACTTTGTATTCAACCCGAATACAACCATCGGAAACTCCGACACTAGCTATCCCAAGCTAGTCCACTTATTTCCCGGGTACAAGCCGACCCAATACACTCCGATTTCAGGTTCGGATCAACCTTTCCTTGTTTTGGAAACCCTCCAAAACAAAAATAATTGCTCACAAGATAAAATCAGTTTAGAGCACAAATAAGTACAAGAATAGCTCCTTAAGTGAGCGAATATAACAATAAATACGCTTTACTCAAATGAAGAAGCCCCTCTTGGATTTCCTCAAAGTGGATGAGAGATGAAGTAAATGCTTGAGGAGTTGGTGAGCTTGATTGATGGCTTCTTGAAGGCTTTAAATGAGCTCTTGAATGATGTTGAGTAGTTGGCTTGAAAAACCTTCTCTTGAATGCACTTGAATGCCCTCTTGAATGCTCTTGATTTTCTCTTTTCAAATCACTTGAATGCCTCTTGGATATTTGGATCTCTCTTACTTTTGTTTTCCACCTTTTGAAAACTTTTATAGCCTTAAGAGACAAGGGAAAACAAACTAGGCAGAAAAAGAGCCGTTAGAGCACAAAAAGCAGCATTAAAAAGCAACCAAATCTGGCCAAAAACTAGCCGTTACAGGCAAATCCCGTCATATGAGTCGACTCATGAGTCGACTCATGCCTCAGTGGTCGACTCATGAGTCGACCTCTGTTGCAAAGTCCAGAGATTGGGTTTCTGGATTTTCTTGGCCCAAAACAGCAGAGGTCGACTCATGAGTCGACTCATGCCTTGTGGGTCGACTCATGAGTCGACTCACAGGTCGTGCCAAGCCAGAAAACCAGCGTGCCATGGCTAATCTTTGCGTGCCAATCAGCTCATAGTTTCATGAGTTGACTCATGAGTCGACTCATGAACTTCAAACCTTCATAACTCCAAAAATATAAGTCCAAAAACCATGAAACTTTCACCAATAGATTACATATCATTTGTTCTACACGATGATGCTATCAAATCAGAGTTTTGATGAAATTATGATTTTGCCCCTGTAGAGCATAAGGTCTTTTTCACATAAAAATTATTTGTATCCCTTCCAACTGTTTTGTAGTCATCAAAATCAATCTAGGAGCAACAATCTCCCCCTTTTTGATGATGACAAAATATTTGAACAAAAGCATTTTTCTGAATCATGAATTTCAACAGATTGCATTTTAGGTGCATATGCTTGAAAAGAGTATGATTCTTTTGGCATGTGAAACAAATGGTTATATGCATAAATAGTTTGTCCATTTGTTTAAAGATTGGAAGATATGCTCATTGGATTATTGTTTTGGTGTTAGAGTAGAAAATTTGATTTTATTATCAGAGCAAACTGTATTTTGAAAAATTTTCTCAATTCTCAAAACTAGTCATGTGTGCCAAAGCATATTGAATAGTTGATTTGGAAAGAGTATTAGAGCATTTAAGTTTAAGATGTATCAGAGCAAGAGAAATGAAAATTTTGCAATGCATCAATGTAGGGAAGACAATTTTACAATGTATCAGAGAAAAATTTAGCAATGTATCAGAGTAGTAAAAACAGTTTTTCAATGTATCAGAGTAAAATTGAGTAATGTATCGGAGTAGTAAAAGAAATTGTCAAAGTATTAGAGCAATGTATTCAATATATCAGAGTAGGTTTGGAATTTGAAAGCCTATCAAAGCATGTTCAATGGTTTACAGCAAATCAGAGTATGAGTAATTTTAAAAGGTACTTATTTGCAGTATATTTAGCATTTGTACTTAAAATTGTCAATGTATTAATTTTAGCATTTGTACTTAAAATTGTCAATGTATTAATTTTAGCATTTGTACTTAAAATTGTCAATGTATTAATTTCTCATAATTTGTAGTGTTTGCTTTTGATGGATTTCTTTGTGATTAATTTCTCCCCCTTTTTGACATCATCAAACAAGGTTAAGTCCTTTTTCTGAAGCATTCTTTAATTTCTCCTCTTGTAGGGTTTGCTCCCCCTTAATGAAGCAACTATTAACAGCAATCATAAAATGATAATACCATAAAGAGAAGACAATATTTCACAAAAGAGAATATATAACCAAAGTAAGATAATCATCATTCCAAAGGTAAAGCCATAATTGTTTCAGTACATAGATTGTAACATAAAAAGTAACATACAAAGTCAACTAGCTCATGTCAATACATGGCCCCAAAAATACAGATCCTAGAGAGGACTAAACACTAAGACCTAGGATCTAGAAATGATCAATGATCAGAATCATCAGAAATGTGATAAGGATCAGATGGATCTGGATCTGAGATGCGTCCTCGACCCCGTCTGCCTCTGGCACGAGAGGAAGAACTGGCACGAGCAGGCGAACGGGAGGAACTGGGTGGCTGAGAACGCTGAGAAGCTAGGGACTGAACTGAAAGGGTAAGTCTGATGGAGTCAAGTACAGTCAGTGCCCTGGAGACAGCCTGGAGAAGTGCAGTGAACTGAGTAGTAGCTTGCTCACTTGATCCTCTGATCTCCTTCCTCAGTAACTCATAGCCGCCCTCAAGAGCTCCTCTGAGTCTGCCGGCCTCTGCAGTGAGATCAGTGACCTCAATCGAAGACTCCTGAGGCTGAGGGTGTGCCAAATCGAAGACCTGCCCCTGTAACTCGAGAACTCTGCCAGTCAGTCTCAGTACAGTGTCCTCAAGCTGCTGAATCCTCATGGACTGATCTGCCATCATCTGATATACTGTGGAGATGTGGGGAGTCAAAGTTTGATCAGTAGAAGTAGCCCCTGGTACAAATGAAGTACTGCTCATCTGACTCGACATCAAAGAGACCATACGCTGTGCAATCCACTCAATCTGATAATCGGACAGTGTGAACTCTGGCGGAGGTGCTCTGCTCTCTGGCTGATGCACAGGTGTGGGTATCCTGGTAAACTCAGAAGGGCCAGCCTCTGGATCCGGAAAGAACTGTATATCTGGTGAAGCTGCCCTGAAGTCATGAACAGGAGATGATGGACCTTCTTCTTCTTCAGCTCTGACTCCTGCTGTATCCTCAGCTCTTTCTTCTGCTCTCTCTTCTGCTCTTTCTTCTGTTCTTTCCTCAGCTCCCCTTATCCAACCACCACCACTTTTTGTGAACCCCATTCGATGCAAGGTGTGTAGGTTGAAGGTATCAACATGAGACAGTTTGGTGGGAGCCTCCCCCTCACAACTAACTCCAAACCTCCTAAAAATTCTAGTCAGGCCATACCATAAGGCAAATGTGCCTTAGATCTGTTCAGAGTTTCTCTCATGGCCTCTATCATAAGTGCCGGGAGGTTTAGGGGGGTCTCTGTGATAATGTGAAACATAATGCATATGTCCCTGCCTGACAGAAGATCGTGCCTACCACTCCTAGGGAAGAAAAGTTTTGTGACCATTTGATGTAAGATTCTCATTTCTATAGGTAAAATCTTGGCCTCTAGTTTATTCAAATTCCTTGGTAGGTTCCTCCAAGTATAACACTTATACCTTCTTCTTTCACGGGGAGTTCCATGTATGCATAACCTTCACTAGGTAAGTGTAAAATCTCCCCTAAAATGACAGGATCCAGACAGATATCAATCCCTTTCACAGTTGAAGTTACTGACCCATTTCCATAAATAAGATTCTGATAAAACTCCCTAACAAGGTCAACAAAGGTGACTTCTTTGAGTGAACAGTAAAAGCTCCATCCCTGATTTTTGATCTTACTTGCTAAAGAAAATCCCTCACTTTCGAAGAACCGAAAGTCAATGTTTTTCCCGGTTTCTACTTTTCTATCTGAGAGAGGGTTCTTACTGGGAGTTTGAGAAGACTGTGAAGGACCTTGAACTGAAGCTGGAACGGGAGCAGAGGAGGACTGTGCCGCTTGCCTTTTCCTTCTGACACTTTCTTCAAGTTCCGGACAGACTTTCTCCTTTGGGGAAGTTTCATTTTTGGTGCCATACCCTCTTCAATAGCAGGCGAGGAGACTTGAGGAGCAAGTGAAGGAGTGGAGGAAGGATCACAAGAGAGTGATTTGAGGTTTTGGAGAAGAGAATGAGTGGATTTGAGAGGGACGGTGGAGTGCTAGGGCACGCTCCAACCGTGAAGAACAAGGGAAGAGGTCACAAAAGAACCTTTCCCCGAGTGGCTATTTGCGGTGGAGAGGAGGCGGGAGGAGTTCCACTAGCTCAAGCCTTGGAAATGGAGCAAATGGAAGAAGGGAGAATGGATTTCGGAAGGAGGAAGACGAGCGTGAGGGTCGGCTCACGAACAGTAATTCAAGATATAAACCCTTCAGCCCGTTGGAAGTTGCTGGGAATTACAAGTTTGCCATTGAGTCGACTCATGAGTCGACTCATGAAGTTCAGAAAATCAGGAAAAATGTGAATAAATTCCAGAAAAATTTGAAATTTGGGGAGAAGGAGTTTAGCTCTAAGATGAGTTTTTAGAATGAAAAACTTGAGCTTTTGGGACCAAGAAAGGTGTTGGAAATTGAGCTCTTAGGAAATTTTGACCATAAATCATTGGAATTTGAAAATTAATTCAGGCAAATGGATCAAGAATTCCTAGATTTCTCCTAATTTCACAGAATCTATCCTCACTAAGGGCCTTTGTAAAGATATCAGCTAATTGATTTTCGGTGCAAACATATTCAAGAATTATATTTTTGTTTTGAACATGTTCTCTTATGAAGTGATGTCTTATTTCAATATGTTTGGATCTTGAGTGTTGAATAGGATTTTTAGATAGATTTATGGCACTTGTGTTGTCACATCTTATTGGTGTTTCATTAAGTTTAATTCCAAAGTCTTCGAGTTGTTGCTTAATCCACAAGATTTGAGCACAACAACTTCCGGCTGCAATGTATTCGGCCTCAGCCGTAGACAGTGCTACCGAATTTTGTTTCTTGCTAAACCATGAGATTAGGTTAACTCCAAGAAATTGACAAGTTCCACTTGTGCTTTTTCTATCTAGTTTACATCCAGCAAAGTCAGCATCAGAATATCCTAATAAATCTATTTGTGAGTCCTTAGAGTACCATAACCCTAAAGTTTGAGTACCATTTAAGTATCTAAGGATTCTTTTAACAGCATTCAAATGAGATTCTTTAGGATTAGATTGATATCTAGCACATAAACAAACACTAAACATGATATCAGGCCTACTTGCAGTTAAATATAATAATGATCCAATCATACCTCTATAGTATTTTAAGTCTACACATTTACCTTCATCGTCCTTGTCAAGCTTACATGAGGGACTCATTGGTGTGCCAATGGGTTTGGAGTTCTCCATTCCAAATCTTTTGAGTAGTTCCTTGGTGTACTTGCTTTGGGTGATGGAGATTTCTCTTTTGATTGTTTGATCTGGAGTCCGAGGAAGAAGGTGAGTTCTCCCATCATGCTCATCTCGAACTCTCCCTGCATAAGCTTAGCAAAGTCTTGACAAAGGGATTCATTAGTAGACCCAAAAATTATGTCATCAACATAAATTTGTATAATTAGCATATCATTTTAGTTTCTTTTAATAAATAGAGTTGTATCCACATTGCCTCTTGAGAAACCATTATTTAGTAAAAATTTGCTTAGTCTATCATACCATGCTCTAGGTGCTTGTTTTAATCCATATAAAGCCTTATTTAATTTAAAAACATGATTAGGAAAGGCATGATTTTCAAATCCAGGGGGTTGATCTACATAAACTTCTTCAGCAATAAATCCATTTAAAAATGCACTTTTAACATCCATTTGAAACAATTTGAATTTCATAAAGCAAGCATATGCAAGTAGAAGTCTAATGGCTTCTAATCTAGCTACTGGTGCAAAGGTTTCATCAAAATCAATCCCTTCTTCTTGATTATATCCTTTAGCAACCAATCTTGCTTTATTTCTAATAACATTACCATGCTCATCTAATTTGTTTCTAAAGACCCATTTTGTGCCAATTATTGAACAGTTTTTAGGTCTTGAAACCAAAGTCCAAACATTATTTCTTTCAAATTGATTAAGTTCCTCTTGCATTGCATTAATCCAATTATGATCTTTTTCAGCTTCTTCAATAGTTTTAGGTTCAAAATGAGATACAAAAGCACAATGATTAAACACATCTCTAAGTGAAGAGCGAGTTTTTACACCATGCATAGGATCACCAATAATTAACTCCTTAGGGTGGTTGTGAACATACCTCCATTCCTTGGGTAGGTCATTTGTACCTTGAGGTTGTTCTTGAATTTCCTCACCTATCTCATCTTGTTTGTCTTCTTGTTCCTTGTCCTCTGGAGTGGCTGAATCTTTCAGAGTGATCTCCTTCATACCTTCTATTAATGGATCTGCATCATCAACACCCTCATTCTTCCTTGAAGGAAGATCGTTAGATTCATCAAAGACAACATGAATGGACTCCTCAACTACTAAAGTTCTTTTATTAAAAACTCTAAAAGCTTTACTAGTAGAGGAGTAACCCAGAAAGATTGCTTCATCTGATTTTGCATCAAATTTACCAAGTCTTTCCTTACCATTATTTAATACAAAACATCGGCAACCAAAAACATGAAAATATGCAATATTTGGTTTTCTTCCTTTCCAAAGTTCATAGGGGGTTTTCTTAAAAAATTGTCTAATTAAAGCACGATTTAGAATGTAACATGCTGTGTTAATAGCTTCCGCCCAAAAATATCTTGGAAGGTTGCTTTCACAAAGCATGGTACGGGCCATTTCTTCTAAGGTTCTGTTTTTCCTTTCAACTACCCCATTTTGTTGGGGTGTTCTAGGAGCAGAGAAGTTATGGCCGATTCCATTTTCATCACAAAATTTTTCAAAGTCTTGATTTTCAAATTCAGTTCCATGGTCACTTCTAATATTTTGAATTGAAAATCCTTTTTCATTAGTGACTTTTCGATGAAATTTAGTGAAAATATGAAAAGTTTCATCTTTGTGTGCCAAAAAGAAAACCCAAGTAAAACGTGAATAATCATCTATTATTACAAAACCATATCGTTTTCCTCCTAGACTTGTGGTTCTAGTTGGTCCAAATAAATCCATATGCAAAAGCTCTAATGGTCTAGAAGTTGAAACAATGTTTTTGGATTTAAATGAAACTCTAGTTTGCTTACCTAGTTGACATGCATCACAAATCCTATCTTTTTCAAAATTCAGTTTAGGCAAGCCATGAACTAATTCTTTCTTAATTAATTTTGAAAGAGAATGCATGCTAATGTGAGCAAGTCTACGATGCCAAAGCCAACTAGTCTCATTAACTTTAGCATTTAAGGATACTAGGCATTGCATGTCTAATTTGGCTAAATCATTTAGATCTACCATATAAACATTGCCATGTCTATGTCCTATAAATTTGATGCCATCATTAATAGGACTAGTCACAATACAAACAGATGATTCAAAAACTACTTTATACCCTTTATCACAAAATTGACTAATGCTAAGTAAGTTATGCTTTAAACCTTTAACTAACAAAATATTTTCAATATATTTGGAGGGAGTGATACCAATGTTACCTATCCCGATGATCTTTCCTTTGCCATTATCTCCAAAGGTGACCATCCCTCCATCCTTAGCATCAAGCGTGATGAATTGTGATTCATCACCAGTCATGTGTCTCGAGCATCCACTGTCCAGATACCATTTCTGTTTTCTCCATGGGATGCTAGACACACCTGCAAACAAATATCAAGTTTTTGTTTTAGGTACCCAAGCTTTCTTGGGTCCTTTTTGGTTAGTCAAGATGGTTCCTTTTGGAACCCATATTTTCTTTACAGTTATGTTTGCACAAGTGTAAGATTTATGTCCTATTCTACCACATTTAAAACAAGTAGTATTGGTAGGCTTGTTACTTGAATAATTTACATAAATATTTTTCAGAAATTTTTGTTTCTTTAAGGGGTTATAGCCAAGTCCGGCCTTATCATATACGGCCTTTTGATTTTCAAGAATCATATTTAGTTTGTTTGAACTTAAGGTGAATTTATCTACTATAGGTTTCAGCTTATTAATATCATTCTTTAGGCTTTGGTTCTCTTGAAGCAAAGTAGATTTTTCAACTGAAAGATTTTCTGCTTGTTTTACTAAAGACTGATTTTTCAGTTTTAGTTCTTTGTTTTTCATTCCTAGTTTCTTCAATTCATCAATTAAATCATTGAAGGCTTCATGCAATTCTTCAAAAGTAAATTCACTAGGGGTTTCAGAAATTACCTCATTATCGTGTGCCATAAGGCACAGGTTGGCTTGTTCTGTTGAGGTCTCCTCATCGGAGCTTGAGTCGTCGCTCGCACTCCATGTGGCCATCATTGCCTTCTTTTTGAACTTTTTGGGACCTTTCTTCAATTGTGGACATTCGGATTTGAAATGCCCCGGCTTCTTGCACTCATAGCATATAAGGGGTTGATCTTTTTCTTTCTCTTTGCTTTGTTCCCCTTTTGTGAAAGGTCTCTTTCTCATCCCCTGTTTCCTCTTTCTTAGGAACTTCTTGAATCTTCGGGTGATGAGTGCCATTTCTTCATCCTGTTCTTCATCTTCTGTGTCGTCAGTTTCTTCATCAGGAGAGGCTGTGGATTTGAGGGCAATGGTTCTCTTCTTTTTGACTTCATCCTCTTGATGTTGCTTCATGCTAAGCTCGTGAGTCATCAAGGATCCAAGAAGCTCTTCTAGAGGTAGAGTGTTCAAGTCCTTTGCTTCTTGGATAGCAGTCACCTTGGCTTCCCAGGTTCTTGGCAATGACCTGAGAATCTTCCTTACAAGCTCACTGTTAGTATAAGATTTGCCAAGACTCTTCAAACCATTAATTATATCAGTAAAGCGAGTAAACATAGCAGTTATGGACTCATCATGCTCCATTTTAAATAACTCATATTTATGTACAAGCATGTTTATTTTAGACTCCTTTACTTGATTTGTTCCCTCATGGGTTACTTCTAACCTATCCCATATTTCTTTAGCAGATGCACAGGTAGAAATGCGATTAAATTCATTTGCATCAAGTGAACAATAAAGAACATTCATAGCTTTAGCATTTAACTGTGCCAATTTCTTATCAACCTCATCCCATTCTCTTTCGGGTTTGGTTGACTCCTCACCATCTATTATCTTGGTGGGTGTGTGTGGACCGTTCACTATGATACTCCACATATCATAGTCTAGTGCTTGTATGAAAATCTTCATCCGAGCTTTCCAATAGGTGTAGTTAGACCCATTGAAAAGTGGAGGTCGGTTGGTAGATTGCCCCTCGGCTAGAGAAGTGCCGACGTGGGTTGCCATAGATCTTTGGCTCTTTGATTGTTAGATCAAAGAAGGGCTAGAGCACCGGGCTCTGATACCACTTGTTGCCCAGCTATGCAACCCAAGAGGGGGGGTGAATTGGGTTTTAAAAATTTTAGGCTTAACTAATTACTTGTAAAAATTATATATCAAAAGCTTGATGAATGAAGAGAGAGACTTTGGTTTGAGATTAATTACTTAAAACAAGAATGCAAGGATATAATGGAGAATTAAAGAGAAACAATAAAGCATGCCACAAACACAATGATTTATAGTGGTTCGGTGCCAACCTTGCACCTACATCCACTCCCAAGCTCCTACTTGGGAATTCCAATCCACTATACTTTGTATTCAACCCGAATACAACCGTCGGAAACTCCGACACTAGCTATCCCAAGCTAGTCCACTTGTTTCCGGGTACAAGCCGGCCCAATACACTCCGATTTCAGGTTCGGATCAACCTTTCCTTGTTTTGAAAACCCTCCAAAACAAAAAAATTGCTCACAAGATAAAATCAGTTTAGAGCACAAATAAGTACAAGAATAGCTCCTTAAGTGAGCGAATATAACAATAAATACGCTTTACTCAAATGAAGAAGCCCCTCTTGGATTTCCTCAAAGTGGATGAGAGATGAAGTAAATGCTTGAGGAGTTGGTGAGCTTGATTGATGGCTTCTTGAAGGCTTTAAATGAGCTCTTGAATGATGTTGAGTAGTTGGCTTGAAAAACCTTCTCTTGAATGCACTTGAATGCCCTCTTGAATACTCTTGATTTTCTCTTTTCAAATCACTTGAATGCCTCTTGGATATTTGGATCTCTCTTACTTTTGTTTTCCACCTTTTGAAACCTTTTATAGCCTTAAGAGACAAGGAAAATAAACTAGGCAGAAAAAGAGCCGTTAGAGCACAAAAAGCAGCATTAAAAAGCAACCAAATCTGGCCAAAAACTAGCCGTTACAGGCAAATCCCGTCATATGAGTCGACTCATGAGTCGACTCATGCCTCAGGGGTCGACTCATGAGTCGACCTCTGTTGCAAAGTCCAGAGATTGGGTTTCTGGATTTTCTTGGCCCAAAACAGCAGAGGTCGACTCATGAGTCGACTCATGCCTTGTGGGTCGACTCATGAGTCGACTCACAGGTCGTGCCAAGCCAGAAAACCAGCGTGCCATGGCTAATCTTTGCGTGCCAATCAGCTCATAGTTTCATGAGTTGACTCATGAGTCGACTCATGAACTTCAAACCTTCATAACTCCAAAAATATAAGTCCAAAAACCATGAAACTTTCACCAATAGATTACATATCATTTGTTCTACACGATGATGCTATCAAATCAGAGTTTTGATGAAATTATGATTTTGCCCCTGTAGAGCATAAGGTCTTTTTCACATAAAAATTATTTGTATCCCTTCCAACTGTTTTGTAGTCATCAAAATCAATCTAGGAGCAACAAAAAGGATTGGGATAAGCATGATAAGAAAATGATAGAATTAAATGCTAAGGCCATAAATGTTCTATATTATGCATTAGATCCTAATGAGTTTAATAGAATTTTTACATATGCATCAGCTAAGAAGATTTGGGATAGATTAGAGGTTATCTACGAGGGTATCAATTAAGTAAAAGAGTCCAAAATAAATATGCTTGTGCATAAATATGATTATTTAAAATGGAAGCAAGTGAATCTATTTCTGAAATATTTACTAGATTTACTAATATTATAAATAGTTTGAAAAGCTTGAAAAAATCTTATACTAACAGTGAGCTTGTTCGCAAAATTCTTAGATTACTTCTGAAGGCTTGAGAGGCAAAAGTCACCGTCATTCCAAAAGCCAAAGACTTCAACAAGCTACCATTGGAAGAACTCCTTGGGTCCTTAATGACTCATTAGTTAACCATGAGGCAAAATATAGAGGAAGAAATCAAAAAGAAGAGGACCATAGCTCTCAAGACTACAACCTCCAAATATGATGATAGTGAAGAATCCGATGAAAAAGAGGAAGAAGATGATTTGGCACTAATGGCAAGAAAGTTCAAGAGATTCATAAAAAGAAAGAAGCAAAATTTTAAGAGAAGACCATTTAAAGGAGAACCAAGTAAAGATAGGGAGAAGAAAAAAGATAGAGAACTTTTCATATGCTTTGAATGCAAGAAATCTGATCACCTCAAAATAGACTGCTCTCTTCTCAAGAAATCAAGTAAGAAAGTCAAGAAGAAGGCAATGATAGCAACATGGAGCGATAGTGAGAACTCAAGCTTCAATGAAGAAATACAAAAAGTTGCCAACCTATACTTGATGGCTCATTAAGAGGAGATAAATACCGAAACTTCTTTAGATTTTACTTTTGATGAGTTATAAGAGATATTTATAGATTTTTTGATTGAATTTAATAAAATAAAATTGACAAATAGAGAACTAAAGATGTAAAATCTTAATTTGATTCATAATTTTTTTTAAAAAAAAACTTAATTCACTAACTTGTGAAAATCAAAAATTGGATGATGAGCTAAAGAAGATTAAACCATTTATAGAGAATTTTACTTATAGCTTTGAAAAACTATAAATATTATTGAATAAATAAGGAGCTATTTTTAACAAGGTCAGATTAAGATTTAAACCACAAAAGAAGCAAAAATTGTTGAAAAATCTATTTGTTAAAGCTTCAACAAATCCTACTTCAAATATTTCATGTTATTGTTGTGAAAAAATTGGACATAAATACTATGCTTGTGATTTCAAAAAATTAAATGAAAAAATGATTAAAATAATTTAGATTCTAAAAGAAACTATAAGTACTAATCCTAAAGGACCCAAGATGACTTGGGTATCTAAAAACTCTACTTGATTTTCTTATGTAGGAGTATCTTGCAGCCCAAGAAGAGAAAAGACTTTGGTGTCTTGATAGTGGCTATTCAAGACACATGACGGATGACAAATCTCAATTTATCACTTTTGAACCTAAAAATGGAGGAGTGGTTACATTTGGGGATAATGAGAAAAGACGTATCGTTGGAGTTGGTAACATTTATATCACTTCCTTTACTTTTATTCAAAATATATTATTAGTTGATGGATTGAAACATAATTTACTTAGTATTAGCCAATTTTGTGATAAAAAATTTGAAGTAACTTTTAAATCTTTATTATGCATAGTATCTAGTCCCAATGACAATGACATCATGTTCATTGGATATAGACAAGACCATATCTCCATAGTAGATCTAGATGATCTTCACATGAAGAATGGTCAATGTCTTGTTGCAACAAATGCTAAAGTCAATTAGACTAGTTGATTATTGCATCATAGATTAGGCCATATAAGTATGTATTTACTTTCAAAATTTATTAAGAAAAATCTTGTTAAAAGCCTATCAAAATTAAATTTTAAAAAGAATAAAATTTATGATGCATGTCAATTTAAAAAATAAACTAGAAATTCTTTTAAACCAAAAAGGTATGGTTTCAACATCTAGACCTCTAGAATTACTTCATATAGATTTATTTGGATCCACAAAAACTACTAGCTTAGGAGGTAAGAAATATGGTCTTGTAATTATAGATGATTTTTCAAAAGTTATTTGGATAATATTTTTAGCACAAAAAGATGAAGTTTTCTATATATTTTTCAAATTTTATCAAAAAGTTTCAAATGAAAAGAACATATCCATTGTATGCATTCGTAATGATCATGGCACCGAATTTAAAAATTAATATTTTAAAATTTTTTATAATGATAAAAGAATTGATTATAATTTTTTTGTACCTAGAATATCTCAACAAAATAGGACGGTAGAAAGAAAAAATCATATATTATAAGAAATGGTATGCACCATGTTATATAAAAGTAATTTACCTAGATATTTTTGAATAAAAGCTATCAATACTGCATGCTATATTTTAAATCATGTGTTAATTAGACCTATTCTAAAGAAAATATCATATGAACTTGGGAAAGAAATGAAACCAAGTATAAACATATTTTCATATTTTTAGTTGTAGATATTTTATACTAAATAATAAAAAAGATAATTTAAAAAAATTTGATGCCAAGTCGGATGAGAGTATTTTCTTAGGATACTCCACATCAAGCAAAGCATATAGAGTCTTCAACAAGAGAACTCTCGTTATTGAAGAATTTATCCATATAGTTTTTGATGAATCTAATGACAAATCTTCTAGAAAGAAAGATATTTTAGATGAGGATGCAGGTATTCTCAATAACAAGATAGATAGTCTCACACTAAAAGATGATTTTTCTTAAAACAATAAAGAAGATCCAAAAGAGGATGAAAAAGAAAAGGATGAAGAGCCCCCACCAAGTCTAAGAGAAGAACTACCAAAAGAGTAGAAGCATGGACATGGACATCCTAAAGATCTTATTATCGATGATCCATCACAAAGGATAAGAACTTGATCTTATCTTTAAAATATTAATAATTATTTAATTTTTATGTCACAAATTGAACCTAAAATAATAGAAGAAGCTGAAAATAATCCTTGTTGGATAAATACTATGCAAGAAGAATTAAATCAATTTGAGAGAAATAAGATTTGGATACTAGTTGATAGACCCAATGACCATCCTATAATTGAAACTAAGTGGGTTTATAGAAATAAATTAGATGAACATGGCACTATTACTAGAAACAAAGCTAGGTTATTAGCTAAAGGATACAACCAAGAGAAAGACATTGATTTTGATGAAATCTTTATCTTAGTAGCTAGATTAGAAGTAATTTGGCTACTACTTGCATTTGCGAGTATTTTATGAACTTCAAATTATATCAAATGGATATTAAAAGTACATTTGTTAATGGCTATACAACTAAAGAAGTGTATATAAAACAACCATCTGATTTTAAAAATTATGCATTTCCAAACTATGTCTTTAAACTTTATAAAGCTTTATATGGACTAAAACAAGCCGCACATGCATTGTATGAAAGGTTAAGTAAATTTTTGTTAGATAATGAATTCACTAGAAAAAATATTGATAAAATATTATTCTTAAAAAAAAAGATGATAATCTATTGGTGGTACAAATCTATGTGGATGATATTATTTTTGGTGCTACTAATTAATCTCTTTGTCAAGAATTTACTAAGCTTATGTAGGATGAGTTCGAGATGAGTATGATGGAAGAGTTGAACTTCTTTTTTGAACTTCAAATCAAGCAAAGTGAAAAAAAAATCTCCATCAATTGAACAAAATACACAAAAAAATACTCAAAAAGTTTGAAATGAAAACTTCAAGATCGATTGACACACTTATGAGTCTCTCCTGTAAGCTTGATAAAAATGAAAGGGGTAAGAAAGTAGATAATAAAGTATATAGAGGTATAATAGACTCTCTACTATATTTTACTGCAAGTAGACTAGATATTATATTTAGTATTTGCATGTATACTAAGTATCAATCGGATCCTAGAGAATCTCATTTACTTACTATTAAAAAAAATTTAGATACTTATCTAGCACACTTAATGTAGGCTTATGGTATGATAGATTATCATTTTTTGAGTTAATTGGATACTCTGATATTGATTTTACTGGATGTCAACTGGATAGAAAAAGTACAAGTGGAATATATCAATTTTTTGGAGTTAATTTGATCTTGTGGTTTAGCAAGAAAGAAAACATAGTGGCATTATCTATGATGGAGGCGAAATATATTTACTGCGGGGAGTTGTTGTGCTCAAATCATATGGATCAAATAATAACTTGAAGATTTTGATATTAAACTTAATAAAATTTTAATAAGATGTGACAATACAAGTACAATCAATTTAACTAAAAATCTAATTCAACACTCAAGATCGAAATATATTGAAATAAGACATCACTTCATAAGAGATCATATTCAAAATGATGATATAATGCTCGAATTCATACCCACAAATAAACAATTAGCTGACATCTTTATCAAACTACTTAGTGAAGAAAAATTTAGCATCATTAGAAGAGATCTAGAGATTTGTTATCATTCAGATTAGATCTTTCATCTTAGACTGAGCTAGTCCAAACTCAAAACTTCTTGAATCAATGTTTCTTGTGTGCCCTAAAAACCTTTCTACTGCTCTTTAAGGACCCTATTTAGCTAACCCAATTATTGATTTCTCCCTTTAGATTTGATTGATTTATCTTAAACTTTTTGATATATTTTTAATTGATTCGAGTCATCTCAAAATGCCTCAAAGCTATTTTGAAAATTTTATAATCTTTTCTATTTTGAGATTGTACTCATATTGACTCGAGTCAACTTGAAAATTAAGTCAACTCGAAGAGCTTTTTAGTCGACTCATTCGTTGGGACCACATTTTTAATCGGACAATTCATCGGACCCATGCCTTTACCCTCTCACTATTCTTCGAGTCCACTCGCTCCAAACCCTCCAAGACCTCTTTGTTCTCCCACCAAACCCCCTCAAATCCCTATTCCATTCTGATTTTCAAAGAGTATTGACCGCCATGGCTCCCAAATCAAAGTCTACCATGAGCAAGCACCAGAGAGATTCACAATCAGTCGAGAAAAGGATGAAGCATTGGCAGGAAGGTTCTGAAGGACCATCTGCTCGTTCCTACTCTCCCTCCCACTCTCCTCCTCCTCTACCTTGACTATTCATGGGTATCCGAGTTATCACCATAGGCTGGAAGGTAGATTTTGAGTTTTTTAAAGTGAAACATTTTTGGATTGGATCATGGATCCGCCAACAAGATTGGAAAAAAGTCTATTCTTTAGAGGTACCCACCTATCCTAACCTCATCCTGTGAGTTCTTTGAAAATCTTAGGGATGGTGGAGAGACATTTAAGTGCATAGTAAAGGATGTTCAGATCACCATATCTGAAAGGCAGTTAGGGCAGACTTTGGAGATTCACAGGACCGGCATCAATAATCTAAACTTAAGTGACCAATCTGATGCCTTGAAAGTTGTACTAGAGAGAGATGATGTTGGAGAAATTGAGCTTGTGAGTGCCAAATAGCTCTCAGTAGAAATGACACTGCTGCACAGTATAGTAGGCCACATTTTCTTCTCAAAGTTTGGGTGGCATGATTGGGTAGCAAAGAAGGAGTTGGCTGTGATATACTACATGGTTATAGGAGCTCAAATGAAACTCCCATCGATGATGCTCCAGCAGATTAGGGATGTAGCAAATTGATCCAAAGCATGCCTCCCTTATGGTATGATATTTACCCTCATCTTTAGAGAATTTGAAGTCAATCTCTTATGCATACTGATTACTACAATGTTAAGACCTTGCAACGCATGAAGATTCATAAGGTTCGGGGCAGATGGATTCAAATGGAGTCAGGATAGGAGCAGGCTAGAAGAGAAGCTGAGGTTGAAGAGGGAGAATATTTAGATGACTTTGAGCCACGAGGGCCACCCTCTCCTCCCTTTTCAATCATTGTACCTGGCTCACCTTCAACGGCAGGCCCCTCTTCAGCACCTCCAACAGCACCACAACATTCTCTTGCTCCAGCTTCATCCCACACCCCATGGATGCATCAAACCATTTCTATAGAGGGGGCTGGTGTGGATTAGATTATTGAGCGAATAGGTAGGATGTTTGTAGATGTTAAGTCTCAAATATTACAGAGCCATGATGAGCTTCGAAAGGATACTCAGTCACAGTTTCAGCAGCTCTATGGTGACATACTTAGGCTTACCCTGAGACTTGAGAGTTGGAGAGGGTAGAGAGCCACAGGACTGATGCCTTAGATCATATTGCTTCATTGATTTAGGAGGTAGCTAGGTTGAACAAAAGAATTGATGATGCCATCAATTCACAGCCTGAGAGTGTGGAGACACTGCGTGCAGCTTTACAATAATTTAAGAAGCACAGGGTGTCATCTGAGGGATATCTTGATATGCTTAGCCAGCAGATTAGCAATTTGTCTGAGAGACTAAAAATTTTGAAAAAGACTCAGTCAAATATCTAAGTTATCTTAGAATGTTGAGTGATTTACTATAGAAGCTGTTAGATTTGCAAGAAGAGTTGAAGAAATTATTATTTCATAGCACGACAACATGGAGATCTTCATCATTGTACTTCGACAGATCGAGGCACAGATTAGTTAGCTCATGAATCAGTTATCCACTAGCCAGTCTATCCAACTCAGACCTTCCACTAGTCAACCTCACCCATCTACAGCTAGGCCCCCCTTCAATGCCTCAGTTAGATCTGGTACTAGATTTTCTTCTGTCTATCTTGGACCCTTTGCAAGGATCTGGAGCAAGACTTGGCACCCGACACCCTTTTCCTCATCTTCTGAACCTATCATCAAGTTTCCATCTGATGAGGATTAGTCTCTCCAGCCTTAGGATTCACTTTTTGCTTGTAATGACCTTAACTATGTTGTATTATTTAATTGGCATCTTTTTGTAAACAATACAAACATAGTTATCTCTTTAATGCAATTATCTTTTTATGGATATCTCATTGCTTGATTTTGATGATCACAAAGGTGGAGAAAAAGAGATTGAGCATAATATAAGTTAATGAGCATATTAACATAATTGATGAGCATGTTAATGAATGTTTAATGGATGTTAAAAAATTTTCACCTACATAAATCTCATACTTATTAAGGGGAAGAAAAGAAGAGAATATGCAAATATAAAACGATATAAACTTTAAAAATCACTAACCAGAAGAGCTTGAATTGAAGGGGAGACAATTGCTCAACCATTGCTAAAAAGAATTTTCTTGAAAATTCTTTACTAATTATATCTCATAAAATAAAAATATGTATTACGATTAAGTTCTCACAAATGTATATCTTATACTTGGTTTAATTCGAGCCATTCTTTTGCATATGCTCAATATTTTGTCATTATCAAAAAAGAGAAGATGTTGACCCCAAGGATGATTTTGATGATGACTAAATATTGAAGTATAAAGGGATACTAATATCTTTCAAATTTTATCAAAAAATATTTTTGTAGATGCAAAGCACCATTGAAACTAAATGAGAACATCTTAAGCTAATTAGATACAAGTTGGAGTCAAATCCCATGTAGAAATATCATTTAAAGAAGTTTAAATCAACTTAAGATGAAATAGAGTTGACTCTGACATATTTTTGGAATGACATACAGAAATAATATGGTATCGAGTCAACTCAAAATTGAGCCGAGTCAACTCCATCTTAGAAAATAGAAGATCAATTTCTGTGGCCTGAGATCAAATCGACTCAAAGCAAAGTCGAGTCGACTCTATCTCAGTGAGCACAATTTTATAGAGAGGCATATTTCCATCGACTAAGAATGAGTCTGTTCGAAAACCATTCGAGTCAACTCAAAAATTAGTCGAGTCGACTCGAAGTCAGACCGACTTGACTCGAGGAGCTCTAATAGTCTTTAATGGCTAGTTCTGCAGCAGACCAGATTTTGTCCAAAACTCCTCCAACGGCTATATTTCATCTCCAACGAATAAAAATGGCTAGTTTTGGGCTCAATCAGCATAAAACTTAGTGTGAATCATTCCAATATATAAGAAAAGTCAAGTAAACAAAGGAAAAAAACTGTTCATACCATTCAAAGTTGAAAAGAGTGACTTTTCAAAATTTATTATATTCAAGAGAGTTCACTAACTTCCAACCTACTTTCTCTTGACTTTTGTGAGAGCATTGAAAGAATATTCAAGAGCCTTAACTATAAGCATTCAAATACTGAGTAGACAAGCTTCATCAACTCCCAATCTACTCATTAAAGGAGCTTTGTTGTTTTATTATTCTGTTTTCTATCATTCTTTTTTATAACTTGCTTCAATTGGATTTTGAAGCAAAGGGATAGACTCATCCAAGTCTGAAAATTAGATTGTAAGTCAAGGATTGACTTGGGGTTGATTAGGGTTGGTAACTCAGTGTAAAACTAATTAGATTTTAGATAGTGAGCCTGAAAAATTATCCGACTATAATCTTGGATAATTATAGTGAAATTCTTAAGTAGATCTTGGAGAGTGGACGTAGATGTAAGAAGCATCGAACCACTATATATCGTGTGTGTTTATACTTGTATTCTTCTTTCTAGCTTTTCTTGCATTTTATATTTTTGCATACTTAAATTCTGCACTCATTAATACTTCACTAATTTTTAAAACAGCACACTACTTTTATAAATTTTGAAAAATTTAATTCACCGCCCTCCTCTTAGGTTATCTTATTGGGTAACAAAATATATCTTTGAAATAAGAGATTTAGATTAAGATTATAATGGATCAGATTTGAGGTAGGACACACCATTACATGCATCTTATCGAAACCCACTGTTGCCCAGCTATGCAACCCAAGAGGGGGGGGTGAATTGGGTTTCTAAAAATTTAGACTTAATTAAAAAACTTATGATGAATAAGACAAATATTTTAATTCAATATTAATTATCTGAAGCAGAATTGCAAGGATATAATAAAGAAATAAGGTAAAGCGATAAAGCACACCACAAACACAAGGATTTATAGTGGTTCGGTGCCAACCTTGCACCTACATCCACTCCCCAAGCTCCTACTTGGGAATTTCAATCCACTATGCTTGTATTCAACCTGAATACAAAACGTCGGAAACTCCGACACTAGCTATCTCAAGCTAGATCACTTGTTTCTCGGGTACAAGTAAACCCAAAACACTCCGATTTTAGGTTCGGATCAACCTTTCTTGTTTTGGAAATCCTCCAAAAACAAGAACAATTACTTACAAGAGTAAGATAATTTAGAGCACAGATTAATACAATAACAGCTCCTTAAATGAGTGAATATAACAATAAAAACTTTACTCAAATGAAGAAACCCTTTTAGGATTTTCTCAAGGTAGATGAACGCTTGAACGAATGCTTGAGAAGAGGTTGATCGTTGATTGAAGATCTCTTGAAAGCTTTGAACGATCTCTAGATCAAAGTTGAAACAATAGGCGTGACAAATCCTCTCTTTGAAAGCTCTTGAATCTCTTTCACAATCTCTCGTGTGGATTTTGGATCCTCTTTTCTTTTTCTCTCAAATATCTCGTTGATCTCAGGCTTTTTCGTGCAGATTTCGGATCCTTTCTCTTGTCTTTGATCTCATGTTTGATCTGCTATTTAATCTGCAAATTCTTTCACCATTTGAACCATTTTATAGCATTAGAAGCAAGAGAAAATAATTTAGGCAGATAAAGAGCCGTTAGAGGATTTTTAGGAAGCATAAAAGGCAATTAAAACGGGCAAAAAAATAGCCGTTGCTGACATTTTCCGTCGCAGGGGTCGACTCATGAGTCGACTCATACTTCAGGAGTCAACTCATGAGTCGACTTCTGTTGCAAAAACCAGAGAATGTATTTCTGGAAATTCTTGGCTCAAATCAGCAGGGGTCGACTCATGAGTCGACTCATGCCTTGTGGGTCGACTCATGAGTCGACTCACAGGTCGTGCCAAGCCAGAAAACTAGCGTGCCAAAGAGAATTTTTGCGTGCCAATCAGCTCATAGTGCCATGAGTTGACTCATGAGTCGACTCATGCACTTCAAACCTTCATAACTTCAAAAATATAAGTCCAAAAACAATGAAATTTTCACCAATAGATTTCAAATCATTTGTTCTACCAAATGATACTATCAAATCAGGATTTTAGTGAAATTATGATTTTGCCCTTGAAGAGCATAAGGACTTTTTCATTTTAAAATTATTTGTATCCCTTCAGTCTGCTTTGTAATCATCAAAATCAATCTAGGAGCAACAATCTCCCCTTTTTGATGATGACAAAATATTTGAACAAAAGCATTTATGTGAATCACTAATTTCAAAAGAATGCATTATAGGTGTATATGCTTGAAAAGAGTATGATTCTTTTGGCATATAATATTTATGCAAAAATAGTTTGTCCATTTTCTTAAAGATTTGAAAAGGGTATTAGATCATTTTGAGTTTAAGATATATTAGAGTAAGAAATAAATTTTGCAATGTATCAGAGCAAGAAAAATAATTTTTACAATGTTATCAGAAAAGATTTTACAATGTATCAGAGAAAATTTCACACTGTATCAGAGCAAATTTTATAATGTATCAGAGCAAGTTAAAAGAAATTTTAGGGAGTATTAGAGTAAGTTAAATTTCTTAAAATGTATCAAGGTAAATTGGAATTTTGAAGTATATCAGAGTATATTTAAATTTTTAAAGTAAATCAGAGCATATATAAAGAAGTAATTTAAAAGTTACATAATTGCATTGTACTTAGCATTGTACTTTTGGTATTGTTCTTTAAATGCTTCAATTAATTTCTCATAATTTGTAATTTTGCTTTTGATGGGTTGCTTTTTCTTTAATTGCTCAATAATTGAATTGCTTTTAGGTTTTGCTTTTGATGAGTAGCTTTTTGTTTAATTTCTCTCCCTTTTTCTCATAGTTTAGGGTTTTGCTTTTAATGAGTTTCTTGCTTTTTGTTTAATTGTTTACTTTCTCCCCCTTTTTGACATCATCAGACATGGTTAACTTTTCTTTTTTCTGAAATATTCTTTAATTTCTCCCCTTTTAGAGTTTATCACAGAAGTTTGCTCCCCCTTAATATAGCAATGATCAACAGCAAACAACAAAGAGAAGACAATATTTCAACAAGGAGAATATATATGACCAAAATATGATCAACATCATTACAAAAGGTAGAAATATAAGTAAAAGATGATTCCATTAAAACCATAATTGTTTCATTACATAGTTCTTATTATAAAAATTAACCAGCTAATTGTCAATACATGGCCCCAAGGTACAGATCCTAGAACAAGACACTAACACCTAGGATCTAGTAATGATCAAGACAAAGTCATGGATCGGAGTCATCAGATATGGTATGAGAAGCTGATGGATCAGAAGTGCGTCCTCTACCCCGTCTGCCTCTGGCACGAGCAGGAGAGCGAGATGAACTGGGAGGCTGAGAACGCTGAGATGCTAAGGACTGAACAGAAAGGGTGAGTCTGATAGAATCAAGTACGTTCAGTGCTCTGGAAACAGATTAAAGTAGAGCAGTGAACTGAGTGGTAGCATGCTCACTCGATCCTCGGATCTCTTTCCTCAGTAACTCATATCCTCCTTCTAGTGCTCCTCTGAGCCTGCCAGCCTCTGCAGTGAGGTCTGTGACCTCAATAGTTGACTCCTGTGGCTTGGGATGGGCCAAAGCAAGGACTTGCCCCTGCAAGTCTAGAACTCTGCCAGTCAATCTCCAGACTGTGTCTTCAAGTTGCTGGATCCGGATGGACTGATCTGACATCATCTGAATCACAGTGGAGATGTGGGGAGTAATGGTCTGATCAGAAGAGGTGGCTCCTGGTGCAAAAGAAGTACTACTCCACTGACTAGATAGCAAGGCAGCCACACGCTGTGATATATGCTCGATCTGATCGTCAGCCAGTCTGAACTCTGATGGATGTGCTCTGGTCTCTGGCTGATACACTGGTGTGGGCATCCTAGTAAACTCTGAAGGGCCAACCTCTGTATCAGGAATGAACTGTGTATCTGGTGATGCTGCCCTGAAATCATGTACAGGAGAAGATGGACCTTCTTCTTCTACTCTGCCTTCAGTTCTGTCTTCAGCTCTTGTTTCAGCTCTATCCTCAGTTCTTTCTTCAGAGCCCTTAATCCAACCACCATCAGTCTTTGTAATTCCCATTCTGTGCAGGCTGTGTTGGTTGAAAGTGTCCACATGAGATAGCTTGGTAGGTGCCTCCCCCTCACAGCTAACTCCAAACCTCCTAAATACTCTAGTAAGGGCCATACCATAAGGCAAGTGTGCCTTGGATCTGTTCAAAGTTTCTCTCATGGCCTCTATCATAAGTGCAGGGAGGTTCAGGGGGGTCTGAGTGATGACATGAAACATGATACATACATCTCTGCCAGACAGTAGATCATGCCTACCACTCCTAGGAAAGAATAGCTTTGTTACAATCTGATGCAGGACCCTCATCTCAATGGACAGAATCTTTGCTTCCAATTTGTTTAAACTTCCTGAATAGGTTTCTCCTAAAATAATTCTGATCCCCTCTTCTTTAATTGGGAGTTCCATATATGAGTATCCTTCACTAGGCAACTGAAGTATTTCTCCCAATATCCTAGAATCCAAGCAGATATCAATTCCTTGACTGTTGAAGTCACTGACCCATTTTCATAATGTAGGTTCTGGTAGAATTCTCTAACTAGGTCAACATAGGTGACTTCCTTAAGGGAGCAGTAGAGTTCCCATCCTTGATTTTTAATCTTACTTGCAAAAGTAAAGCCTTCTTTCTCAAAGAACCGAAAATCTATATTTTTTCGGTTTCTACTTTTCTATCAGAAAGAGGATTCACACTGGGGCTCATGGAGGATTGAGAGGGACCTTGAGCAGGTACTGAAACTGGAGTGGGAGCACTGGAAGACTGACCAGCTTGCCTTTTCTTTCTGACAATTTCTTCAGGCTCACGGATTGACTTTCTTCTTTGGGGAAGCTTCATCTTTGGAGCCATATCCACTATAGTAGCAGACAAGAAGACTTGAATTGAGTGGAGGAGGGATCACAAGAGAGTGAAGAAGGATTTTGGTGGAGAAAAGAAGTGGATTTTGGAAGTTCGGTAAAGTGCTAGGGCACGTTCCAACCGCGCCAAGCAATGCGAGAAAGCACAGAAAGATTCCTAATCAAGGTGGCGATTTTTGGTGGAGAGGAGGAGGGAGAATTGCTTCGAAATAAATCCTTGGATTTTGGCAAAAAAGAGTTGGAGAAGACGGCTTTTGGAAGGAGAAGATGAGTCGTCTCAGGGTTCCCGTTTAAAAACAATGATCCCGATGGAAGTTGGTGGGATTTACAAGTTTGCCATTGAGTCGACTCATGGGGGTCGACTCATGAAGTTCAGAAATTCAGAAAAAATATGAATAAATTCCAAAAAAAATCGAAATTTTGGGAGAAAGAATTTTGCTCAATGATAAGTTTTTAGAATGATAAATTTGAGCTTTTGGGACCAGGATAGATGTTGGAAATTGAGCTCTAAGAGTTTTTGACATCAATTCTTGGAAATTGAGAGAGAATTTAGGCATATGGATCTAGAATTCCTAGATTTCTCCTAATTTCACAGAATCTATCCTCACTAAGGGCCTTTGTAAAGATATCAGCTAATTGATTTTCAGTGCAAACATATTCAAGAATTACATTTTTATTTTGAACATGTTCTCTTATAAAATGATGTCTTATTTCAATATGTTTGGATCTTGAGTGTTGAATTGGATTTTTAGATAGATTTATGGTACTTGTGTTGTCACATCTTATTGGTGTTTCATTAAGTTTGATTCCAAAGTCTTCGAGTTGTTGCTTAATCCACAAGATTTGAGCACAACAACTTCCGGCTTCAATGTATTCGGCCTCAGCCGTAGACAGTGCCACCGAATTTTGTTTCTTGCTAAACCATGAGATTAGGTTAACTCCAAGAAATTGGCAAGTTCCACTTGTGCTTTTTCTATCTAATTTACATCCAGCAAAATCAGCATCTGAATATCCTAATAAATCAATTTGTGAGTCCTTAGAGTACCATAACCTAGAGTTTGAGTACCATTTAAGTATCTAAGGATTCTTTTAACAGCATTCAAATGAGATTCTTTAGGATTAGATTGATATCTAGCACATAAGCAAACACTAAACATGATATCAGGCCTACTTGCAGTTAAGTATAATAATGAGCCAATCATACCTCTATAGTATTTTAAGTCTACACATTTACCTTCATCATCCTTGTCAAGCTTACATGAGGGACTCATTGGTGTGCCAATTGGTTTGCAGTTCTCCATTCCAAATCTTTTGAGTAGTTCCTTGGTGTACTTGCTTTGGGTGATGGAGATTTCCTCTTTTGATTGTTTGATTTGGAGTTCGAGGAAGAAGGTGAGTTCTCCCATCATGCTCATCTCGAACTCTCCCTGCATAAGCTTAGCAAAGTCTTGACAAAGGGATTCATTAGTAGACCCAAAAATTATGTCATCAACATAAATTTGTATAATTAGCATATCATTTTGATTTCTTTTAATAAATAGAGTTGTATCTACATTACCTCTTGTAAAATCATTATTTAGTAGAAATTTGCTTAGCCTTTCATACCATGCTCTAGATGCTTGTTTTAATCCATATAAAGCTTTATTTAATCTAAAGACATGATTAGGAAAAGCATGATTTTCAAATCCAGGGGGTTGTTCTACATATACTTCTTCAGAGATATATCCATTTAAAAATCACTTTTAACATCCATTTGAAATAACTTGAATTTCATAAGGCAAGCATATGCAAGTAGAAGTCTAATAGCTTCTAATCTAGCAACAGGTGCAAAGGTTTCATCAAAATCAATTCCTTCTTCCTGATTATATCCCTTAGCAACCAGTCTTGCTTTATTTCTAATTACATTTCCATGCTCATCTAATTTGTTTCTAAAGACCCATTTTGTGCCAATTATTGAATAATCTTTAGGTCTTGATACTAAGATCCAAACATTATTTCTTTCAAATTGATTAAGTTCCTCTTGCATAGCATTAATCCAATTATGATCATTTTCAGCTTCTTCAAAAGTTTTAGGTTCAAGTTGAGATACAAAAGTACAATGATTAACTACATCTCTAAGTGAAGAACGGGTTTTTACCCCATGCATAGGATCACCAATAATTAACTCCTTAGGGTGGTTGTGAACATACCTCCATTTCTTGGGTAGGTCATTTGTACCTTGAGGTTGTTCTTGAGTTTCTTCACCTTTCTCATTTTGTTCGTCTTCTTGATCCCTGTCTTCTGGAGTTGCTGAATCTTTCAGAGTGATCTCCTTCATACCTTCTATTAGTGGATCTGCATCATCAACACCCTCATTCTTCCTTGAAGGAAGATCGTTAGTTTCATCAAAGATAACATGTATGGACTCCTCAACTATTAAAGTTCTTTTGTTGAAAACTCTAAATGTTTTACTAGTAGAGGAGTAACCTAGAAAGATTGCTTCATCTGATTTTGCATCAAATTTATCAAGTTTTTCTTTGCCATTATTTAATACAAAACATCGGCAACCAAAAATATGAAAATATGCAATATTTGGTTTTCTTCCTTTCCAAAGTTCATAGGGGGTTTTCTTTAAAAATTATCTAATTAAAGCATGATTTAAAATGTAACATGCTGCTTCCGCCCAAAAATATCTTGGAAGGTTGCTTTCATAAAGCATGGTACGGGCCATTTCTTCTAAGGTTCTATTTTTCCTTTCAACTACTCCATTTTGTTGGGGTGTCCTAGGAGCAGAGAAGTTATGGTCAATTCTATTTTCATCACAAAAATTTTCAAAATCTTGATTTTCAAATTCAGTTCCATGATCACTTCTAATATTTTGAATTGAAAATCCTTTTTCATTAGAAACTTTTCGATGAAATTTAGTGAAAATATGAAAAGTTTCATTTTTGTGAGCCAAAAAGAAAACCCAAGTAAAACGAGAGTAATCATCTATTATTACAAATCCATATCGTTTTCCTCCTAG
Organism: Elaeis guineensis; assembly: GCF_000442705.2. Taxonomy (NCBI): domain Eukaryota; kingdom Viridiplantae; phylum Streptophyta; class Magnoliopsida; order Arecales; family Arecaceae; genus Elaeis; species Elaeis guineensis. Next base: position 73,433,025 of record NC_026001.2, on the reverse strand, counting down.
ACTAGTGGTTCTTGTTGGTCAAATAAGTCCATATGTAAGAGCTCTAAAGATCTAGAAGTTGAAACAGTATTTTTGGATTTAAATGAAACTCTAGTTTGTTTACCTAATTGGCATGCATCACAAATTCTATCCTTTTCAAAATTCAGCTTTGGCAAACCAAGAACTAAATCTTTCTTAATTAATTTTGAAAGAGAATGCATGCTAATATGTGCAAGTCTACAATGCCACAGCCAACTAGTTTCATTAACTTTAGCATTCAAGGATACTAGGCATTGCATGTCTAATTTGGCTAAATCATTCAAATCTACCATATAAACATTGCCATGCCTATGTCCTATAAATTTAATGCCATCGTTAATGGGACTGGTCACAATGCAAACAGATGATTCAAAAGCTACTTTATACCCTTTATCACAGAATTGACTAATGCTAAGTAAGTTATGCTTTAAACCTTTAACTAATAAAACATTCTCAATGTATTTGGAGGGAGTGATACCAATGTTATCTATCCCGATGATCTTTCCTTTGCCATTATCTCCAAAGGTGACCATCCCTCCATCCTTAACATCAAGCGTGATGAATTGTGATTCATCACCAGTCATGTGTCTCGAGCATCCACTGTCAAGATACCATTTTCTGTTTCCTTTTTGGGATGCTAGACACACCTGCAAGCAAAGGTCAAGTTTCTGTCTTAGGTACCCAAGCTTTCTTGGGTCCTTTTTGGTTAGTCAAAATGGTTCCTTTTGGAACCCATATTTTTTTGTGTTTGTATATTTGTTAATAAGACATGTGTACGATTTATGTCCTATTCTTCCATACTTGAAACAGGTAATATTTGTCGACTTGTTACTTGAATAATTTACATAAATATCCTTCAGAAATTTTTGTTTCTTCAGGGGTTTATAGCCAAGTCCAGCCTTATCATATATAGCTTTCTGATTATCAAGGATCATATTTAGTTTGTTTGAACTTAAGGTGAACTTATCTACTATAGATTTCAGCTTGTTAATTTCATCCTTAAAGTTTTGATTTTCTTGAATCAATGTGAATTTTTCAATTGAAAGGTTTTCAGCTTGTTTTACTAAGGACTGATTTTCCAATTTCAGTTCTTTGTTTTTCTTCCCTAGTTTCTTTAATTCATCAATTGAATCATAGAAAGCTTCATGCAATTCTTCAAAAGTAAAATCACTAGTGGATTCAGAAGTTACCTCATTTTCGTGTGCCATAAGGCACAGGTTGGCTTGTTCTGTTGAGGTTTCCTCGTCGGAGCTTGAGTCATCACTCGCACTCCAAGTCGCCATCATTGTCTTCTTTTTGAACTTCTTTGGACCTTTCTTCAGTTGTGGACATTCGGATCTGAAATGCCCCGGCTTCTTGCACTCGTAGCATATAAGGGGTTGATCTTTCTCTTTTTCTTTGCTATGTTCCCCTTTTGTGAATTTCTTTCTCATCCCCTGTTTCTTTTTTCTTAGAAACTTCTTAAATTTTCGGGTGATGAGTGCATCTCTTCATCTTGTTCTTCATCTTCAGAGTCATCCGTTTCATAATCAGGCGAAGTTGTGGATTTGAGGGCAATGGTTCTTTTTTTTTTGACTTCATCCTCTTGATGTTGCTTCATGCTAAGTTCATGAGTCATCAAGGATCCAAGAAGCTCTTCTAGAGGTAGAGTGTTCAAGTCCTTTGCTTCTTGGATGGCAGTCACCTTGGCTTCCCAAGTTCTTGGCAGTGACCTGAGAATCTTTCTTACAAGTTCACTGTTAGTATAAGATTTGCCAAGACTCTTCAAACCATTAATTATATCAGTAAAACGAGTATACATAGCAGTTATGGACTCATTATGCTCTATTTTGAACAATTCATATTTATGTACAAGCATGTTTATTTTAGACTCTTTTACTTGATTTGTTCCCTCATGGGTTACTTCTAACCTATCCCATATTTCTTTAGCAGATGCACAAGTAGAAATGCGATTAAATTCACTTGCATCTAGTGCACAATAAAGAACATTCATGGCTTTGGCATTTAATTGTGCCAATTTCTTGTCAACTCATCCCATTCTTTTTCGGGTTTGGTTGACTTCTCACCATCTATAATCTTGGTGGGTGTGTGAGGACCGTTCACTATGATACTCCACATATCATAGTCGAGTGCTTGTATGAAAATCTTCATCCGAGCTTTCCAATAGGTGTAATTAGACCCATTGAAAAGTTGAGGTCGGTTTGTTGATTGCCCCTCGGCTAGAGAAGTACCAACATGGGTTGCCATAGATCTTTGGCTCTTTGATTGTTAGATCAAAGAAGGGCTAGAGCACCGGGCTCTGATACCACTTGTTGCCCAACTATGCAACCCAAGAGGGGGAGGTGAATTGGGTTTCTAAAAATTTAGACTTAATTAAAAAACTTATGATGAATAAGACAAAGATTTTAATTCAATATTAATTACCTGAAGCAGAATTGCAAGATATAATAAAGAAATAAGGTAAAGCGATAAAGCACACCACAAACAAAGGATTTATAGTGGTTCGGTGCCAACCTTGCACCTACATCCACTCCCCAAGCTCCTACTTGGGAATTTCAATCCACTATGCTTGTATTCAACCTGAATACAAAACGTCAGAAACTCCGATACTAGCTATCTCAAGCTAGATCACTTGTTTCTCGGGTACAAGTAAACCCAAAACACTCCGATTTCAGGTTCGGATCAACCTTTCCTTATTTTGGAAATCCTCCAAAAACAAGAACAATTACTTACAAGAGTAAGATAATTTAGAGCACAGATTAATACAATAACAGCTCCTTAAATGAGCGAATATAACAATAAAAACTTTACTCAAATGAAGAAACCCTTTTAGGATTTTTCAAGGTAGATGAACGCTTGAACGAATGCTTGAGAAGAGGTTGATCGTTGATTGAAATCTCTTGAAAGCTTTGAACGATCTCTAGATCAAAGTTGAAACAATAGGCGTGACAAATCCTCTCTTTGAAAGCTCTTGAATCTCTTTCACAATCTCTCGTGTGGATTTTGGATCCTCTTTTCTTTTTCTCTCAAATATCTCGTTGATCTCAGGCTTTTTCGTGCAGATTTCGGATCCTCTCTCTTGTCTTTGATCTCACGTTTGATCTGCTATTTAATCTGCAAATTCTTTCACCATTTGAAGCATTTTATAGCATTAGAAGCAAGAGAAAATAATTTAGGCAGATAAAGAGCCGTTAGAGGATTTTTAGGAAGCATAAAAGGCAATTAAAATGGGCAAAAAAATAGCCGTTGCTGACATTTTCCGTCGCAGGGGTCGACTCATGAGTCGACTCATGCTTCAGGAGTCGACTCATGAGTCGACTTCTGTTGCAAAAACCAGAGAATGCGTTTCTGAAAATTTTTGGCTCAAATCAGCAGGGGTCGACTCATGAGTCGACTCATGCCTTGTGGGTCGACTCATGAGTCGACTCACAGGTCGTGCCAAGCCAGAAAACTAGCGTGCCAAAGAGAATTTTTGCGTGCCAATCAGCTCATAGTGCCATGAGTTGACTCATGAGTCGACTCATGCACTTCAAACCTTCATAACTTCAAAAATATAAGTCCAAAAATAATAAAATTTTCACCAATAGATTTCAAATCATTTGTTCTACCAAATGGTACTATCAAATCAGGATTTTAGTGAAATTATGATTTTGCCCTTGAAGAGCATAAGGACTTTTTCATTTTAAAATTATTTGTATCCCTTCAATCTGCTTTGTAATCATCAAAATCAATCTAGGAGCAACACCCACTTTGGATAGTTTATTCATTTTAGGGTTTAAACTAGTTGGATTAGGTATCTAATAGGTCAATTACAATTGCCACCCTTAAACTTGCATAATTTAGGCCATATTTATTTTCTATTTTAAATAGGATTTAATTTTTCTAAAATAAATGTGATCAATAGAAATAAACTCAGACTTCAAGGTAGTTTAGGGCAAAAATTATAAATCAAAGATTAATTTGATCTTCAAATTGGATCGAAATATTCGGACAAAGAGATTATCCAATCAGTACAACTCACCTTGACTTAAATATTAACCGACACATACTCAGTTTGAGTTTGAGTTTTGATCATAATTAAAAAATATTGTTAAAAAAAACATCAAAGGAATAGAGTATTAAAAGTATATATACCTATCTAAGCTCATGAGCCTTTGAGTCGGTATTAAAATTAATAATTGAACTTGAATCTGAGTTGAGCTCAACCAAGTGAATTTCAAATCTAAAATTTGCACTATACCTTGATACCACAAATGCCAAATCTCACACATGCATTTTTTTTTGTCCAAGTAGAATTCGGCTTGAATCATAGAATCTAAAATATGGAATGTTTGTTTATTTCCTATATTCCATCTCTAGATCTCTCTTTCTCTAAGACTCCCTAAAATGCAGAATTTTTCTTACAAGAGTTGCTTTATGAGAATGAACAAAGAGTCGTACATGTCCACCTATTTTCCTAATTAATCATAATAAAGAGTCTCTTGTCATATCTAGAATCACTCTTTTTTCTAGGTACTTTGACTTTTATTTGTTTCCTATAAATATACTTCTGTATCTAGATCTCCCTCCCTTTATAGGACTCCCAAAGGATTTTCCTCCTAAGAGTCCTATGCCCCCAAATCTTTTCCTCATGAAAACCCCACGGTCCCACCCCAAAGGAACTTTCCTCCTAAGAGTCCCATACACCCAATTCTTTTTCTTATGAAAACCCGACCCCAAAATGCCTCTCCTTCGATGAGTCCTATGCCTCCAATTCTTTTCAAAATGAAAACCCCATACTCCGACTTCGAAACATGCCTTTTTTTTAGTAGAATTCAGTGCTCTAGAATCTGTGGGATATTATTTTTGTTTCCTATAAATATTTTTTCATATTAAGATATCTCTCTATGTAGGACTCTTGAAGCACAAAATTTCCCCATGCTCCAAATTCTCTTCCAAAATTCCATGCTCCTAACCATCTTCTCGCCAAAAACTACGAACTTCCCATTCTTCTTCCTCACCAAAATGGTGGTTATTTCTAGCATCCACCATAAGTCCTTCAAGATCTCTTCCAAGCATCCACCTCCAAGCTTACATCCCCAAAATTGTCTTCCCCTTACTATCTAAATACTCTATCTTTTCTAATATTTTTTTAATTGTTTTTAGTATTTACCATCAAGCCATCAAGATCTAGGTATTTATCTCCAACCCTTGGTCCCCAAAATTTTCTTCCTTTTTGCTATCTAGGCACTCTATATTTTCTAATTTTTTTTATTTTTTTGATATTTTTCATATATGTAATGCTTTTATTTTATATGATAGAATATCTCATACGTTTTAGTTTAACTATAAAATAATTTTATTGTCAAGTCATCAATATAGTTTATTATTGCAATACTTTTGGTGATGAATTTTAATCTAAAAAAAACCATTGGTGATGAAATTTGATGTATCATGAAATTATCACTATATTGAATGATAAAAAATTTTAGTTTCCATATGTTCACCACAAATGTAGCATATAGGTGATGAATTTCTTTTATCACCAAATGTAGCATTAATGATGTAATTTGACTCATCATAAATCACTATAATATTCTATGATAAAAAAAATTATCACCTTATGAACATAAAAAAATATTTAAGTGCTGAATTTTATTTGTTACCAAATTCAATAATTTATGACAAAATCTTATATATCACAAAATTACAAAATCTTCAATAACAAAATATTTGCATCACCAAATCTGGATTTTTACATCATATAACTTCATAAAAGACTCATTATTAAATCTTTTGGTGACAATGGTGCACTCTTTAGTGATAAAATTTTTAAACTTTTCATGATGAATAATTTTATCATAAAAACAAAGATATTTCAAAATCTTCAATAACAAAATATTTGCATCACCAAATCTGGATTTTTACATCATATAACTTCATAAAAGACTCATTATTAAATCTTTTGGTGACAATGGTGCACTCTTTAGTGATAAAATTTTTAAACTTTTCATGATGAATAATTTTATCATAAAAATAAAATATCTTTGATGACAAACTTTTTAACGTCAATAGAGATTAAACTTTGGTAATAAAAAAATATATCATATCATGATAAAATTTTTAATTTCTTGTGATGAAACAAATTATCATCAAATACAGTATTATTTGGTAATGAATATATTTTTATCATAATTAATATATATTTGATGAGAAAATACTGCTATTGCCATTTTACACCTTTAGCAACGTACTTAAAAGTTAATATATATTTGATGAGAAAATCATGACAAGCATTGTGATGATTTTTTCATCATGAAATTTTTTTATGATGGAATTATTTTTTTTGTGACAATTTTTTTGGTCAAGAATTTTATTTTTTGTTGTAGTATTTAATCACCCTGAAAAAAATATGGGATGACTTTGAAAGTTATTAATTTTATAATCTCTTAGGATTATGAACTCGTATATAATAAAACTATATACTAAAATAAATTAGCTTCTTTTGAGCCACGAAAAGTTCTTTTCCTTGACTCTTAAGCAATAGTTCTTTTTTCCCTCTTCTCTTTAATTGTACATTTTATTTGAGTTTTAAGAGCCTATTCATTATATCCTTATATTACATTTTCTCTTATTTATTTTTTGGCACTAAGATAGTACTTGAGCTATTTTTTTCCTTAGAGAAGTTGGTATTAGAGTTTTGATTTATAGTTTTAACTATGTGGTTTAATATAGATAAAGCTTCAGTTCATAAAATGCAATTTGGTAATTATAGAAATGGATGAGTTGAGAGTAATGATACTCCATTATATTATTTATAAGTGATACATAATTTCTATTAGAAAATTTTTTGGTCTCCTTATTGGTGCTAGAATTTCTATTGAGCAGAAAGGTGTGTGTGTCCCTAGCCAGATTGTGCATGCGTGCAGACCACCATTGTCAAAAATCAAAAAAAGGATAAAAAGATTGATAGTGGGGGTCTTGATACCTTAAGCTTCAAAGACTTCCATGGCTGAGACCATTTATTTGGAGTAAGTAAATGATAGCCAAGAAGCTAAGACTCTTTGCTAACGACTACAAGTTAAATATAATGAGAATAAAGTAAGGTGACTAATGGTACATCCAAGATAAAGAGAAGATAAATGAAATAATAGGTATTTGATTGATTGAAAGATCTTTTTTCGAGTTATATTCCAATATTTATACATCATATCTCAAATACTCAAATAACAATCTACTCCTAGTATTGATAACTACTTGGGCTTGATCTTCACTTCTCTAACAATTCAGTGGCTGAAGCCTACAACTCTTCACTATCTATATTCTGATAACTACTATGCTTCATACCATATCACAATCTCTACTAGCTAGGTTGATAGGGATAATGCCCATGGGCCACCATATCTAATCAATCTTAAGTTTGATATATTTAATCTTTACTTGGTTTGTCTCCATCAGCTATGCGGCCTATCTTAGTCGACATCTTTTTTGCTTGGCCCACGAGGTGTTATGCAGCTACTCTATTGAGCCATCCCTTAGCTTATTTGGTTTATTTCCTTGATGGAATTTGAGGATATTAGAGCTTCCAAGCTATCATTTCTCCATTAATCTAGGTACTTAGTTCGAGATCCCATCATCATTTCTTTGCCTTGACATTGTCATGTGGCTGAGCACATGTTTATTCTTTGGATGTCATTATTAGTTAGGATATAGTGTAAAAAATGCCCTTCATATCTTATCAGCCTTCAATTAGAAGAATGATGGGATGTACCAAACATCACATTCATGCCTATGTGAAACATTGGTGCCGATAGGTATTTTAAATAAATTTGTCTTCGAGATTCTTTCACTTTTTGGAGATTTCTTTGCTTCTATTCATGACACCAACTAACATATTTCCTATTTTTCTAAGAATTGACCACATGTCTTCAATCCATTAGAATCATTCTAGATTATAACTTAGTATGTCATAGAGGTCTTTATAAAATCTTATAAAGTCATCTTCTACCTTCTTTGTCCTCAATAGTTTCCAGCCTCCCAGGCGTCATTTGTCTTTGCCAAGTTTCTACAATTTTGCTTCTTTTTTGTAACAAGATGAGTCAATATCTGCTATGCTTCATATAATGGCTTGTCAAAGACGAGTAGCTAGAGTATTTTAGGGTTTTATGATCTGCGGACCCTTAGTTGTTGATCTGAGATATCTTTAGTCTTTATATGCTTGGTCTTGTTTTCAAGTCCAATGTGTCGGAACTTCTTTCCTCTTTCCTTCCTCATCATCCCAAAGAGACTTTTATCTATGAAAGATCAGACTTTAAAATATCTAATTGGATGAACTCCAACCATCACCATCCTTAACCAGCCAGTGTGACATCCAAAATCGATCGTTCAATTGTGTTTCCTTTTAGAAATCATCTATTGGGGAAAATAATGATATCTCAGACATCTTGGCTTATTCCATTTCCTCCCATAGTTAATTGATCTCTAATTCATCCTTGTATTTTTGGGCAACATCAACCATACTCTTCATCTAAATCATGGGATGATCAGCCCTAGTTTTCCAGATTTAGGGATTTTTCTTAACCTCATACCCACTAGTGAAGTATTTAATACCAATACTCTAGTTGAAGTTTCCAATAATGACTTTGGCCTGGACTTGGGTAAGAAGGTTAGTTATAATGCTTACGTGCAAGTACTCTACTAATGAATTGGGCCAATATCTCATTAAGAACATGTTTTTTTCTAAATTTAAGTATGCAAGTATCTTCTGTGCTCTGAATTGGTCAAAGTTGTGAATATACATCTTAGATTGGTCACAACCCTTGTCGAAGATTGGACTTATAACTTTAGCTCCTCTTATACTAACCTAACTTTATCAACATCTCAAGGAGATTAATTCAAACATCTAGGGATGTGGAGGTCCTTTACAGATCTTCCAGCTCTAATTTTACACTTATTTACTAGAGATATGAATACCTTTGATCGATATCCCTAAGGTTACTTCCTTTAGTTTGTGATATGCTCTCTTAGAGAGCCTCTTTCTTACATTTGCAGATTACTTCAAGAAGTTTTGCAAAAGCCTAGAGGTATATATCTTCCATTCCCTTTTCTCCATTTTTCAAAACCTACTTGGTTTGCATTTCCCTATGTCAATATGTCCCTTAAAGACCAAGACAATTGGAACTCTTTAGAGAGATTCTTGGTCCGCAGAGACCTTCACATAGGACTAGTCATGGAGAGGTTAGAAATAATAAATTGTCAGGCTATGTTTGGCATTATCATTATTTTTTTTAAATAAAGATAAGAACTTATTTCTATTTTTTGTTAGATTTTTGATAGTATAAAATATGTTTGATTCATTCTCTCTCTGTAACAAGGATCAATGACGTGGCTAGAGATGAGAAAGAGGAGATGGGGCTAGCGACAAGGTCAAGGATAAGAGAGAGCTTGATGTCGAGCAAAGAAGCAAATGAGGGAGTAGAGAGGAAAAGAAAATAGAGATAGGGCTGGTAATGTGGCCAAGGATAAGGGATAGCTCGACATTAGGTGGAGAGATGGCCAATGAGGCTCGAGAAGCCAGGGTGGTTGGGTAGGGGCAATGGGTTGGGAGTGAGATTTGATGGAAGAAGAGGGTTTGGGAGGAGAAAGATGAAAACCCATTTAAAAAAAAAAAAAGTAGAAGTGAGTTTCACTTTCATTTTTTTCAGAATTAATAGAAGTTGTTTAAAAAATAGTAACAAAATAGGATAATCGAATATATTTTCTGTATTGGATTCCATGTTTCTATTTTTTAAAAAAATATAGAAAAAAAAGTACTAAATAGACTATCATTTGAATATTATTCTTCTAACTTCTTGGCCCATTAGCATGGTCTTATCCAAGGAATTCTTTATTTGCCCTTTTATTTTGATATTGACTGAACTGGATCATGAAGTGATAGAAAATCTATAGTTGAGTATTGTACGTTCTTTGAAGAAAATTTGCTCATTTGCAAAAGTAAGAAATAATTTATTATTGCCCAATCTAGTGTAGAGGCAGAGTATAGGGCTATGGTATTAGTAACTTGTGAGTTGTCTTATGGTCAAAAATTTATTATACGAGATTGGCTTTATTATTCTAGATTATATATCTATGTATTGTGACAATCAAACAACTATTATATCTCTAACAATCCAGTATTTCATAAGCGAACGAAATACATTGAAATAGATTGCCATTTTGTGAGAGAAAAGATTCTCTCAAAAGTAATATATTTGCTATATATAAGAAGTGAATATTAGCTAGTCGATATCTTCACTAAAGAACTCAGCCATAAAAGGTTACATCATATAATTAACAAGTTGGGCATATTAATATCGACACATCAACTTGAGGAGGAGTTTTAGAGATGATGGATGGCCCTCATTTTTTATTTGTGGGTTTAACTCTGTGATAGTTGGATTGTAATTTTCTATCACCATATTCTCTTTTTTTATTTATAATTAGATTTTTAGACACACTCAACTTTGAGATAAAAAAGGAATGAAAGAAATCTTTAGTTCTTTTTCTTTCTTTTTGTTCCCTACTTCAATCCGGTATTGCTCTATCACATCTTCACTATCATGAATTTCAACATTCCTAATATTATAATATGTTTCGAACCCAAATTACATCGGAAATACTCATTGCACAACTTATTTAGGCATTCGAACAGTTTATAAAATTTACATTCTTCCATATGATCCAATTTAATTAAATTCGAAGGATAACTTAGTTAAAATTGCATTAATGACACATTATACTATATAAAATATTTTACATTATTGGGCAAATCAGGTTGGTTTAGACCATTCTTGCGTGAAATGCATGATCGGTCCAACAATTTTTTAGGCCCACAAAAATATTCCCATCTTGTCCCATTAGGCTATCCATGGTTTAAGCTAAGGGGAAATTTTTTATGCACCATATGCAACATAGAAAAAATACACTATCTCATCTGATTGGATTATATAGTCACCATTTTTCAATACACATTTAATGTCTGCAGGTTCACTTTTTCATTTGAAATTTTGAATGACGAAAATATTCTTCCTTCTAAAAATTGTAATATACTGTAGTCAAATTATGACTTCATTTATAGCATATCATAATTTTTTTACAGGATATCATAAAAATATAATAATATTTTTATTATTAAAAATTTTATAAATTTTTAAATGATGAAAATATTTTTATCAAAATTATGATATTATATGAAAAAATTATGATATAATGTGCAGAAAGTCATAATTTTATCGTAAGAGGTCATGATATTATCTATAAAAAAATTATGATATAATATATATAAATTATAATTTTACCGTATGTCATAATATTATATTTTTTAAAAATATTTTTATTATTTAAAATTTAAAATAAAAAAATAAAATTATAAAAATTGAAAAATAATGATTATGCGGTCCAATGGAAAGTATGATTTTTGTGTACCACACACGGTGTACAAAGTTTCTCCTAAGCTGGGGCGCGACGCGAGCAAGTACGTCGTCTCTTTTCCTCCAAATCATTTTACCGCCAAAAATCCCAATCGCTTTCCCTCCATCTCCTATTTCCCGCCACCTCTCCCATATGTGATGATACCCTCGAACTCTCTCTCTCTCTCTCACGCTCACACACAAACCCTATCCCGAGGCGAAGCCATGCCGAGGAGGCGGAAGCAACCCTCATCCGCCATGAGGGGTATCTTCACCCGAAGCCAATCCCAGATCTTCCTCCACCGCACCCGCTCCGGCCGCGACTGGGCCAACCCCGATCCCGGTCGCCGCCGCCACCTTCTCGCCTCGTTCGCCCTGCCGCCGTCCCCCCTCCCCACATCCACCGCCGCCACCGGCGACGTCCTCCTCGCCTCCGTCAAGGATCTCCGGGCCAGAAGGGTCTTCTCCCCCGCCTCCATCCCCATCGAGACCTCACCTGATCCGATGGCCACGAACAAGCCTGACGATGATCGGCAGGACGGGATTGATCAATTGGAGAAGGAAGCGACCGAAGAGGAGGGGAGTGGAGAAGTTGATGAGGCCTCGAACATATTTGGTGGATCTGGTGATGCTTTTGTCCAGAGTACACCACCTGCTGGGATCATATCCTTGGGGCCTGATCCGGCTCCTGGAGAACGAGAAACGGAGGTTCCTCCCATCGATCAACAGACCGATAACTTGGGGTCTGATATAGCTTCTGGAGATCAAGCAATTGGGATTTCTTCCAAAGATCAAAGGGCCGATGCGAAGTTGGACTCGGGGAACCCTCTAAAGAGGAGAGAAGTAAGTGTCAATTTGATATCTGGGGCCAAGTTTCTTATATTGTTACTTGTTTGATTGCTTTGGGTTTCATGCAATTAAGCTTCAAGCGCTAAATTAGGGTTATGGTTTCATGATTATCATCATTTTATTCTCTAATCTTCAAAACCTGTGGCTAGGGCAAGGGCGGGTTTTGTTTTAATGGTTTCCTTACTCGCCGTCTCTGCTAATTAGAGTAAAATTGCTTCTTTTCTTTGTCCTGACCTGTTGTGCAATATTTGAGCTACTTATAGAAGTAAAACGAAGTTAATCTCTTTCAGGGACTTGCTCCATGCTCACGTTCGAAGCTGTTTAGGAATCCAAGTTCTTTTAGCTACAGAAGACTGTTGCCATTTCTTATGGATCTAGAGAAAGAGAGTTCAAGTAATTAGCTTTTTGTTTTATTTTGGTTTCTTTTTTATATAGAGTTCTGTTATTTCTTTTCATCTTTGGGTTTGCCTTGGATTATTGATTTTACTCAAACACTTTGATATGTATAGGTGGTTTAAAAATCCTTCCTTGCCAGAATGCTGTTGAAGTGGAAAGAATAATGGAAGAAAAGCCAAAACCACCACAACTTCAGTTGGGAGGCTCTGAGGGTTCCTTGACTGAAAAATTGAGTGACAATTGGAATTTTGATGAAAATCCAGTCTACAAAAGTTCCTCCTTGAAAACTTCTGGAGAGGATGTTTATGATATGACAACAATGATATCACCACTGCCTGATTCTGGCAATGGACGAGCAATGCAAGTTGATGAGGTTAAATCAGAAACTTATTTCGAAGATCCTATTCTTGAATCACGGATGTTACATAACTCATATTTGTCTCCTCCCGTCATTCATGAAGATCTATCAGTTGACGAGTTGGCTGGTAATGTGCAAGCCCTCTCATACCTGCCATCAGAAGTTGATGTGGGCTGCAGAATGATGTTGCCATTATTGAATATGGATCCGAAGCCTCCTCAAAGGGAATCTCAGTTAGAAGTCGTCCATTCTGCGGCAAGACATGTCCTTGCTCCGAAAAGAGGGATTTTAAAGAGATATGGGAGAGGATGCAAAGGTATCTGCATGTGTTTGGAATGTGCCACTTTTCGAATCCATGCAGATCGGGCATATGAATTCTCCAGGAAACAGATGGACGAGGCAGATGAAATCATAGTGGGACTGATGAAAGAGCTGGCAAATCTCAGAAATCTAGTGGATAAAACTATTATACCAATGGTTGGTGGTGGAAGCTCCACAATTCTTCAACTCAATCGGGTAATGACATCTTGTGCACACATGCATGTTCTGTATCTTGTTTTCCTTTCTTTTGAAATTGGCATATTTCTATTCTTCTGTTCGAGTATGAAATTTTCAAACTTTAGCTGCTATTCCAGCCATTAAGAGGACAAAAATCTTAAACTGATACTTGTTGCATTTGTGGTTGATTTAAATTTTCCCTGCTTTATACAAAGAGAACTGTTATAATTATAATTTTCTTTGGAAGATCATCACTTAATAATCTTTAAACTTTGAATACAATCAGTATATTATTAGCATGCAACATAATAAGAGCTGGAAGATACCTTAACAATTGATTTTGTTGTTCATAACCAGGTTTGGGATGAATAATATTCTGCTGGTAAACATAAGAATGTTGGTAATCCTTAAGGTTTCCATTTGAGAGGATACACCTGACAATCTGATATCACTATAATATTCATTTTTGGATTATCCTTAAGCGAATGTTCTTTGGATAATCATAACATCAGGGAAAAATTGAAAGAGCTATTGGTTGGGGGAATATTGAGACTTTTATAAAAACAATGGTGTAAATAACTTTGATGACCGAGTCTGGCTACTTGGATATTCCTTATTAGTGTTAAAGATTATGACTAGTATCTGAGTGGAGAATCGACTACCTGAACTCTTGTTGAAAGTTAAGCCGGTTTCTTTGAAGGTGGCTTGAAAAGTAGGTTGAAGTTTGTTTTCTGTTTGCTATCTCATACACGTAGACTGAAGTATCTTGACTCTTTCTTATCATCTCTGAGTGATATTTATGTGTGAACTATATGTTTTGTTTTCTCATAAATTAGAAGCCATCTTCTTGAAAATGTGTTTAGGATTCTCCTAAGTTCAGTCCTAGGAGTGGTTCATTGCGATCCTTGCTTACTGGCCCAAGACTTTTGGTTTGAGCTCATATGGCTTGAATTTCATTTACTTTTTTTAGAATCATATAGCATGCAAGTATAAGCCTGGTGAAAAATTAAAGTGTTATTGGATTTGTTTGAACATGACTTGCTAAGGTCAAACACTAAAGTCATTTGCCCAGTGAAGAAAGAAGATCCTCAGCATATTAGGAGAGAGAAACCACATAAACAAAGAATAAGGGCTTGATGTAGTCTGGAGAGATTACATGTGCTGGAGTTACAGGTAGAAATCTGTTGCTCCATTAGCTGGTGTTTTCTTCTAATTATAAGATTTCCTTAATGATAAAATCACCAAATTTTCCTGGTAATATTTTCCATCTGAAAAATGGTTATAAACTACAATGTCATAAGTCAGATGCTTGTGGGATGTTCAATAAATCTTAAGCTTTCTTCAATGAAGAAATTTGGAACCTAGTTATTAAATCAACAGAGTGGAAGTCCAAGATCTTCGAAAATGGTTGTTAAAGAATATGATGATTCAGAAAGCCATTTTAAACCTCAATGCCAGTAAAGTTTGAGTAGAAGAAGATTTCATCATGTAACATGGATATTCCACTGCCATGGCAAATGGTTGGACCCAGATTTTGGATCATTGATTGATGATTTAAAGTTGATTTTAATGTGCCCTCATCATGCCCACCAAACCTGTCATTGGCACCCATGCTGTTCATGGCCACATGAGATGCTTGGGTTCAATGCTGTTGAGGCACCTTGGAGGGATGCGCATTCCTTTCCAAGAACAGGGCTGGTCCCTCCCAAATTATATGTCAGATAGTTGCTCCTCACCATATAGAACAAAAGAAGAGGGGGTATCATGATAAGTTCAGTGTCTTCTTTGAAAGGAAAAAAAGAAAAAGAGGAGTACCTGCAGGTTTAATTCAGTTGTTCTCTGCATAAATCAGCTTCTAATGAATATATGTTTGAGTTTTTTATATTTGTCAGAATGCTGTATAGATAAGAAGTTACACCAGTAGATAGGAGTAAGTTGGAACTACAGACTTCTAGTATAGACAGAATGATAGAGTTGGTTGCTGCTGACTTGTTGCTGTCAGTGCTTATTCCTTGCTTGATAATTTGTCATTAGTCTTATCACTTCCCCTCAAATATATGGGGGATTGAGGGACGAAATTTTGGAAAATATGGGCAGTGGGATGCCCTGGTGACAATTTCAGCTGATAAATCTGAAGGAGCAAAGCACAATGATAACTTTAACAGCAACAAATTCACTGACTAAAATGATAATCCACCTCTATATATTTTATAGATGCATGAAATAATGCATTCCCATCCATCCAGGTGGCATTAATGTTGGAACAATACCAGTAACATTTGTCGCACATCATTATGCAAGTCTTGTAAGAGATAGGATAGCCAAAACATACCTAAGGTAGTGATTGCTAGAGTTAGCATTAGAGCATGCAACCATCCATCATGACTCAGCAATCTATCATGAAGCTCAGTGAAAAGGAGCATTTCAGATTGGTGTTTATTGCACTCGCAGTTCAGAGTAATCTAGTCTCAAACCATCAAGAGGAAAGAAAACTAAGTCTGAGTCAGAAAATTTTTACCAATGACAGCTGGTGAATCAGCAACATTTCTGATATTTCTGCAATGGTTTTAGAGCTCTTTTCAATCATACAATCCTCAGTATAAAGACGCAATTTTCTAGCTGGAGATGGTTGAAGAAATAGTTCATGTAATATGTCCTATACCTCTGATGTGGATAGACCTAGAACTTGCTAGTAACACATCTATAAGAGCAGCATTATTGCATGATTTTACAAATGATAATTTCTTCTCCATGTACTGCATTTGATGTTGAAGGAGATTTGGTGACTCTTGGTTAGGTTCTTTTTGTTTTAATCTAGGATTCTTGAAAGTTGTTGGATTAAGCTTCAACTCAGCCAATCACATCAGTACAAAGGAGTAGACTTTAATTTGACATATGCAAAGCTGTTTAGGTTTGTGTGAGGCAAAGATGAAAAAGAACTATATACCATGATTCAATAAGTTGGATTCTGACTGAAGAAGAAATGCTACTGCATAAGTTATTGATGTTAGGAAAAAAAAGTAGTGAAGGATTTAGGAACCATATAATTTGATATATATGAAACCTGCTTAAGTTTGTAATAGGCAAAGATGAAAAAGATGTGATGCCGTGATTCAGTAAATTGGTTTCCAACAGTGCATAAGATATTGAAGTTAGAAAATAGGAGAGCAAAGAAGAAAGATGATGTAATACTTTGGCAAATACCATAGAACAAGTAATAATTTTGGTTAAGGCTATGTGATTCTCCACATAAATGGTAAACAAATGGTATATGTGGGTGAACTTATGTGATTCTGCATGTGAATGGCTTCATAATGAATACATATATCGGTGTTTATTTTGGTTGTTTACAGAAGTCCATGCAGATAAGAAAAATAACAATTCTGACCAAGTGTAGATTGCAACTACAGATTTCTGGTATATATAGAATGACAATGTCAGTCAATGTTGTTGGAGGTGCATATCCTTGCTTGATGATTTGTCATTTTTACCTCTTGGATCAATGTTATCATGTTAAGCACCTGCAGGTAAGGTGTTAAGCATGGAAGGAAAGGAATCTTGCAAGAATGAGGTCTCTGTTCTTCCTGATTAGCTTCTAGAATGTATGAAAGTTATGGTGGGAATACGAATGCTGAAGCGTAGATGTATGATGGAAAATAAAGTAATTAACATTGTTGGAAATGAAAAGAAAGGGACACGAGGAGGAAAGCTTCTATATTTAATTGCATTCTTTAGACCTCCAGTGGATTGATATTTCTTCAAGAACCAATGCTAGAGTTTCTGCATCTTCAAGCAGCTGGCTTAAGTGTTGGCTGGGAAGTGGAAGATGAGATGGATGATGGGTCAAATAATAAGCAAAGGGTGAAAAGATGGTGGAGCATGGCAGAGTATGAAGTACTGGTGGAATTGGCTTGGTATCAGGTGGGTTAATTAGCTAGGAAAAATTGGCTTAGAAGCACTAGCTGCAGAATTAACTACTGCCAAAATGAATGAGTGCTATTTATAGATTGCCAAACATTAACTGGCCAAGACATTTGATAGACTCCTGGATAAACCTATGCACTAGCCAACTGAAGGATCCGTTTATATTTGGTAGGTGCATCCGGGTTTTGTTTGGTGCAATTCTTAATCCTTACAAATTCCTTTTCTGAAGGGGTTCAAATTTCAGATGGCGTTAGATATTGGTTGTCTTTTAGCTTAGGTTCTAAATGTGAGTGGGTTAAAGCTGAATGCTGGAGGTGATTGAAAAACTCCTGAACCTTTGTTTGATGGCTGTAGAATGTTATCCTTGGAGCTTTGTGGTTAAAGAATGCTTAGAGATGGTCAGAAATGAGAAGTACTTGGAATCGTCACGTTAGGAAGCCAACTTGCTGGTGAATAAGCTAGTTCACATGATTGATGAATAGAACTAAGCACAGATGCTTGAGAGGTCCCATCCTAAATGTTTTATTTTGTTGTGATTTCTCATTTTCCAGAAATTTCTTAACTTTTCAGTTTTTTTATTTCTCATGTTCTTGTTATAACTCATATTTTTTACATATTTAGTTTACTAACTATTAAAGAAAAAAAAATGTGCACAAGAATGACACCAGGAACTAATTGTTGAATATACTTCTTGATGGTACATTATTAGTTGGACAAATGTGAACCTTCCACAAGTATAACTCATTCCCTCCACCCTTTTCTTGGTCACCATCATGTCATAAGCTGCGGTCACTCAATTTCCTTGTATTATCTTTCCTTAGCTCACCTGCTGTTTTTGTTATCCTATTTCTCCATTACCAGGATGTTCTGACCCGAAGATACAATATGATACACCCTGAAAGGATGCTTAAAATGAACATTTTTTGCACTTGTGACCATTCATCTTCAATAGGATACTGATTATATGCATGTGTTTTGCTTTCTGGGCTTGTATTTTCAGTTATTAAGACTTCTTTATTATTCTCACTTGACCAAAATCATATTTCCACTTAGTGTCTATCCTATGAGTAACCATGGCTTTATGCTTGTACCAGGAACTGCTAAAAGGAGCTTGCCAAAGAGCCTCCAGAGCAGAGGAGGTAGCAAATAACGGTCGCAGAAAAATGTTTAATGACCTCAACATACACTGCAAAATCCCTGTAATTTCTCTGCACTTTGAAATGAATAATATTAATGAACTCTTTTTCCCCCTTTTAAAGGCATGCATTATGAATTATATTGAATTGATTTTTCTGAAATTGGTTACAGGGACCAAGGGTGACTTTTGCAGAATGTGTTGAACAAAGCATCACTCCGTAATGTAACAGCAGCGATGATAGGTAACAGGGGGAAATGTTGTCTTTATGCTGTGTTTTCCTCCTGCAAGTTTCTGCGGTAACTAAGAAGGATATCTGTGGTCTATTGCCATTGAAAACATGTTGCAAAGCCACAGTTACAAAACTGTACCAGCATCGAGATCAGCTACCAAAAAAAATGATGGGACTCATATTTTATTTCTTTGTAATAGAATTTCCTGTGAGCTCTAAATTGCTTGAGGGGTATATATAAGAGAATGTTGTACCAAATGTTAGCTACATTTTCTAGAGTTATCATGCAATCCAATTTGGAACTGAAACAAGTGCTTGTCACTCTTAGCCATCATATGACCGGTCTTCCTAGCATCTAACACTGAGCTCTTAGATCTGATTCATTGTGCTTGCTAAGATCTTCATGTCAGACTGGTACGACTTTATGAGTTGCCAGTTATCAAGAATAGCTTGCCTATGCTGCTTATTTTTGATTCTGGAATAACTGTCGAGTTTCGCAAATGTTTCACATAGAAAAGAAAAAAGCACCATTCTATATCTCCTATGTTCTGTCTTATATCCATTTCATTCTTATTAGAGAAGCAAACAAGCTCCAAATTTAGCTTGCTATTTGGTTGAGAGGTGTCTTCCTTTGTGCCTGTAATTGCAAATGTTTTCTGAGTTTTCAAAATACATCTCTGTAATGGAATTCAGTCTGATACATGTGATCTTCAATCCATTGTAGGCTCTTTATGTTGCAAAGGAATTCAGTTTGATGTTTGGTATTATCAATTGTATTTTGTTGTTGGAAAGAATGAAGAATTTTCTCAACGACTCAACTCAAATTTTACAAAAAATAAAAAAAAAATAGAAGTAGGGAGGCACATAAATCGAGATATCGTTTCTAGTTTGAATAGCATTAGATTTTCAAAAATAAATACAAATAACAAAAATAATTATAAAAAAATTAAAATTCTATAGAATGTAAATTTCAATTTTTACATCAATTTTGGTCGCTCCATCTAATTATTAATTAATCAAAAAATACATTTAATCAAAATCTTTTTCGAAAAGAAAATTTTGGTTTAATCGATCTGTTTTGAGATGCAAACGATGGAATGTTAGTCTATTTTAAATATTTAGAAGATGGTGTTAAGTTGTACATCTTGAAAAATTATTAGATTTTGAAAAATAGATCATCTTTATTGGATATTGTTTGATCAAATTATAATTTCAAAAATTTGGTGCATGATTCAGCTTTCTGATGTAAATCTCGCTCCTGATCCTATTTAGCCCTACCTGCAATAGTTAATATAGTCTATATCGAGTTTGATAATTTTTTTGGATATCTATAGTATCCAAAATAGTTTATATCGAATCTAATGATCTTCTTAGATATCTATAATGATCAAAGTGATCTACATTCAATTTGATGATCCTCTTGAATTAGAGATAATAAAAATTTGGCAATTGAGGAGTCTATGGTTCACCAATATGCATGTATCTATATCATAACATGCATTTAATTGGAATGATGCAATTAGGAAGATTGATTAGCAATTCACATCATCCTTGAAAGTTGAAATTTCATGAAAATTGCCATCAAACTTTAGCTTGCTATTTGATACCATAACTTGAAGGGCTTCTTCCAAATTTTGTTTTCTAGCCAGTCGTTCTGTATTTATGATATTTTAGTATTTGGTATATGTAATGCATGTGAAAGAAAGCATGGATGAATGTGATCTTCTATCTGCTTTAAAATGATAATGATTTGTTAACTTGATGGTTGCTCTTCAACTTTTGGGAGGCGCATTTAGCTTTACTCTCTCCATGTGAAGTAGAGCTTTGGGTAAGTGTATTTGTTAAACATGAATGTTTGATAGTTATAGAGGTGGGAAGAGTGGAATGGGTTTGGGGGGCTTTCCTTGTACGATAGTATATATTTGAACCCCATCTATATTGCATGGCATTTCATCACTTCAAACAAATAACTGCTACAAGAATGCCCCTGCATGGCAATTTATACATATATAGCAAATATATGGATTGTTAATAAATTAAACTAAAATATACATTGATAAGGTTTACTAGGAATGATCCATGATTTGCAAAGTGGCAAGTAGGGTCACAAATGGGCCAAACAAATTGAACTTATGGGCTGTTGAGACTTGGCTAATCATGTGCGATGGTTGCTCAAGTTCTGCAATAGCTGTTCAAGCTTGTCGCACAAGTCAAAAAAGATGCTTTATGAACCCATTCTTTGCTAGATAAGTATCATGGAAAAAGTTTATTAACTTTTTATTGACCAACTTTCTCATATTTTTATGCTTCTCTAGATCGATTAGTTATTTATCCATAGATAGTATTTACTTTAGAAATGAGAAGAAAATTTTATCCACCTAAAAGATGGATAAGTTATTTTTTCATCAGCTTGAAAAATAATCTTTTAATTTTATTTTTAAAATACTCCTAATACTAATAATGATATAATATATATTATATCATTATTATAGAATACGATATGATATAATATAATATATTATATAATATAATTATACATAATAATTTTTATATAATAAAGATAATTATGAAAAATATGAATAAATTTTAACAACTTATCCGAAAAAATAATAATATAAAAAAATATGGATAACAAACTCCGAGACCATTCCAATGCATAAAAGAATATATAAAAATTATTTTCTTATTGCAATGTTGCCCAAGAAACACTTATATAGAAAATTACTGATTTCTGAGTAAGTTTTTTACCCTCCAAAGAGTAGGCCCACAGTACACAAGAAAAGTTTGTTAAGGATTAAAGATATATCCACGTAATTCCTACAAGTGAACCGATCCCCCCTTGCCACCTAGAAAATTTTCAATTTGCACAAAAGGCAAGTTCATGGCATCACTCTATAAAATAATAAATAACAAAAAAATAATGCAGGATGGTGCCTCATCTTTCTTCTTCTTCTTCTTCCTTTTTGTGAGATAAGGGAAGTTCTGTGGAAGATGAGGTAGCTGGACCTATTGTGAGATTTTTACTTGTAAACCCAGGATTTTTACTTGGGGAAAAGTCTGATGGTGCAAAAATCTTGAGGATGACACCACTCAAGATTCAATGTCTAACCTCTTGCTTGGAAGTGGGCCTGGGCTGATGCTTAATTCCAGCCCAAACATCTAACTCGGTTTTGGAATCTAATATTGTTCATTAGTCATGGAGGGCAGAAGTGGTTGACTTAGTGAGCATATGGTTAAGTATGGAGGCAACAGTTGACATTTCATCAAGGAGACATGGGAAGTTTAGTCTGCACCATCATGGATCTAACCATCTTTAATCGAGTTCTATTCATTTACTTTGCAATACCATTTTGCTATGGACTATTAGGAATAGTCAGCAGTCCAGCTATACCTTTTTCATCATTAAGCATGTTAACTTGCTTGGATAGATACTTGAACCTTCGGTACATTCTTAATACTTAAATTCTTTAGTTTTACTGATTCTCAATCTAACTCATTTCTGCCTCAGGCAGTTCAATGCTTCTAACTTAGGAGATCGGACTAACATGATTATAGCATGTATGGTTATTTATGAATGTGATGAAATATGAAGCTTCATGTTTTACTCTAACATAGATCAATTGCAATGGGGTATTAACGCTAATTCTTCTGCTAAATAGTTTTCTAGTTCTTTTTCATGCTTAACATACACAAATATGCAAATCAACTTTAGCAAATGTCCCAATGGACCTGCTTTAGCTAATCTGTTAATTCTATCTTACACAACTTAGCCTAACCTAGAATTCAAAGTATTTGTATCAACATTCACTTTGCTAAAAGATGTAATTGAAGAAAAACAACTCTCATCTCCATCAAATGAACCAAAATGAAAGTTTAAGACCATAAAGCCACCTATTAAGAAGGTCAAAGCAATGGTAATTAGTCATCAAATACCAATCAACCCTACCACCATGGAAATTGATGCTGAATCCTAGGCCTAAAAAGACTAGCACAGAGATGAAGTTACGCAGGACATTAACCACATACAAGATTTCATGAAGGAATAAGGTCCGACCATGATGCAACTTCAGTTTGTAGATGCCAATGCCCATCACTCCCACTTTTCTATTTTTCTCATGTACATCCATCTTGTTCAGCTTTTTGACCTTACCATACTCTATGAATGCTCTGCACTTTCTAGCTACATGGTCTGTAACTCTTGAGTTCATAGTCCACAAAATAAAATTCCATGAGTAATGCAAACCTAGAAGTATAATGGAATAGGGTAATTACTTCTTTGGCTCAATGCATTCACGAGTAAGGTAACCTATTTCGCTGCAATAATAGCAACTTATCTCCATTTTGTCCCTTCTACCCCTGTGCTTACCCCTTTTGCATCGAGTGATTTTGGCCTCTTGGTGCCTATCTAGTCCCTCCATCTATCTTGGGAAGTCACTCCACCCTCTTGCACTTAAAACTCATAGCCTTACATGAGCTGGACTTGAAATAAGCTTCCCTAGAGGTCCTGGCAGCTCCATGCACTCATCGCCTAGGTCCAAATGATGCACTATATCATTAAAATATTTGATTTTTTTATTGTGCATCATTTTAGTCTTAACGGCTCCATGCACTCATCATTTAGCTCTAAATGTGTCACACCCCAAATCCAGAACATAATACGACCATGCTACCGAAGGATGGAGCCCACGATAACACGAAGCCAATCAATTATAATCAGTTAAAATCCATCAAATAAAAATTCAATTTCATTATTCATCAAATAATTAAATCAATATTGATTCAGAGTATTTAAATCCAAAAGCAAGTACCAACCCAAATCTTAACAATCGTAAATAAATAACTACAAATCTATGATCATAAAATAAACTAAATTTTTGCTACTAAATTTTTAAGCTTGCTACGCAGATCTCCAAGTTTAAATTCTTCATCGGTCTTAACCTTTTTCTTTTGTAAAAAAAAAAAAAAGAATATGAGCTATACTAGCATAGTAAGAAGAACCTATGCTTCTTTATCAGATCCAGTCTAAGTTTTTCATGATAATACAATATTTAGAAAATAACACATAATACAAAATAAAGTATTTAATAGAATATATAATAAAACAAGTCATAAACTAATCATGCATGCATAAATCATGAATATTTCATAAATATGAATCATAAATCATTCTTGTCATAGATTCGTATAATATTTGAAAATATTATTTATAGATATTTATACTAAGATCACTATTATACCTATGACAAGGCCATGTTTCTTAATCGACAGAGTTCTTATTTTATGTGCCAACTTTATACCCATTGGCAGGGCTATATTTCATGTGGATACTAGCTCCGGATATCGACTTTCTCAAAGAGATTCATTGATAGCCATTTGAGAGCCTTTAAAATCCTTATATTTTTTTCTTAAAACATATATATATATATAGATATAAAAATTATAAAATTTATACTTCATAAATATTCTATTTTCATTAAAATATATTCATAAAATCAATATTTATAATAAAAAATATATATTTTTTATATCTTATATGCTGATCCTTATTTTATAAAAAAATATGATTTTATCATCAATAATTCTTTCTATAAAAATATAATCATTTAAAAATAAATAAGGAATGTAAAATCTACTTACTTTGATTGTCCTAAATCTTTAGACTTCACAGGTAATCCTATTTAAAATATCCAATCATCGTCAATTTCTTTTCAATGAGTTCAATAAAATTAAATAATGAAAGAGGTCGTTGATCGGATGATCGGTCTGATAGGTAGTTTAGACATCGATATAATTTATGATCTCTAGTTGAGTATCCGATCTAAGCAACTCTGATCAAAAAATCATGGAGCATGGAATGGATTAAGATCAAGATCGATCAATAGAGTTCATCAATAGTAGATTTCAAAGATACTAGACAAATCCGACATGGGTTTGACATACAGTACAAATATCAAAGCAATTTCAGGACATCTTATCGGAGCCAACATAGGTTCTTAGAAGAGGAAGACATGACTCGATAGAGGTCCATAGGTATTTTTAGAGAGAGAAAATAGATGAAAAGAGAGAAAGTAGAGAAAAAATTTTCGTATTCCTCAAAAAAAGAATCTGTGATCAAAATTCTCAGAAGTCATATCATGGTGACTCCATAGGGGTCAACGGTGATCAAACTCTATGAATTTCTGGCAAGGATCGAGCTGAGATATGATAAACTACATGGATATCAAAGTGGTTCTGGATCTTTTTAAAAAGATCATCTTAGATCATAGTGGGGTCCATGGGTTAGATAGAGAGAGAAAGAGAAAGAAAGATATGAAAGAGAGGAGAGAGACACAAGAGAGAGATAGGAGAGAGAAAATTCTTCTTTTTCTTTTTCTTTCTCTCTTTTTTTTTTCTTCTTCTTCTTCTTTGTTTCTTTCTTTTCTTCTTTTCTTGGCTGAACAAGGGAGGGCATTGGGGTTGGTGGTTCGTGGTGGCTGGGGGTCGGAAGACCGATGGCAGATCCTGGCAGTAGGAGGCTGATGGCAGCAAAGCAATGGATGACCGACGGTGAGGACCGATCAGGCAAAATCACCAGAAAGACAGGACTAAGCCGTGGCCCTTTTCTTGGTTATTCTTGGGTCCCAACCCACTTGCCGATGGTTTGGGCCCCCGCATTGGCCGTGGACAGGTACAAGGGGGAGGCCGAAACCCTTTGCAAGGGATGCCGGTGGTAGAGATGGCTCGAAAGTTTGGAAAAACTCTATCAAAGAATGTATGAAAATAGAGATTTTTCTTTGTGGTTGATTTTCGGCAAATCTGATGGTTGATGGCGGCACTCAAGGCCACGAAAAGAAGGGGAAGAAGGAGAGGAAGAAGGGTCGGTGTTTACCTCGGCTTCAACAGCATTGTCGGCTCCAATTTTCGGCAACCACGAGTACAGGAGGCCATGACTTCAATGGAGAAATCAAGGAGAAAGGAGAGGAAGGTCGGTGGTCATCATGGGTTGCTTAAGAGGGGAAGAGAGAGTTTTATAGGGCAGAGAGGAGGTCGAATCCTTCCCGTATTCAATATTCCTTTCCGATGAGGTTGCGCAAAGAAGACTCCCAGCGGGAGTCTTCAATATTTTTTTTTCTTTTATTTAGAGCGGGATATCACATTCTACCTTCTTTGAAAAAAGTTTCATTCTTGAAATTTGGCATACTTGAGGTTTCGAGCATTAAAATACATAATCCTCATATTGTCCTTAAGCTTCCAAATCTCAAAGTACTTGTTCCATGAGTTTTCAACATAAATAATTATACGGTATTTTGAATCTAGATTATTTCTATTTACAAGATAATAAATTTTTTTGATCTCTTAATCTTACATTGAAATTTCATAATACTTTATCTATGAAATTATTTGCTTTTGATTAATTTTACATGAGAATCATAATTAATCCTATCTATTCTTCTAAATATAGAAAAGTTTAGAGCATTAGATGCTCAAAATTCTTCTAACCATTGCTATAATAAAAGAACTAATTATCGAAGATAGTATTGCAACATCTAAATAAGCTCAAGAATCAATAATCTTGTCCTTTCATTTATTAATGATGGTCTCTTTTACAAAAATTAAATCTTCATTCATATCACTTACTGCATTAGTATTTTTAACTAGTTTTAGTATAATTCAACCATCATATTTTTATTATGCACTTTGATATGAACCCATCGAATTCTCCAAGGCTATCGGATGAATCCTAGCAAAAAATCTAATCTTTCATTTTTTTTACATAGAATTAGAATAAAATTTTAAGTTTCTTTATCTTTACTATTCCTCGAACATGCCATATTAAAATTAAATCTTGATCCACTTTCTATATTTAAAATTATTTCATAAGCTTTCACCGCTCATTTAGAATTCAATATATCTAGAATTAATTTAAAGTTAACTCTAGATTTCCTGACAATTGAGATAATTCCAAACTAACTTTTTTTTTATAAAATGATTAACTCAAATCTCCAATAAATTAGAAGGTCTCAAGTCAATACCATTGTAAGTAGAATCAACTTGGTTATCTTTTATAGACAGCTTCTTTCATCATGACTCTTACATCAATAAATAAATCGACATGAAATCTTATCACTTATTTATTAAAAACTCATATAAATCTTTTAAAAATTTGATAATTGCAAGATACTTTAGATCAGCTCCAAAATCTAAACTTTGACTTGAAATAATCAATGTACTTCATTATCTTCAACAGACTTAAAAAAGATCAAATAATCTAATAAAAAAATGGCAATATAAATTATTAAAGATTTCACTAATATATGCATGTCATCTAATCCATAAATAAACTATATATATATATATATATATTTCATTTATCTATAAATTTTATACATGATCCTCTTATAGGTTCAATGCTTGAAAAATATTTATTTTTTATATGATGTAATTCTTTCTTAAGCCATATCCTAAACAAATTTATTCTAATAAATCCAAAATTATAATTATCAAATAATTAACATCAAAATTTGAAAAGCCATCATAATCTTCACCCATATCAAGTTTAGAACTCTGGAATCATCTAAATAACAATTGAACAAGTATACTCAATACAACATATCAATATATCCTATTTTATTTTAGAGTCAACATCTCTCATACTTATGCCAAGCCTTATTTATTGAAATCCAAGATATAATTCATCCAATTCTTTAATACACATCGTATACCACTTTTTAAAAAAAAATTATTATAATGCTTATTGATCCGAAATCTAGACTTTAAATTTTTTCTGCTACTTCTATCAATTTTCTTGTGATCATAATCTTCATACTTAAATCCCATTTAAGTCATAGTCCTATTGATCATAACCTAAGCTCTGATATTACTTATATCATGCCCTAGTCACTTAATCCACAGTTCCAAGTAATTTTAACCTAGGCTCTGATACCATAAAATGTCACGCTCCAAATTTGAGACATAACATGGCCATGCTATCGAGAGATGAGATCCACGATAACATGAAGCCAATCAATCATAATCAGCTAAAATCTATCAAATAAAAGATTCAATTTCATTATCATAAAATAAACTAAACTTTCACTACTAAATTTTTAAGCTTGCTACATAGATATCTAAGTTTAAATTCTTCATCAGTCCTAATCTTTTTTCTTTATAAAATAAAAAAATAAAAAAATATGAGCTACACTAGCCCAGTAAGTAGAACCTATGCTTCCTTACCGGATCCAGCCTAAGTTTTTATAATAATATAATATTTAAAAAATAATAGATAATATAAAATAAAATATTTATAGAACATATAATAAAATAAGTCATAAACCAATCATGTATGCATAAATAATAATATTTCATAAACATGAATCATAAATCATTCTTATCATGTATTCATATGATATTTGAAAATATTGCTCACAGATATTCATGCTAAAGTCACTATTATACCCATGATCGGGCCATGTTTCTTAATCGACAGAATTCTTATTTCGTATGCCAACTTTATACCCATTGATGGAGCCATATTTTGTGTGGATATTAGCTCCGATATCGATCTTTTCGAAGGGATTCATATATAGTCATTTGAGAGTTTTTAAAATTTTTATATCTTTTTTTTAAAACATACATATACATAGATGAAAAAATTATAAAATTCATACTTCATAAATATTATATTTTCATTAAAACATATTCATAAAATCAATGTTCATAATAAAACATGCTTTTTTTTATATCTCATATACTGATATTTATTTTATAAAAAAAATATGATTTCATCATCAATAATTCTTTGCATGAAAAATATAATCATTTAAAAATAAATAAAAAATATAAGATCCACTTACCTTAATTGTCCTAAATCTTTAGACTTCACAAATAATTTTATTTAAAATATCTAATCATCATCAATTTTTTTTCAATGATTTCAATAAAATTAAATAATAAAAGAGATCGTTGATCGGATGATCGGTCTGATAGACAGTTTGGACATCGATACAATTTATGGTCTCCTAGTTGAGGATCCGATCTAACCAATTCTGATAAAAAAATCATGGAGTATAGATTGGATCAAGATTAAGATCGATCAACAGAGTTCATCAATAGTAGATTTCAAAAATAGTAGACAGGTTCGACATGGATTTGTCATACAGCATAAATATCAAAGTAATTTCAGGTCATCTTATCAGAGTCAACATAGTTTCTTAGAAGAGAAAGACATGACTTGATAGAGATCCATAGGTATTTTTAGAGAGAGAAAATGGATGAAGAGAGAAAGTAGAGAGAAAATAGAGAGAAAATTTTCGTATTCCTCAAAAGAAGAATCTGTGATCAAAATCCTCAGAGGTCATATCATGGTGACTCCATAGTGATCAACGGTGATCAAACTCTATAAATTTCTGGTGAGGATCGGGCCGAGATATGATAAACTACATGGATATCAAAGTGGTTCTGAATCTCTTTAAAAAGATCATCTTAGATCATAGTGGGATCCATAGGTCAGATAGAGAGAGAAAGAGAGAGAAAGACATGAAAGAGAGGAGAGAGACATAGAAGAGAGATAGGAGAGAGAAAATTCTTCTTTCTCTTTCTTTGTTTTTCTTTTTCTTTTTCTTCTTCTTCTTTGTTTCTTTCTTTTCTTGGATGAACAAGGGAGGGCATTGGGGCTGGCCGTTCGTGGTGGCTGGGGGTCGGAAGACCGATGCAGACTGTGATAGTAGGAGGCCGATGGCAGCGAAGCAAGGGATGACCGGCGGTGAGGACCGACCAGGCAAAATCACCAGAAAGATAGGGCCAAGCTGTGGCCTTTTCTTGATTATTCTTGGGTCTCAATCCACTTGCCGGTGGTTGGGGCCCCGCATTGGCTGTGGATAGGTACAAAGGGGAGGCCGAAACCCTTGGCAAGGGATGCCGGTGATAGAGATGGCCCGAAAGTTTGGGAAAACTCTATCAAAGAATGTATAAAAATAGGGGTTTTTCTTTATGATTGATTTTCAGCAAATCTGATGGCTGATGGCGGCACTCAAGGCCATGGGAAGAAGGAGAAGAAGAGAGGAAGAAGGGCCAGTGTTTACCTCGGGCTTCAGCAGCGTTGTCGGCTCCAATTTTCGATGGCCATGA
This sequence comes from Elaeis guineensis, assembly GCF_000442705.2. Lineage (NCBI taxonomy): Eukaryota > Viridiplantae > Streptophyta > Magnoliopsida > Arecales > Arecaceae > Elaeis > Elaeis guineensis. The sequence goes on along the minus strand of NC_026001.2, from coordinate 73,403,083 downwards.
GTACGGAAGGCCACAGATTCAATAAGAGAAATCAAAGAGAAAGGAGAGGAAGGCCGGTGGTCATTGTGGGTTGCTTAGGAGGGGGAGAGATAGTTTTATAGGACAGAGGAGAGGTCGAATCCTTCTCAGATTCAACATCCTTTTCCGATGAGGTCGCACAGAAGAAGACTCCCAACTGGAGTATTTAATGTTTTCCTTTTTTTTTTCTTTTGTTTAGAGCGGGATATCATAAAATGATGCACTATATCATTAAAATATTTGATATATTTATTGTGCATCATTTTAACTTTGATATGTATACAGAGACCATATCACAACTTGAACTTATTACTCATCAATTAGGATGTGACCAGTTGCTTTTAGTTCTCTTATTATATTTGATATTTCTCTAAGATGCATTCGATTAGGTGCTTCCTATAGGCATCAAACTTGATAGTCAATCTCCTAAATTTAGTATCAGAGGTCTCCATAAACTTATCCTTCAAGGCAACTGACTTATCTTGAGCAATGGGGTACTCCAACTCACACATACAATCATTTGCAAACTGCTCGGCAACATGTTACAAGCTATACTATTTTTTCCCCCCCAATTTTAATATGTTTCAACATCTCTTCTATCTTGAACAATAGTTCCATGCTCAGGCGACCCCCAGTGTGGTTGAAAGTCTACTAAACCTCTCTCTCTTTAAGGAATTAATAAACTTTTTAGTGCCAAATATCAAAATTATCACCTTTCAGTTTCTCGTTCCTGTTCACTACAATAGTATTAGCAGCCACGAACAAAGATAAATACATAGAGACATAAAAAATGAGGGATTAACACTAATACATCACAATGAACACCTTTTGCTACAGAATCAAACTAAAAATATGATAATCTAACATGAAGCACAGAATCAAAAGCTTACTATGCTGTTGGTCATCTTTCAAGTCACAAGTGTTAAAATTCACATGCAGCACTCCAATGAGGTTCCTTTGCATGGAATCCAGGGAGAATAGAGCAGAATTCTAGAAGCACACCAAATCAGAAATCATAATTTCCTTTGCAATCATTTTCCTAGATAAATGATTTATAGGAATCATCTAATCTAACATACTATTAAGATTTGATGCCTCGAGATTCAATCCACATTGAGACCACTGCGAGGTCCGCGACGACGAATGGAGTCCAACGAACCCAAGATCACCTCAAACGGAGTCCAGATGATCGAAATACGCTCGATTGAAGTTGGCACGAAGTCCGAAATGGTGGACGACCGACAACGGCCGGCGGTGGGCCGGCGGAGGAGCGGTGGCGTGGCTGCACGCGATATTGCGTGGCCCAGCATGCGGATGCATGGGCACGCGGGCGTGGAGCGTGACCCAGGCCTGGGTGCATGCACGCGGTGCATGGCCCAGGCCCAGGTGCGCAGGCGCAGGAGCGACCCAGGCCCATGCGCATGCGCGCGCGGGTTCAGCGCCTTGGAATCTCGGTCCATGATGGATCGGACGGTGCACAGAGGGGCATATGGACCGAAGGGGTATTTTCCTCATTTTCTTGCGGTCCATCATGGACCGAACGCCGTTTCTTGGCGTTTCTCGTGGTCTACGTGCCTTCTCGTGGACCACATCACGATCGGACGGCTTGGGGAGCCGCCGGTCATGATCCGATTGTTTTGGGTGATTTTTGGGGTGCTGTGAGATTATGATTCCTATTGTTTCACGGATTTAAGCCTTTATAAGGCCCTGTTCATGAACAGAGAGGGTGTGGCGTGGTTTCGTTCGGAGGAAAACCCAGAGAACAGAGAACAGACATCAAAGAAAGCTTCCTATGAGGGGGCTTCTGGCAGATTGGTGGAAGATAGTGATCATTTCAAAGGTTCACAGGGGTCTTCCTAGAGAAAGAGCTATTGTGAGGGAGAGCTTCCTGTGAAGGAGAGATTAGGTGTACAAGAGTTGAGAGTGTGATATTCTCTTGTAATTTTTCTTTTTCTCATAATGAAGCTTGCATGCCTCAAAGAGACAAGCCCTTTTTTGGCTGATCTACGTGTCTGATTATTTTTATTTTTTTTCCTTCCTACTACGACGTGTGGTATCGAAAAGATCCTAAGAAGTGGTGTCCTGGCCAGACATCCACCAACAAATGATATCTGAGCAAGGCAGTACCAAGACGCAAATTGCAGTGGTGGTGAGCAAGATTGAAGATGGAGAAGATAGGATCAATCAAGATAGAGATCAACAAGTTTGATGGAAAAAGCAATTTCTCCTTGTGGTAGGCAAGGGTGAAGGATGTACTCATCCACTAAAGGTTGATCGATACTCTTTTGTACGAGGAGAAGCCGACCACCATAGAGGTGCAGGATTAGAGACGGCTACAGATGCAGGCGGTGACTACTATTCGTATGTACCTAACGAATGAGATGGTGATCCATGTGCTTAGTGATACTTTTCCGACGGTGCTGTGGTCGAAGCTCGAGGAGTTGTATATGGCGAAGTCTCTCACCAACATCCTTTTCCTCTGGAGGTAGTTTTACCAACTACGGATAACTGAGGGGCAGAGCATGCAGGAGTATCTCAGCCACTTTCAGAAAATTCTCACCGACCTCCTCAGCATTGGCGAGAAAATTGAGGAGAAGATCGAAGTGCTGGTCTTGCTAGCATCGCTTTCACTTTCATATGAGTCCTTGGTGACTGCTCTTTTAGTAGAGAAGAGCACCATCAAGATGGACGAGGTTACCATGGTGATTCTTCAGAATGAGATTCTCAGGAAGGAGAATCCAGCTTCGAGCTCAGACGGCGGCAGCTTAGCTTTGATGGTTTTTGGAGGAGTAAGAGGAGGTAGATGGAGCGATAGAAGATCGTGATGAAGGCGGTCCAAGTCCAAGATGAAGGACTTGAGCAAGATCAGTTGTTACTATTGTAACGAGTTGGGGCATCTAGTCAGAGATTGCTCTCAACTTAGGAATCGGATGAGGGCTACTACAGCGACGGCCAATAGCGATTCAGAGGGTGATGCCTTGTAGATATCTGACGAGGTATCTACTTCTTTCCAGTAGTGAATTTTATATTCTGCATGCACTTATCATGTATGTTGCAGAGAGGAGCAATTTGACTCTCTGAAAAGCAGTAAGGGCAATGTTTATCTGTCAGATGGATTGAGTTGTGCGATCAGAGATGTTGGGACGGTCAGCTGGAAGATACATAATGGTGCAGTGAGGAGATTGGGAGAGGTTGATACATACTCGATTTCAGACAGAATTTTATCTTACTGAGTAGACTGGATTCGAGAGGCTATAGGACAGTAGCTGGTGGAGGAATCCTGAAGGTTCTACGCGGCGATAGAATTATTTTGGAAGGAAAGAAGAAGATGAGAGGACATTACTACCGAATGGGGAGCCCAGTACGAGGTGGAGCTTCAGGAGCCAAGAGGAGTCCAGAGCGAGGTAGAGCTCCAGATAGAGATTGATCGGGCACGAGATGCGAGACTCGAAAAGATGAGAAGCGATATCGCAAGGTGAGATTTCTATTGCCACAAGATGATACCCCAAGCAGATCTCAGATCAGGAAGAGCACAGCATACGATGGAGATGGGATCGAGCGGCCTGGCTTGACTCTCATGTCTGTCCATCCATGATCAGCAGGCGATTGCCCCAGGACATGGGGGCGAGGAGATCCAGAAGCTCTCAGAGTCAGGAAGAGGCTGAATGTTGAGTCGAGATGGAGATTGTTAGGATTTGATATCTCGAGATTTGATCCATATTGAGCTCACAGCGAGATCCGTGATGATGAATGGAGTCCAATGAGTACAAGATCACCTCAAACGGAGTCTAGATGATCGAGATATGCTCGATTGAAGTTGGTACGAAGTTTGGAGTGGCGAAGAACCGGCGGTAGCCGGTGGCGCAGCCGCATGCGGACATGTTGGCACGCGCGCGCGAAGCATGGCCTAGCACGCATAGCATAGGCCCAGAGCGCAGCCAGGCCCAGGCCCACACACACGCGCGCGCGGGTTCAGCGCCTGGTATCCCGGTCCACGGTGGATCGAGCGGTGCACGAAGGGGCATGTGGATCGAGGGGGCATTTCCCCTCTGTTTCTCACGATCCATCATGGATCGAATGCCGTTTCCTGGCGTTTCTCATGGTCTACGTGTCTTCTTGTGGACCACGTCGCGATCGGATGGCTTGGGGAGCTGTCGGTCATGATCCGACGGTCCTGGGTGGTTTTTGGGTGCTGTAGATTCTGATTCCTATTATTTCATGGATTTAAGCCTTTATAAGGCCCTGTTCATGAACAGAGAGGGTGTGGCGCAGTTTCGTTCGGCGGAAAACCTAGAGAACAGAGAATAGATGCGAGAGAGAGCTTCCTGTGAGGGGGCTTCTGGCAGATTGTTGGACAGCGGTTGCTTCGGGAGTTCAGGGGGGTCTTCCTAGAGAGAACTTTTGTAAGGGAGAGCTTCCTGTGAGGGAGAGATTGGGTGTACAAGGATTGAGGGTATGATCTCCTCTTGTAATTTTTCTCTTTTCTCATAGTGAAGTTTGCATGTCCCGTGAAGACGAGTTTTTTTTTTGACTGATCCACGTATTTGATTGTTTCTATTTTTTTCTTTTTTCTTCCTACTGCAGTACGTGGTATCGAAAATATCCTAAAAAGTGGTGTCCTGGTCAGACATCTACCAATACATACCCCAACCAAACGAACCCAAAGAATTTTTTCTGTAGAAAATCATCAAACCTTACAGACCATTAAAAAGAAAAAAAAGACTTGACTAAATGTTGGATTGCTTGGACCTTTAGTATCCTTTTTTTCTAAACTTAAGGCCATTAATGTCATCAAAATTCATATTTTAGCCTCTTTTTATTGAGTAGTGTTCTCCATTTGCTGGCCTCCAGGTTTTCAGGATTCGGACGGTCAAGTGAACAAAACAAGTTGTTTCCATTACATCAGCCCCAACAGCTGCCTCCTGGGCTGCGATTAAGCAATCCTTTCAACAGAAGACTTCAAGCAAGAAGCAAGGGACGATATACCTCCCATTCAATTTCACCCAGCTGTTGACTCTAGAGGAATTGCCTTCAAGCCAGATCCTTGTGGCATGGAAAACAGATTGGACTAACTAGAGGTGCGCTGCGTTATATTTTTTGATTTTTAATTTTTAAAAAATATTTTTTATTTTTTTTAATTTTTACTATTGAGTAAAAATAAAAAAATAAAAAATATATTTGATAACCACGTTGTTGTAAAGCAAAAAGTAATGTTTGGGAACGATAGGTGAAGAGCTCGACGAGGGAGAATGATTCAAGAAGGGAAGGAGAAGGAGAAGGAGGTGGGGAAGTGAAGAGCTCAACGAGAAAAAAAGATTCGGACTCTTTACTTTTTGGTTAGCGTTTTAAATGTATGGAAGCAAAAAAAAGTAGAAAAATAAATTTTGAAAAACAAAAAATTTTTACTTTACATATGAAACAATTATTTTGATTATTTTGATTTTAATTTTTTATTTTTCATAATATTATTAAATATTATTTTTTGATTTTTATTTTTTTAAAAATCAAAAAATAAAAAATTATTTTTTTAATGGCTAACCAAATGCTTCTTAATTGTATCCTCAAGCTTTAAACAGCATTTGTAACAAAATTTACACCCCCTGGCCTCTAAAATAATAAAGGTAAAATTGTGGACATATGATCAGTCTAATTTTAGGGTTGAAATGGCAGAGGTGTTATCTGGTGCAACTTGAACAATATTGGAGTTCTATGCCTTTCTCAGGTCTTCATGATCAGCTTTAAGAATAAAAAAATGACATGTTCTGCTTCATAAATTTTGAAAGATTCTCATCACGAGGGATTGAAGTTTTAACAGTAGAGGAACGTCACGGTTCTTTGAACGTTTCCACAACTTGAGCTGCCTCGTAGTATGTCAATCTATGAAGGGCAAATTTCCCTGGCCATTAAACCAGTTTCCTATGGTGCTTTTCCCTAACTAAGATCAGAGTCCTAAAAAATCTTTTTAAGTTTCCAAACCATACATTATATTCCACATATATTAAATTCCAATTTATTCATATATTTTCCAAGTTGCATGTTCAATAATATGAAATATTGCAAGCGTATACACGCCTGACTGATGTTCAATCATGTGTCAATATTTTATTCAATTATCCAGGCGTTATAAGCATTACTTCCATGTTCTCGGCAGAATTATTTAAGCTCAAAATATTTTGACATATGTTTTCCATTGGTTAGGCATCTATGTGTATCTCTTCTCTTTTTATATTCTACACGCATATCGTTCTCAATTTGAATTCAATCCGATCAAGCACACTGGAAAGAAAACTCTATGCACATTGGGATTATAGAATCTCTTGCTGAAGTAAGAACAGCCAATTAGAAAAAAGACTCAGGAAAAAATAAAAAAGTATTCACGTTCCTCAATAACCTCCCAGAATTGTCAGTCTATCAGGCAAAATTGACTGAATGGAAACAAATAGCCCCTGTATTATTCATGTCCATATTTGAATCGATAACAAGAGATGAATGACATGCTATAAATTGTAATAGCTGCTCCATCCACTCAACCAACATACACAAAAAAATGTATCAATAATGAGAATAGTGATATCAATTAGAGCACATATATGGGATTTCAAAAAGTAGAAGTGAAGCCTTTATTTGATCTATTATTACTCCCTGCTTGATTCTTGAAAAAACACTTCAATTTCTTTCAAAAGAATTTCTTGCTCTGTTTGAATTTCATTATGATCATCCATAGGTGGAGACAGCATGAGGTGAATGAGCAGGCTGCACACTTTACCAATATCTTCAGGGATCAAAACTACACGTCACGATTCTCCTCCCTCAGTTGCTTTTTGTAACTGTCATTGTACACTTGTTTTCTGCATACCTGCAGTTTCATAACGAAATAAATTTTGAACTATCATAGTAAGTGCATTTGTTTCCCATTCCATGAACCATTTCTTCCATCTTGTCATATAACTGAAAATAAATAGTAGAAGCATAAAGTAATTAGAATTTATTGAAATGGAGATCGGGACATGAGATTCCATAGAAGGCATTCTACTGAAACTGAAACTAATTATTATAACTAAATAAATTAGCTGGAAAGATGTCGATTTGATATTGTATATGCTTTTTTTATCTTAGTAGGGAAAAAAATAAAAAACCAAAACCAGAAAATGTTAGATTTCTGACCTGGAACAAATGATGTAGAGCAGAAACCTGTTCTTTGTTCATATATTTCCTGGTCATTAGCTCCGTGAAGAGCCTAACCATCTCTGCAGTCATACTTCTGGCAGAAAGGTTGTCAATTATCCCAGAGATGCTTGAAGTATTAAACACGAATTTCATCCACCCAGGTACTTGGTCCAGTTTGAGCAATGCAACAGCTACATGAGCTGCAGGCTTGTGCTGATTTGTGAAAGATCTTGATGCTAAACCAGGAGCAGCCAAAGTCATTGCCAACTCCTCCATGACTAGCCTACACCATTTGGAATCTTTGATTGCTCTCTTCTCCTGCAACCCAAACTTTTCCCACCCTAAAATAATGGAAAAACAGACACTACAATTTGTGGCTACTGTTGTATCTCCATAGAAAAGTAAGCCTTCTGTCACAGCCATCATGGATTCTAGGTATCTCAGAGAGCACCTCAGCTCATCATTTTTGCCGTTCCTTTGATCTGAAATTCTGGTGAGCAACTCAACAAGACATTGTGAGGCAACCAACTTGATAAGAGAAGATCCAAAGTGTATCAGCCTGCATAAATCATGGCATCTGAGACAGAGCACTGATAACATGTGGGCTTCATTGGATGACTGAAGGAAATCCTGCCAATCCATGGTTTCCTGCAATGTAGCATGCAAGCTGAGAAGAAATATTGTTAGATGGGCTGGCAGCAGTCAGCTTGAGGGGTAAATATAGAGTCGCAGACCTTTTTAAAGAGAAAAAATATAATAAAAGTACAAATATCAAGGATTCTCCAAGAGTTGTTTCTTCATCGTAATCAACTAAAGCTGGGCCTTTGGCACAGGCTGTCTGTATTAGGCTCCAGCTGCAGTAACCAAAGAATTATTCAGCAATATGACCTTGGAAGCTTCTTTGAGCACTTGGTTTGTGGATTGGTGAAGAATGAGGCAAAAAATGCTGATTATTAGGTGCTCTTCTTGGCCACATGACTGGGAAGGTAGTCTAGTATTTAAATGTTCCAGCAACTGCACAGAACATAATGATACAATCAGCTAAGTGCTGTTACAAGTATGAAGTCAGATGGATTCATTGTGTTATTCTCTATTTCTTTTGCAGCCTCTGACAACTGCAGGATTTTGTGCAGCCCAAAGGGAGTCCTTCAATTAAAGGTCTATATTCCAAACAGTTCAGTTTTCTGGCAACAATGATGTGTTTTAGTAATAAACTGGACCAGAAACACTTCATGGTGGATGGCAGTAAAGGCTACTGACAATCCTATTGGTCTTGAGAGGATGGATAAAGAAGAAATTGCTTCAGTTAGAAGAACAGGAGTACCTTTACTGAAAGTGCCAGCCAGTCTTCACCATGAGTAAGTGTCCTGTAATCTGCTGAATAAAGAATATTGAAAATCAAAAGCAAGCAGTTTATGAAGATCTGTGGAGATTGTGTTGAGTAGCAGAGACACCGTAGTGCATCAGTAATGCCATGCAAGCAGAATTGGCTGGAAGTGTTAGGAAAAATGTTCAGAATTCCTGTCATGACATTCACCAAACTCATTATATCATCTTCTCTTCCTTCTTCTATTGCCTTTCCAAGTAATGACACCAGCAGTAATCCAACATAATTATCTTCAGAAACAATGAGTTCTGCAATCACTTGGAGGTCCAGTGTGTGGACATTGTTAGTGCGCGCACATATTTGGGTCTTGGTTGTGCTATAGGATGTACAGAAATTCAAGATCTGGTAAGACAAGGGTTTCATAATTCCTTTTTGTTGAAAAAGCCACTTTAATGCTGCTGGATGGATGCCCATAGAGAGCAAATCCCACTCATTTTCGGCTATCAAATGAAACACAGCTTTCTCAGCTTCTGGACTGTATGCTGTCCTGTAGCCAATTGGAGCACCTCTGACAAGGCCATAAAGATGCACCAGTTCAGTCAGCATCATGGAATCAGCAACCCCACATGAGAAGTCGTTGCTGTTTACTAGGATATATTGCTCCAATGAAGCCAACACTTGGTTCCCATCAATAAACCTGGAAAGATGAACTATCAGCTATGCAGAACTAATGAAGAAGCTTAACAGAGTGAAGCAAATTTATATTGATGATACACTACCTATCACCATACAATGTGCTGACATATAACATTAGAAGAACTGCATCTTGACAGGAAGCCAAGTTTAAATCATGTGAGCTCCTTTGCCCAAGTAAAAATATCAGCTCTAGAGGGTCCGACGGGAGATAAACATAGGCATCTCTGATGGGTTGTCCAGAGTTGGTGCCCAGAAGTCTATCAACTACTGAACTAAACATCAAATATACTCTTATTTTCATCTGCTCTGATGGAAACAAGCCCAAGAATCCAAATAACAAACTAAACCAATTTGAGCAAGCCAGGGTTTCTGCAAACTTCCTGGATTGACATTCAGATCCGTTAAGCAAAATAAGATGAAAAGTTTCGAGAACTCCTAGTACTACTTCCTCATCTTGCTCTTCATCAATGACCCTTCCAAGCCAAGGCATCAGATATGTTTCACATGTTTCTATTATGCTGTTCTCCAGTTCCTTGCTGCCTGAGTTCGTAGCAGAACTTTCTTCACAACTGTAGGCATGTGCTTCTTTCAGAAGGTAGAGGGAATATAACAGAAGTTCATTGGGATATTCTTGAGATGTAAGAGACAACATCAAAGCATTTCTTGATGCCTCTTGGATTGCTGGTGTCAATTTCAGGACATGACAAACAGATGGTGATTTAAGAATCTCCACGAATGTTGAACAGGCCAAGGTGAAGGTTTTGGGAAGCATACCAAGCTCCCCACTGGTATGTCTTCTGAAAATTCCGGTCAAGATCAGAGCTGTTTCTTCGACTTGAGACATGGACATAATTCCTGGACAGTCTGAGATGCAAGTCCAAACAAGATTTAACACATGAGATTGAACTGGATGGAGAGGTATCTCTGTTACATAGCGGAAAACAGAAAGCAATGTAGGAAATCCTATCACAGCTCGCTGTCTGAAAACTTCCTCTGCTGTTGCTAAAAGAGTTAGAACCTGGATGCACGAAATGACCAGGGGATCCTTGCTTCCTGCAGATCAGCGTTACATTGAATGAGAAACCATCTTTATAGATTGCAATGAACTAGATACTCTTCAACTCTCTTTATGAAGTATATTTCCTGCAGATATCAAAAATTTTGTTCATGTTACCTGAATGTCTGAGTATTTCAAAAACATAATCTGCAATACTTTCTTGAACAAGAACTTGAATCTGTTTAGCACAGTACACACTCGAAGATAGGAAATGAAAGATCAAGTCCAAGGTGCTGATTTGCACTTGAGTGTCAGAAGAAAGAAGAGGACCTTTTATCGCATCAGCAAACAAGTTAATAAGAGGGATATGCAACACTGTGTCATCTGAATGCACAAAATTATCTCCTCTGACGTTACTACCAGTTTGATCATTTGCAGGTAAGTCCTCAAAGATGCCTCTTCGAGCTAACACCGTTAGCAATGCTGAGAGGTAAACATACAATATGCCAGACGTGATTGGTTGAAACTTGAAAGCAAGTTAATTTGCTCATACATTGCAGACAACATGATTTACAACAAACATGCCTAGCATGGAACATGTGGCTCTTGTGGATTTATGCATTAATGAAAAGAGACATCTACAAGGAAGTGCCCCTCTTTTACAGCATATTATCAAAGGTAATGGTTTTATTGGGATGTGTCATCTTTCAACCATAAATTTGGATGCCTTAGGTTTGTTGATAGCGACAATTTTCATTACTAGCTCCTAATTCAACACCATCTTGCTTATGAATCACCATCTCTATTTCCCAAATCTAAAGTCTTAGAACTTTGGTCATCACTATCTCTAGACAATCATCAGTTTATATAATTGGGTTTCCCTTGGAAGTTTTTGTACTTGTTTGTCAAAATCAAATTTTACACAGCTTGTGATCTAAATATCTGATCATCAGAACATCAAATTTTTAGACTTCAGATTCAATGATTTTGACAAAAGCAAATTATTCCAGCTATCACTTCAGTGGATCCTGGAGTCTCATAAATATCATGTATTCCACATGATACTTGAGGCACCTTGATAGAAATCTCTCATCCAATGAAGTAGCTTATGCAGCCCATGCAGATTATAATGTCATTGTGCAATGAAGCATTTGTTTTTGCAGCAGTCAGGAATAGATGACACTGACCAACACAGTTCATGCGGACGTCGTCATTTTGTGTCTTGAGCAGAACTTCAAGTGAAAGGTGCAGCAGCCTCTCTCGAGTTGATGACATATCAGTGTCACCATGATCATTGTCATCTTCATCCCAAGGTGTGGCTTGTAAAAGGGATAGCTTATACAGGACGAACATAATCTCACCACGTATATCTTCACTGTAACAGGGAACAGGAGATGGTAGGTATGATGGTCAAATGTTGTCAGATAAGGTCTAGTATTTTGTCTTCACCTTGGAAGCTGAAGACCAATGATGAGGTTGGAGAAAAGGGCATCTTTATCTCTGATGTGGGATGCAGGGTTATCATTCGGATGAGAATTCAGTAGGATCCCAAAGCAATGCAGCTGCATTACAGGTTGAAAGCCATGCAAGCAGTGAATTAAGCTGCGAACACCTCAAGATTCAAAAGAAATGAACGCCAACTTTATTCCAAGCCTTCATTATAAGGATGCAAACCATCAAAATCCATCCAGCAAACTGACAGCACTCATGATCCATTTTCAATCATTTAATCAAATAAAATCGATATAGTCTCTTCGTATGGATTATATCCAATGCACCCAATTTTCATACTTTTGGTTACAGGAAAATCCATGGAAATGCAAAAGGAAAACTAATTTCTCTGGAAATCTAGAGATTTATACTTTCCGATTTTGGTAGTTTCCTAATGAAACAAACAAAAGATAAATTACATTTTTCAAGAAAAATAAGTTTTCTCTGAGCAAAAGCGAAAAAAAAAAAAAAAAAAAAAAAAAACGAAGAGGAAGGAAAGAAATAAGTTTTCGAAGCGGTTTTCTTGCAACCAAATATATACTAATTCCTCCCATTTTGCAGTATCGGGCTTGTTTCGATATTCATGTAGGAATATTCTAAAGGTATCAGGCCTGTTGGCCCATCCAGCGAGTCTTGTAAGGGCTGGCCCAAATCCTAGTTTATATGCAAATAGGAGATCCAGTCCAATTCTGTTAGAACTCTAAAAGGACTCGGACTGTATCTTTCGTGCAAAAGAATGGTTGATGTTGTTTCGCCAGATGAATTACTGGATCGTATTTGCACAGCTTTCAAAGTATTTTGAAAACTGTTCAAAACATGATCCAACCATTTTATCGTACGAAAGGTACGACCCCGACCCTTCCGAAACGCACGTTAAAATGGAAATTAAACAGCGGATACTACTATAACAGATTGGAATAAAAACCTTCATTTGACGATGTTTGCTTTTGACACGAACAAAACTATATGTTTAAAATATAAATTCCCAGGTCAGCCGGAAAATATAATTTTTAATTTGGTGAGCAGACGCTTGAGTAGAAAAACGCCATAACTTAAATAATAATAATAATAAATAAATATTAAAAAAAAACGTAGACGCCATAAATTCCCCAAAATTTCCATATCGGGCCCAAATATTCGAAAATTTAATCTTTCCCGCGATCTAAATGCCGGCAAAAAAAAAAAAAAAAAGGCGAAAAAATTAATACCAACAGAAGGGGAGGGAGAAACAGTACCATATAAACCTGGCGTCGGCTCCACGCGAGTGCGCCGGAAGAGAGGAAATCGGCGATTAGGGCGATGAAATCGCCGGACACGGAGGATCCGCCGCCGCCACCGCAGCGGTAGCAGAGATCAGAGACGAGGTCGATCAGCTCGCGGGCGAGGGCCTCATCATCGGAGGCGGCAAGAGCTCGCACGAGCGGGGGCACGAGAAGGTGGGGGTGGCACGTGCGGAGGTCGCGGAGGAAGGCGGGGCTCCGGATGGCGAGGGAGAGCTGGGAGAGAGCGTAGGAGACGTGGTGGGAGGGGGAGCAGGGATCGGACAGCAGCGCCGAGAAGCATGCGAGGCAAATGAACCCCCCTTCCGCCGTCGTCACAACCAGCGACGACCGGTGACCCTTCCCGCACGTTGGCGGCCCCGCCTCTTCGTCCTCCTCCTCCTCCTCCGCCGGCGGCGGGGGCGTTGGTGGCGACGGCGAGAGCTCCGCCGCTTCGAATTCGTCCTCTTCTTCTTCCACTCGTCTTCGCCTCATCGCTCGCCTGCCGGAATTTCATATTTTGAAAGAGTTTGACGGGTATATTAATATAGGACGAGCGAGGGGTTCAGATATTCCGCCGGAGAACGTTTACGTATGACGATGGTGACAGCTGACAAGAGGAGCCAAAATCTTGCAAAATAACAATCCAATGCGTGTGGCACCAAACAAATAACCCAATCGCTGGCACAATTTGATGTCCGACATCAGAAATGCATAATTTCAGTAAACGAAAATGATAAATTTTATTCAAATAATTTTATTTATGTAACTAAAACCAGACATCGAATAATTTATATAATAATAATAAAATAATATATAAATATTAAAAATAATATTTCGTGTTGGTAGGTGACATCATAGGATAATTTCCTGCAATACTATATGTTAAATTTTATTTTTTTCAATATATTTTTTAATTAAAAAATAAGAAATAAAAATATAAATAATATGATAAAAAATTTTATCTATATAATAATAGTAAAGTAATATATGAATATTAAGGGTGACATTTCGTATTGATACGTAAGATTATAGGATAATCTCCCGCAATGCCACAAGTCTAGTTTTATTTTTTTTATTTTTTAAATAAAAAATAAAAAATAAAAGCACAAATAGTATGATAAAAAAATTTATCTATCTATATAATAATAATAATAAAATAATATACAGGTATTAGAGGTGATATTCTGTATTGACACGTAAGATTATAGGACAATTTTTCGCAACACCACGTGTCAAGTTTTATTTTTTTTTATTTTTATATTTTTTAAATAAAAAATAAAAATATAAATAGTATGATAAAAAATACTAAATGTAGCAACCTTCACTTATTTGGCAGACCATCTTTGAAAAGAATAACTCTCATAGATCCTTTTGAGCTCATCATGGGATTAATTGTTGAGAGTAACTTTTAATATAAAATATTATTATTATTATCAATTAAATCTCTGCAGCATGGGGGTTGACTACTAGTTATAATAAATTAATAATTTTATATTGATTAAAATTTTGATATATTATTTTATTGGCTCTTTTAAGAAGCAAGTGATATTCAAATATTAGAGTTGGCATCACATACATATTAGCTAATAAATTTGCAAAAAGATATATTAAGTTATGAAGTGTTTACTCTCTACTATATTAAATACATAAGTTTAGAAATCAAGAAATATTTTGCTATATTGCTTATACTATTCTGGCTATATATATTAAAAATAAAATCTCGATCTTAGATAAATGAAAAGTCTTAATTCTCACTATATCAAAAACATAGTTTTATTTTTTTGATCATTTGTTGCTTTTTTACCTAATTAAAAGTAACAATAAATGATCAAAAATAAAATGATGATTTTCAATATAGTAAAAAATAAAATAAAAAGCTAGTCATATATAAGGAAAGGTCAAAACAAATTATATAACAAAAACGACAAAACTACTAGCTATAAAGAAATAATAAACATATAATAGGTATTTTCTTTTTGTAAGATCATGCCAGAAAAATCCTTTACATTAACATTCTCTCACCATCATTTTGCAAACTGAATAATTTAAAATAAAAATAAAAATTATTATACAAAATAATAAAAAAATATTGATATATTATAAAATAGATTGTCCACCATGGCATTGGTGAACGATCAGATTTTGTACTGGATCACTTTGGATCAGAGACAACGGATTTCAAAATTTTTTTGATCTGACCCAGCATGCGATGCATAGATCTAAATCAGATTTATTAACCATTTATATCAGCATATAAGAGAGAAGAGAAATATGATAATGTTTATCATCTTGTGCGGGTAGAAGAACACTGCAATCCGATGATCCATGGATCCGATGTTTGCTGTCGAGCCACGCACTTGACCGATTTCTATATGTATTCACTCGGGTCTGATCTGAGACGCATTCTCTTTCTTCAATCCATCTACTCCTAGATGGATATGCAAGCTCCTCGATTAGATTCAAATCTGATCTCCGATAGGGCTTTGATCGATGCTAGATCACAGCCTTCTCACTCCTTGCACAGATCTGATGGCTTTCGACACTTCGAATCCATCAGATGATGTGTCCAACACAGTTGGATGTTGAAAAGCTTTAGATATTAGAGAGTGGAGAGGGAATTGGCATGGAGAGAATGGGAGGAGGCGATAGAATTTTTATCTTATAAAAAAAACTGCTCCTATTATGGACAATGTGCTATATGTCTTTTCATTTGATCGGATTAGATGCTTAAAACAAAAGGACTCTTCTATTACCACCCCATCTGATTTTCTCCCACATTTCATCACACAAAACTAACGAGAAAAGTTAGATGGCATGGAGAAAAGATAGGGTGGTTATTGACCCATTCAAACTCCTCTATTTTGAATTCAAACAATTCAAATTTTGAATCAACCTTGAATTCAAATGAGATCATATCTCTTATCCTCATCTACCAGTGGATGAGGCTTATCCCACTCCCTCTCCCTTATCTGAATTTGGACGACACACATAGATCAAATCCATGTGGTCGCACATCCCTTCCATTGGCGAGAAAAATTAGATGGCGTCAACACTTAGCGCCCTCCACAAACCTAATCTGATTAGGTCATGAATTGAACCTGTGCTAACCAACATTTGAAACCCAATTCAAGCTTGCTTCTACTTGGTTAAATCCTATTTAATAGGAAATCCAAATTAAGTAGGAGAAAATGGGTTTAACTATGTGCTAGCATGGCTTCCTTAAATCCAAAGCTAGGACTTAATTAATCCTAACCCAATTAGACTATACTTAGCCTAATTATGCAATCCAAGACTAAAATTCTTGTTTGTGTGATCCCATGGGTCCAATTCTATTTGATAGTGAGATATGTTATGATCTCTATCAGCAACTGTTAGATTTTCTATGTCAGGGCATGCATGTTTATTTCAAAAAATTTTTTCTAAACATCGCAGCGGAATAGAAGATTAAAACACCTTTTAATCTATTTTATAATTTTTTTTTTTAAATCTGAATCTGAAAGAGAAAAAGCTCTTTCTTAGCCACACAAGTGTCTGACCTCTACGGATATTCACTAAGGATCAGCCTAGAATGATCCTATTTGATATTGATTTTTTTTCTAAAAAAAAATCAGCCTGTGAATCTGAATGAAGTATGGATCACGATCAACTCTTTGATCCTTTCTTTGATCTTCTTCTTCTCTTACTTTTCTTTTCTAGATTATGCAGCAACCAGGGACTAGAAACCAGCAAGGAATATGGGATGCCCAAACATCTTTGGGTGTTGAGGATGGAGAACGCTCAAGCTTAGGCATTGGATCTCCAAGGGAGAAGAAAGGGGGCGTAGGCTCTTCAAGGGAGGTGTGGGACTGCTGGTTGAATTGCTTAGAGGCTTTAGGGAAGGCCCCTTTAAATAGGCTTAAGATTTGAATCCTATTCAAAATCAAACAATCATTTAATACAAGTCCTACTTGCATTAAAAATCTTTATTTCTTTAGTTATTTGACTCCCTTTAGGAGATCCTTTAGGTGCCAACTATTAGAGCCTTTGCACCCACAAGAACACACCCAACATGGCACCCATGGGATGCCCCATAATGGTTCCACATGCCCTCTAATGGGTGGACATGCCCAACTTGATCAAATCAAGTGGCGTCCAATCAAAACTATCAAGAAAATTAATTAAGGACTTGAATTTTTAATTCATTTGATCCAAAGCTTTAGGCACCCAATAATTGGAGCTCAATAAATCTAATTCATTTAGGTTATTAGCAGATAATTAAATTTAAATTAATCTTATCAAATAAAAAATTAAATGTAAAGAAAAAATTGGGTCCAACCATGTGCTAGCAAGGTTATCCTGAACCCAATAAGATTTCTTTATGTTCAATTGAGATTTCATAAGTTCAATTGCTTATTCCAGATCTAATCCCTTTGTTGTGTGACCCCATAAATTTAATTCTATCAGATAGTGAGATATATAATAATCTCTATCATAGTATCATTAAAACTCTTTTCAATGGGTTGGAATAATTTTACTCTAACTCATCAAGGATTGTCGATCCTGAGCAATCCTAGTGAGCTCTCACAATCCATCAGTGACATCGAGCAATATGTAGTGGCAATCCAGTAGAACTGAAAAGAACCTCAAGGTGTAGTTCACATATGATTCAGTCCCTCTATCATGAGTCCCGACTAGATGGCAGGTCATGGATAAATCGTCAAACCTCATCATCAGTCATATGATAGATTTGATCAGCTCAAGTCCAATTGTGATCTTTATAAATTTTTTTTTCATCAATCACATTACTATGGCCATAGACTCTTAGACTTAGCCTCTCAAATCTCATAGAACTACTTTCTATCAAGGTCGATAAATTTTATTTTGATATGCACTTTACTCCTACAGTGGACCAACTATTGCCAACATCCACTACAAGGGCTCATTGAGACCATGTTTATGTGTCAGTCAAATTTTAGCAGCCTCACTGTGAGCAGTCATACCATCGCAGATCAAAAGATCATTCACACAACTACAGTATTGGAACAATCACTGACGATCGAATAGAAATCCAAGTGATCTCTCGTATGGTCATGCTCAGTACTAGTTGTTCTCTAATAACTACCTGCACTCATCGTTCAGTATCTCTATACTGTAGACCAGAGACTTATCTACCTCGAAGGAAGTGATCTATGCATCGATCTATCCGGATCGAGTACCGTCTTCATGATGATACTATGATCGAGAGTATTTAGAAATTAAATACATGTCTCTAATTCTTAACATTTTGAAAATATGTATCGAAATATTAATTTCATGGACAGTTCAAGAACACATCACACTTGAATGAAAAATAAACTTATCCTTTTATTGATCAAATCAATGTATTAAATATAAAATTGTGTCCTAGCTATATCTCAATGTGTCAGCCATATTGACTTCTAGGACATACATCTAATAATCTTCCACTTGGACTAAAGCTATTTGGCCACTAATCTAAGTCCCATCTTCTCAAGGTGGACTTCTATTTTTGGTTGGCTCAATTACTTTATCAGTGGGTCTATCATGTTGTTCGCAGAGTTTACTCTTCGCATCTTGATATATTTATTTTTGAGGTAGTCGCATATGATATGATACCGTTGTTCGATGTGCTTTGATTTCTGATGAGACCTCGACTCCTTAGCAAGTGCTATGGCTCCATTATTGTCGCAGTAAAGTGGTATGACATCTGATGTCATAACCTCAAGTTCCGTAATAAATTTTTTGAATCAGAAGCCTTTCTTTGCAGTATCCGAAGCAGCGACATATTCAGCCTCTATGGTCGAATCCGCTATGATGGGTTATTTGAAACTCTTTCAGCTGATAGTGCCACCATTACATACGAACATATATCCTGACGTAGACCTTCTATCATCAAGATCAGATATGAAGTCTAAATCAGTATACCCCTTGACTCGTAACTCAGAACCTCCTCCAAAGATCAAGAATAAATCTTTAGTTCATCTCAAGTACTTAAGGATGTTCTTCACAGCTATCTAGTGCTCCTTGTCTGGATTCGACTGATATCTGTTCGTAACACTTACAGTAAGGACAATATCAGGTCGAGTATATAGCATGACATACATGAGGCTCCTTATGGCTAAGATATAAGGAATCTTACTCATATACTGAACTTCCTCAGATGTGGTCAAACACATTGTCTTGAAAAGATGAATACCATGCTTAAGAGATAAAAGTCTTCTTTTAGAGTTTTCTATGCTAAACCTCTTCAACACTTTCTCTATGTACAACTTTTGTGACAGGCCTAGCATCCTTTTAGATCTATCTCTATAGACCTTTATTCTAAGAATATAGGATGCTTTTCCTAGGTCTTTTATGGAGGATTCTTTGGACAACCATTTTTTGATCGTGGTCAACATGAGAATATTATTTTCAATGAGAAGAATATCATCCATGTACAATACAAGGAATGTTATTACGTTCCCACTGATCCTTTTATATACACAAGGTTCATCTTCATTCTTGATGAAGTCAAATGATTTGATCACATCATCAAAATGATGATTCTAACTCCGAGAAGCTTGCTTTAATCCGTATATGGACCTTTACAGCTTATAGACTCTATGATCACCATCATCAAATGTGAAACCCAAAGGCTACTCCATATAGATATCTTTCTCAAGATATCCATTCAAAAAAGTAATTTTTACATCCATCTATCAGGTTTCATAATCATAATAAGCTGCAATAGCAAGGAGAGTATGGATAGATTTTAGCATAGCTATGGATGAAAAATTTTTTGATAGTCAATACCCTCGTGCTGGCTATAACCTTTTATTACAAACCTAGCTTTATAGGTTTCTACCTTACCATCGGCACCTATTTTTTTTTGTAGATTCATTTATACCCAATGGGTACTGTACCCTCGAATGGATTCACTAAGGTCCATACTTGGTTCGAATGCATCGAGTCAATTTTTGACTTCATTGCATCTAACCATTTTTCGAAATCGATGTCAGACATCATCTCGTCAAAGATATTAGGATCATCACCATGATCCTTATCTTCTATAAGGAGTATTTTCTTTACTTCCTCTGTAAGCATACCTATGTACCTTTCAGGAGGTCAGAAGATCCTGCTAGATCTACGAGGTGATAGAAGAACGTCAACTACTGACTCATGAATAATGGGTTCTTGAGGATCTATAGCTCTTTGCTCTTCAGAGACCTTCTTTTCGAGCTCAACTAACCTCCCACTGCCACCATCTTAGATAAATTATTTTTTTAGGAATATGACGTTCCGACTCACAATCACATTATGATCTTGTAAAAGTAGGAGTATCCTATTGATTCTTTTGGATACCTTATAAAATGAGCTATTACAGATCTATCCTCTAATTTATTAGCCATTTATCTCTTGACATAAGTCGGACATCCTCAAATCTTAAGATAACCTAGAGTTGGCTTCTTATCGTATCATATCTCATAAGGTGTGGTAGGAACGAATTTTGATGGAACCCTATTCAATAAGTAAATGGCAGTTAATAAGGCATGTCTTCAAAGATATAAAGATAGATCAGCGAAGCTCATCATGAACTTGACCATATCTAATAGGGTCCTATTCCTCTTTTTGGATACCCCATTGAGCTGAGGTGTTCCGGAAGGAGTTTATTGAGAGACTATGTCGTTGTCTTTAAGATATCTCAAAAATTTCTAACTAAGATATTCTCCTTCTCGATCAGATTGAAGAACCTTAATGGGCTTGTTTGTTTATTTTTTTACTTTATTTCTGAATTCTTTAAATTTTTTAAAGGCTTTAGATGTATGTTTCATCAGATACACATATCCATACCTAGACAGATCATTGGTCACGGTAATAAAGTAGCTATAACCATCTATAGCTTGCACATCAAATGGTCCACATACATCGATGTGTCCTAGGGCAAGTGACTCAGTGGCTCTTTCTCCATGTCCTATAAAGGATAACTTGATCATTTTTTTTTGAAGATAAGATTCACAAACTGGATATGACTTTAAATAAAAAGAGCCAAGGATCCCATTCTTTTTCAGTTTATTTTTCCTGTCCTCTCCAATATAGCCTAGTCTATGATACCACAAGTACTTTTGGTTAATTTCATCTCTGAATCTCTTTTGACCTACGGCACTCACTATTTGCTCGTTCAAATTCATATTCGCATCAACATGCAAGTGATACAGATAGTGAATTAAAAGATCACATGCAACTAATTTATTTTATAAATAAATAAAATAAAAATTTTTATTAAAATTAAATTCAAAATCTTTCTATACTAGCACAGACATGAAAATCAAATTCCGACTAGCTATAGGAACAAAATAACAGTCTCTTAAATCTAATCTAAAATTTGATGGTAATCGAAGAAGATAAGTGCCAACGGCTTCTACAGCAATTTTTGTTCCATTGTCGATCGAAAAGATCATGTTATCTTTTCTCAACCTCCTACTTTCTATTAGACCCTATATTAAGGTACATATATGAGCACTCGAATCAGAGTCTAATATCCAACTAAAAGTAGAAGAAACAGTAAGGTTAGATTCAATTACGAACATACCTTCTAAAGGTTTATCACCCTTCTTGATCTTTAGGCTCTCCAGATAGAGTGGACAGTTCCTCCTCCAGTGGCCTTTAGCATCACAGTGGAAATACTTTCCTTTTGCTTCAGCCTTCTTTGGAACGTTCTTCTTTGGCTTGCTCTCTTTTTTCTGCTTTTTAGCAGATTTTATCTTCTTTTTTCAACTAGACTTTCTCTTGAAAGAAGTCCACTCCACAACGAGAATAGTGCTCCTTGAACTCTTCAAGATTCCTTCCGTAGTGACCAACATGTTGACCACTTCTGATATAGTGCAATCAAGTTTGTTCATATAAAAATTTATAATGAATTGACTATATGAACTCGTAAGGGATTGAAAGATCAAATCCATCTGCAATTCTTTTTGCATATTAAGTTCGAGATTCTCAAGCTCTTCAATGTCCTTGATTACTGTCATATAATTCTTATGAAATGACTGTCCTTTGTGCACCTTCAAATTGAAGAGTCTCTTGGATACTTCGAAGTGTGCTATACGGCTTTGCTCACCATACAACTCTTGTAGGTGAGTGATCATAGCCCTGACAGTGGGCATATGCTCATACTGACTTGCAACTCATTTGACATAGATGCCAGCACATGGCACTTGACCTGATTGTCTTCATCCGTCCACTTTTCATAAGCAGCTCTTTGCTCAGCAGTAGGATGGTTTGGTAACATAGGGGTTTCTAGTCGAGTACATGACCTAGTTTTCTAGAAGTCAGGATAATCCTGAGATTTCTTAGTCAGTCTTTATAGTTTGTTTCGGTCAAATGATTTGATTCAAAGATGCAGAGTAAAAGGTTTGACGCTGATATTATTTAACTACGAGAGTAGAGATTCAAGTTAGACTTTTATACTTTTAAAATTATATTTACTTCTAGAGACTTTAAGATACAAACAATGACTCACACTAATGCGATAAATAAATTTTTAGTGAGTGCTATGGTCCCACCGATGCCATGTACCTCATCTAATAGTTATTTGTAACATGCACACCAATACGTGGACAACTCTTTGCTCAGATACTTCTCTAAGCATATTGCTACAACTTGGTCTCTAAGTTATGTGGGCTCATCTAACAGTTATTGATTACATTCCTTAGTTAAGCCCGACCCATCATTCACAAGTAGGTGCAAGGCCGTCATTGGATCCCTCACCTAACAGTTATTGGGGCCCAACCCCATCCTTACTCTGGAGCAACTCTTTGCTAATAAAGTGGTTGCGTGTTTCCAGTGTAACTGTACCACGAGAACAATCAACACCAGTAGCATGCCAGCACATGTACAACGGTAGAAGACCTATGGACTTAATATTTATAGAGAGATTTAGGTTTAGGTCTCATCTAATCAGTCATCATATGACTGATCTAATTGACATGGGCTAAACCATAATGTCAAGTGACCTTATTCAAGACTCAATCTTTCAAATTGACCAGATAAGTGGAGATCAGTAGGGATCCTCCTGTTGCTTTCCTTAGACACTAATAAATTGACTAGGTCAGCTAAGTGAATCAATTAAATAACCATCTCTCAATTACTTACCTTATACATCAATAGGTCAATTGGTTCAAATAGGTTAACTCAAGCGAATCATGCTTAAATCATTGAGCCAAATTAGGTTCTTAGGTTAATTAATTTTACATATAGAATTCAATTGATTTGATCAACAACAATTGTTTGCTCATATAACTTAATTGATCAAGTCCTAATTAACACTTGGTTTGATTAATTACTTAATCAAATTAAATCTATTACATTCAAATCAAAAATTCTAGATGCAATCTAATTACATGACTTAATTTTTGATTGTTTCATAACCAAAATCCTCATGCATAATCATAAATTTCAGATTCTAAAACTAAATTTTAGATCTAAATTCTTTGTTGAAAGATAAGTTTGAAATCATAAAAATAATTTTTAAATTTATTATATAAACATATATCTCATATATATATATGTAAAATTTAGATCTAAACAAAAATTCAGATTTTAAAATGATATCATATATCTCATATACAAATAATATATCATATCAAAAATAATTTTTTGACCTAAATATGCAATCATATATCTCATATATGAATCATAAATTAGGTCAAATAAAATTTTAGATTTATACATGTATCTACATATCACACAATTTGAACTAAAAATTATTCTAGAATAAAATTTAAATCTATGCATACTTTCACATATCAATAATATATTTTAAAATTAAACCTAAAATAAATTTGAGATTCAAAATACTCATCTATACATCTCATGTATTAAGAAAAAAATTAGATTTTAAAATTTTTTTTAAAATATGTGTGTCAATATCATGCATATAAAATCTGTGGCTCTGATATCACTATTGAATTTTTTATGTCGGGGCATGCATGTATGTTTCAATTTTTTTTTTCTAAACATCACAGCGAAATAGAAGATTACACACCTTTTAATTTATTTCATAATTTTTTTTTTTTAAATCTGAATCTGAAAGAGAAGAAGCTCTCTCTTAGCCGCATAAGTATCCGACCTCTATGGGTATCTACTCAGGATCAGCCTAGAACAATCTTCTTTGATATTGATATTTTTTTTTGAAAAAAATCAATCTGTGAATCTGAACGAAGTCTGGATCACAATCAACTCTTTGATCCTTTCCTTGATCTTCTTCTTCTCTTCTTCTCTTACTTTTCTTTTCAAAATTATGCAGCAACTAGGGACTAAAAACTAGCAAAGAATATGGGATGCCCAAACACCTTTGGGCATTGAGGATGGAGGACGCCCAAGCTTGGGCGTTGGATCTCCAAGGGAGAAGAAAGGAGGCGTGGGCTCTTCAAGGGAGGCGTGGGGCTGCTGGTTGAATTGCCTAGAGGCCTTAGGGAAGGCTTCTTTAGATAAGCATAAGGTTTGAATCCTATTCAAAACCAAACAATCACTTAATACAAGTCCTACTTGCATTAAGAATCTTTATTTCTTTAGTTATTTGACTCTCTTTAGGAGATCCTTTAGGTGCCAATTATTAGGGCCTTTGCACCCATAAAAACACACCCAATATGGCACCCATGGGATGCCCCATAATGGTTCCACACACCCTCTAATGAATGGACATGCCCAATTTGATCAAATCAAGTAGCGTCCAATCAAAACTATCAAGAAAATTAATTAAAGACTTGAACCCTTAATTCATTTGATCCAAAATCTTAGGCACCCAACAATTAGAGCCCAATGAATCTAATTCATTTATGTTATTAATAGATAATTAAATTTAAATTAATTTTATTAAATAAAAAATTCAAACGTAAAGAAAAAATTAGATCCAACCATATGCTAGCAAGGTCACCCTGAATCCAATAGAATTTCTTTAAACCTAATTAAAACTTTATAAGCCCAATTGCTTATTTTAGGTCTAATCCCTTTGTTGTGTGACCCCATAAGTTCAATTCTATCTGATAGTGAGATATACAATGATCTCTATCATAGTATTATTGAAACTCTTTTCAATGGATCAGAACAATTTCAATCTAACTCATCAAGAATTATCGATCCTGAGCAACCCTAGTGAGCTCTCACAATCCATTAGTAACACCTAATAGTATGTAGTGGCAAGCCAGTAGAATCAAAAAGAATCTCAAAGTATAGTTCACGTGTGATTTAGTCCCTCTATCGTGAGTTTCGACTAGATGGTAGGTCATGGATAAATCATCAAATCTCATCATCAGTCATATGATAGATTCGATCAACTCAAGTCTAATTATGATCCTTATAGAAACTCTTTTCCATCAATCACATTACTGTGGCCACAGACTCTCGGACTTAGCCTCTCAAATCTCATAGAACTATTCTTTTCTATCAAGATCGATAGATTCCATCTTGATGTGCACTCTATTTCTATAGTGGACCAACTGTTGCCAACATCCACTATAAGGGCTCATTAAGATCATGTTTATGTGTCAGTCAAACTTCAGTAGCCTCACTACGAGTAGTTGTACCATCGTAGATCAAAAGATGATTCACACAACTACAGCATTGAGATAATCACTGATGATCGAGTAGAAATTCAAATGATCTCTCATATGGTCATGCTCAGTACTAGTTATTCTCTAACAACTATCCATACTCATCGATCAGTGTCTTTACACTGTAGACCAGAGACTCATCTATCCTGAAAGAAGTGATCTATGCATCGATCTATCCGGATCGATCATCATCTTCATGATGATACAATGATCGAGAGTATTTAAAAATTAAATATATATCTCTAATTTTCAATGCTTTGAAAATATGTATCGAAATATTAATTTCATGAATGATTCAAGGACACATCACACTTGAATAAAAAATAAACTTGCTCTTTTATCGATCAAATCAATATATTAAGTACAAAATTATGTTCTAGCTATATCTCA
Organism: Elaeis guineensis; assembly: GCF_000442705.2. Lineage (NCBI taxonomy): Eukaryota > Viridiplantae > Streptophyta > Magnoliopsida > Arecales > Arecaceae > Elaeis > Elaeis guineensis. The sequence goes on along the minus strand of NC_026001.2, from coordinate 73,377,151 downwards.
ATGTGTCAGTCATATTGGCTTCTAGGACATACATCTAACAGCAATATCATCAAAACTCTGTTCGATGGATCAAAACTCCTTTCAATTCAGTCAATTAGAATAATTGATCATCAAAATAATTCTAATTAATTCCACAATCCACCAGTGACACCTAATAGTATGTGGTGGCAATCCAACAAACTGAAGAATGAACCTCTAGATGCAGTTACCATGTGATTTGATTCTTCTATCGTGAGTCCCGGTAGAATCGAGTTTAAGGATAACTCATCAAATCTCATATCTGTCATATGATAGAATCAGTCAATTTGAGTCTGATGTGAAATAGAATCGATCAATTTGAGTCTGATGTGAAATACAATAGAAATATCTTTCTATCTTTCACACTACCATGGCCATTGACTTTTGAACTCAATCTCATGATCTACATAGGACTACACCTCCTCTATCACGATCGATAGTCCCATCTTGGTGTAATCCAATTTTTATAATAAACATACTGCAGCCAACATACATCTCAAAGCTCCGTATGGCTAAGAGATCGTGTTATGATTTAGTCAAAGTACAGTACCCTGAAGGTGAATGACCGATGCACCTCAGTTCAGAGAATTAAACACAACCGCAGCTATGAACATGTCACTGACGAGAAGGTAGATATTCTTGTGACTGTTCGTGATTGGTCACGCTCAGTATCCTTATTCTTAACAAGTACTTGTACTTTCGATTTGATGTATCCACACTATAGATTCAATACTCATCTATTCAAAGGAAGTGATTGTACACCAATCTTCTGGATCGATCATTATTCCCATGATGATCCTATGATCGGGAGCAATTTATGAGAACTATAATAACACATGTCTCAAATTCTCAACTCTTGAAAATATGTGTTATCATACCCATTAATCTAATGGATGATTCACAGACACTATTAAGCATAACGTGAATGAAAATAATCTAATTTTATTAATATCAAAATTAATTTTATAAATTATACCCTCAAAATATTTTACAAGTGTCAGGTAATCTGGCTTTTAGGGCATATGTCCAACAAACTCCCACTTGCACTAAAATCAATTGGCTACAAATCGAAGTCTCATCTTCTCAAGGTGGTCTTCAATCTTTTACTGACTTAATTGCTTCATCAGTGGATCAACCATATTATCCGTATTGTCAACTCTCTTCATCTTGACATATCCTTTCTCGAGGTAATTAGGATGAGGTGGAACTTCCACTCGATGTGCTTGAATTTTTGATGAGATCCTGATTCTTTAGCAAGGACTATGGTACCATTGTTATCTCAGTAGAGTGGGACTGTTGGGAATAGTGTCACAAAGCCAATCATCAGCCTGTTGATGGTTGTACTTATTTTTGTATATGTATATGAATTATGAATTAATAAAAATTATTTTGATATTTTTCATCATAAAATATTTCATCTTCTAATGAACTCCTATGTTGTGGTGAAGTTCTTAGGACTATTTAGACTTGACAAAAGAGGATTTATCGTTTAGTCCTTAAATCTGTTCGCGACCAAATGATACATTATTACCAAGGATGACAATGTTTATCAAGCATAGGTCGTTGTGTACCATATAGGTTGGTTGTCCTCTTAACCAATGAGTGTGGAGATACTGGTATGGCATACAGGTGAGATGTAAGGGTACATCTGCACTGAACGTGACCGACTCTGGAGCTATTTCTGCTATCAAGATTTGCTCCGATGGAATATGGGTATAAATGTCCCTCCGACCTGAGACCGCCACGGTGACTTGCAAGCAACTCACTGCATTTAGGCACTAGACTACCTGAATTTCTAATTCAGTGATGGAAGGCTGCTGGGTGTAGTCAAGTACTTGACTTGTCGGTGCATGTGTCAAGATGGGATTGACCACTTCAATTTAGGAGCTACGTACAGTCGTGTTTCAATTTAGTAAAACCTTGGCCAGGGTAGTCCTTGTGAGGAGTCACAGGACTGTTTGAGTTGAGCACGATTCAGATGATCTGATCAAGGTTGACAGTTTAACCCTGAGTCGTCCTAAACACAGGGGTCAAAAGGATGAATTATACAGTAACCATATTCATGTAGGTTCTGAGTGTTGTGATTGTGACTATTTGACCTATTCGAACGTCGGGTACCATTGCTAGATGGTCACTTCGATTAGTACAGGAATTGGTTCCTGTGCTACCGACTTAGGTTCGAACTTGCAGGGTCACACACATTAGAGGTTCCTATCTGATCTGATGGCTGGTGTAGAATTCTTCATGTTTGGACTCAGTGATCGAGAATCAGGATTCTCTAATCACGAGTTCCACACATTATGGGTACCGGGATCAAGAGTCCCACTGGTTGGGACTTTTCGATCAGGGTTACATATCGATGAATTCTGATGCCCGATTGCCCATCGAATTTGGATTCAGTATTTATGAGAGATTTAATTAGTAATTTGATCGTTAATTAACTCAATTTGATTGAGTAATTATTTTTGGATCAAGTCTAATTGAATTGGATTCAGTTGGGTTTGACCCGATTAGGTTAAGAGTTGACCTAATCGTCGAGATAGTTTGGTCCCTGATTTGATCAGGGGTTGGACTTAGTCAATTTTTGATTTGCTTAAGATTTTATTGAGCCTAATTAAGCTTAATTAAGTTGGGTTTAAATTAGTCTAATTGGACCTAACTTATTTGGTTCAATTAGATTGGTTTAAATAATTAAACCACCTTGACCTAATCTCCATGAGCCACCTCACTTCCATTGCACCCATTTGAATTCATGAGAAGGAACTTCTTATGAATTATTTCCTCACGCCAAGCCCTCTCCATGCCCCACTTTAATATGCCATATGAATGGATAAGGATGATTGGTTGGCCATTCAAATTCAAAATAAAGTTTGAATTTGAATGGGCAATCAATCTTTGCACCTTATCCCTTTTTTTACGCCCCATTTATTACATGAGAAAAGGTTTTTCATGAAATCACTCCATACATAATTTAAGCCACGCCTCACACCTTTAGTGGATAAGGGATGAGTTGGTGTCCATTTGAATTCAAAATTTGATTTGAATTCAAATGTGCAATTACTCATCTTTATCCTTTCTTTTGGATAAGACGTTTGATGTTGTTATAAAAGGAGGAGAAGAGTGGGGCATGCATGAAGAAGATTTTTGAAGAAAAATTTTGGGGCATGAGAAGTCTTGTGTGTGAGAAGAAAATCCATATCCTTCCAAGAGAAAAAGAAAGAAAAGAAAGAAAAGTGGGTGCAAGATTTTCGGTGAGTTCCCTAGAGTTTTAGCCTGGGGTTCGAAAAGTGAAAAGTGAGCTACGAGTGTCGTGAGCTCACAAAATCTCAGAGAGATCTTCAACATCCTCTCAAGCACGTCTGTTGATAATCTGGAGCATCTGAAGAATCGACAGACATCGATCGAAGGAGTTCGATCAGCATCGGCTGTCAAAAGGGCTCTACAACGAGCTAGCACTCGTGAGGAGTCAATCAGACTGGAAGCTTCATGTGGATGATCCGTAGAGGTTAGACATACTGTGTGGCTGTATCGCGATGATCATACTCTCCCAACGATGATCAGATTGCGGTGATCTACTACCCGCACAAAGATATTGTATTCTGAACACATTACAGAAAAGTGTTTACTATTCAAATTTGAATTTCAAATTTAAATGTATACATGCTATATATCATATTTAGATTCTAGTGTAGGATAAATTTTTATTAATTAATTAGATTAATTAATAATTTTTACTGTAAAATAATAATTTTGAAAAAGTTTTAAAATTATCATTTTATCTCTGCACTGAATTTTTTCCACAAATGGCATCAGAGCAGGTTCTTAGATATGATATATATATTTGCATGCATAGATTAAGTTGTAATCTAAAAGTTTAAATTTAAAATTTGAAATTTAAAATTTAAAATTTGAATTTTGAAAGTTGTTCGAAATTCAAAATTTAAAAATTTGAAATTCAAAATTTGAAATTTGAATTTAAAAATTTGAAATTCAAAATTCAAAATTCAAAAATTTGAAATTTAAAATTTGAAATTTGGTTGAAATTTCAAATTTGAAATTCAAAATTTAAAATTCAAAATTTGAAATTCAAAATTTGAAATTCAAAAATTTAAAATTTGAAATTTGTTTGAAATTTGAAATTCAAAATTTAAAATTTGAAATTTAAAATTTGAAATTGGTATATTTAGATATACTTGATCCAAGTAGCAAGTAATCGAATTGGGTTGGTTGCCATGGCCGTCCAGTCATAGGAGAAAAGCAGGGTTTAAAGGCCCTCTCCTCTCGTTCAATGGGGTCTCCTATAGCGGTAGGGGTGCCGCTGCAATTATATCCCATGCAGATGAAGCAGCGAAAGGAATTAATTATAAAGGTATAATTATGAAATTTATCATGAATGTGTTAGATTAGATCTAAAGAAATATTCATGATTTATTTTGATTAAGTTATTTTTTGTTATGTAATTAGCAATAGGATTGCTATTTATAAAATGTGCTGATCTATTTGTGAAATGAGTCAACATATTTGATGAACAGAAAATAAAACCTTTCAAATTTAAAAATTATTTTTAAAATATCAAACCCTAACCCATCAGCCCAAATACTTAATTAAAAAAATTAAGTGTTGTCTAGTAGGTCTAGAATTGTGAATTAAAACCTAAGATAATTGCATAAACTTGTGGGTCAATAGGTTAGATGGATTAAGTCCATAATTGGGTTAGACCTAAGGTTAGCTTAAAGAAATAGACTAAATTAGAGTAATTGGTCAAATCTAATCAAAAGTTGAATTAGATTAGGTCAAGGATACTCTAGACTCAACTCTAATAGTTATAGTTGAATGGGTCCATGTCTTTAACTAGACCAAGATGGACTTAATTCATGGCTACGCGGTGGAACCCAATTTACTAAGTTGATCAAATTAAAACTAATGAACCGATTGGTGTCTAAGGTAAGTTTGGCATTTTGACCAGTGGTTTTTAAGCGGGAGCTACTCGCAGTGATTCAATCTCTGACGAGTTAATAGCATATCCCCACCACTGATCTCACTTACCTGGCCAACCTGGTGAATTAGATTTTGATTAGATCACTTGGTGATTAGGACTCACCCATGTCATTAGGTAAATCAGTTTGACTGATTTAGGTGCTCCTAATGCCAGCTTTAATTAATTTTTTTTTTAATCTGATTTGGTGAAGTCAGTGGGAGGATTGAAATTGGCTGGATATTTTTTTCTCATCTATCTTTTAATAAAATCTTCAAAAATTATTAGATCCCTAAAAATGATTAAGTTATATTGATAACTAAGTCATAGCCTCCCATTAAGTGAGTGATAATGAGTCCATTAGTTTAATAATCATTGGAGGCCCAAAGGCCTGGTGCTTATTGACTAATGGAATTATCATTCATAATATGATAATTTGGTTTGAGTCTTTCTGATGGTGGTCAGGTTGGCCGACCAAAGTCGGGCCTGATCATTTATTGGTCCGATTCACCAAATCAAATCATGTTAATGGTTAGACCTAACCAGATCTTTTCAATGGAGGTCAAAGCCTACTGATTAGGTTCTGAGGCAAAATCAATTACTAGAAGTTGTTTAGAGAAACAACTGGTCATGAACCTACCCATAGATGCACATGGGTTGACCAACCAAAGTTGGGCTTGTGTGTAGTCTGTGTGGATTCTAGTACCTACTAAGGAATTAAAGTAATTCCTCGAATTGGAGGTTGAGGCTACCAGTTCGTAAAAATACTGAGAAAAACTTTAGACTAAAGTCCAAGTCTTTAGTATTTATAATTTATGTACTAATAGAGGTCTGGTTTTTCTTTATGTAGCTATGGCCACTATCCTGTCCCTCCGGTCATTATTAGATAATGACAAGCTCATGGGATCTAAATTCGATAGTTGGTATCGAAAATTAAAAATCATCTTTGAGCATGAGCGAATCCTTTATGTAGTAACAGATCCTGCACCTGAGGAGCCAGCCCCGAATGCTCGAGGAACGGTCCGAGATACTTACCAGAAGTGGCTCAACGACTGTACCACCATTCGGTGCATTATGCTGGCGGCAATGAATGATGAGTTTAGTTGTAGGTTCGAGAATGTCCAGCCACAGAAGATGCTTCAAATGTTGAACGACTCCTTTGGCACGTCTGACGATATTGAAAGGCACAAAACTAGTTGTGCCATTTTCAATGCTCGGATGAGGGATGGAGCCTCAGTCACTGATCATGTACTGTACATGATCGAAACGATTAAGCACCTAAGTAAACTGGGCTTTCCCCTGCTCGAGCAGCTCGGTAAGGATGCGATCCTTAATTCATTGCCCAAGTCCTTCCTCCCCTTCTTTACTCATTTTCGGATGACAAAGCCTGCAGTGAACTACCACGGCTTGTTGGGGTTGCTGCAGAACTTTGAGAAGGATCACCAGCTCCATAAGGAGTCGGTAAATATTATGGGAGGGTCTTCTTCTGGTCGTCGACCCTTTAAGAAAGGGAAGAAGAACAAGAAGAAGAAGAATAAGAAGGTGCAACCGCATGCTGGGATGTCTGCACAGGGTCAGACCAAGAAGCGCAAGCCCGACCAGAGCCAGGCAGAGTGCTTCTTTTGCAAGAAGCAGGGGCACTGGAAGAGGAATTATCCTCTATACATTGCCTCACTGGATCCGAACAGGCCTAAGAAGAAGCAAGGTACTTATATGATAACACCTTGCAACTTTTCCATTTGTGATACTACTGCCTGGGTATTGGATATCGAAAGTCCTTATCATATTTGCAATTCGATGCAGAGTCTGCAGGTCAGTAGGAGATTTGATGAAGGCGAGAGGTTCCTGAACGTTGGAAATGGAAGTAAAGTTCTAGTTCTAGCATTAGGAATCATGAACCTTGTAATCAATTCTCGAAACGTAATTTTGAGTGAATGTCACTATTGTCCAAGCTTTTCATTAAATATTATTTCTATAGGCCTTTTGGCCATGAACGGTTATCAATTTTTAATAAAAAAAATATTTGCAATATCATTTTGAATGGTGTTACAATGTTTGTTGGACAACTTAATAATAGAATTTACTTTCTATAATAACCTGTTAATGTGGTTCAAACCTCTGGTAAATGCCCTAGAATAGATAATATGTCAGAAGTCTACTTTTGGCACTGTAGGTTAGGTCATATCAATAAGAACAGGATAAACAGGTTGGCTCAAGAAGAAATTCTTGAAGTAGGTGATTGTGAATCACTTCCAACCTGTGAGTCCTGTCTTTTTGGTAAAATGATCAAGTCACTTTTTATTGAAAAAGGTGAGCGAGCCAGTGAACTCTTGGCTTTGGTACATTCTGATGTATGTGGACCCATGAGCTCAAGTACAAGAGGTGGATATTTCTACTTCATAACCTTCATAGACGATCTATCGAGGTATGGGTATGTCTATTTAATGAAGTATAAATCGAAGTCGTTTGAAATGTTCAAACTATTCGAAATGAGGTAGAAAAATAAACTGGAAAGTGTATTAAAACTCTTCGATCTGATCGAGGAGGTGAATACCTTTCCAATGATTTTCTGACATATCTTGGGAAGAATGAGATTCTCTCTCAGTGGACTCCTCCTGGAACACCACAACATAATGGTGTATCTGAAAAGAGGAATCGAACCTTGTTGGACATGGTTCGATCCATGATGGGGTTTGCTGGTCTGCGATCTCTCTCTAGGGATATGCGCTCGAATCGGCTTGTTATCTTCTAAATAGAGTTTCGAGTAAGTCTGTAACCAAAATGCCATATGAGATATGGATAGGATGTAAGCCAGTACTCTCGCACCTTAGGGTTTGGGGGTGTCCGGCTTATGTTAAATGTTTAATTACGGACAAGCTTAGACCTAGGTCTGACAAGTATAATTTTATAGGGTACCCAAAAGAGACCAAAGGATATTACTTCTACCTAGTTGATGAGCAAAAAGTGTTTGTCAGCCTTAAGGCAATCTTTTTGAAAAAGGAGTTCCTTGGTGAAGGAACTGTTGCCTCTAAGATCGAACTTGACGAAGTTCGATAGGTGAAAAAGCCAATACAAGTTGCTGAACCTGAATCGGATTTGATTAGATCAGATCTGGAGCCCATTGTTCAAGCACCCTTAAGGCGATCTAGTAGAGTACCACGTCAACCGGACAGATACTATGGTTTCTTGATCCGGGATGACGATCCTATCGAACTTGATGAAAACGATGAGGATCCGATCACCTATATGGATGCAATGTAGAGACACGACTCTGAGAAATGGCTAGAGGCCATGAAATTCGAAATGGAGTCCATGAAGGTCAACGATGTGTGGACATTGGTTGACCCACCCGAAGGAGTAAAACCCATAGGGTGTAAATGGGTCTTCAAGAGGAAGAGAGGCGCAGATGGAAAGGTGAAAATCTATAAAGCCCATCTGGTTGCCAAGGGATATCGTCAACGTTATGGTATAGACTATGACGAGATGTTTTTTCCTGTGGCAATGCTCAAATCCATTCGGATTATGCTTGCGATAGCTGCCCATATGGACTATGAAATCTGATAGATGGATGTGAAGATAGCTTTCCTAAATGGAGAGCTGGATGAAGAGGTGTATATGATACAACCTGAAGGATTCACATCCACAGATGAGTCTAAGGTGTGCAGGCTACAAAGGTCCATTTATGGACTTAAGCAAGCATCATGGAGTTGGAATATACGTTTTGATAAGACGATCAAGACGTATGGCTTCATTAAGAATGGAGAAGAGCCATGCATTTATAAGTGGGCTCATGGTCTAGTAGTAGTATTTCTTGTATTGTACGTGGATGACATTCTCTTAATCGAAAATGATGTCCCTGCATTACAGGGAATAAAGATTTGGCTGTCGTCACAGTTCTCCATGAAGGATCTGGGAGAAGCTTCCTACATCCTAGGGATGAGGATCTATAGGGATAGATCTAAAAGGTTGCTTGGTTTATCTCAGTCCACGTACATTGATACTATGCTGAAGAGGTTCAGCATGGAGAATTCTAAGAAAGGCTATCTTCTGATAGGCCATAGAATTTCTCTCTCGAAGAGGGATTGTCCGACAACACCTCAAGTGAGAGAGCGTATGGGTAGGATTCCATATGCTTCGACAGTGAGATCTATCATATATGCCATGACATATACACGATCAGATGTGGCATACTCACTAGGGATAGTGAGTAGATACCAATCTGATCCAAAAGAGAATCACTGGAAGGTTGTTAAAACCATCCTGAAGTATTTAAGAAATACTAAGGACCAGTGGCTTGTTTATGGTGAATCAGACTTGAGACTTATAAGGTTTACAGACTCTAGTTTTTAGTCTGATCACGATGACAGTAAAAGTGTGTCGGAATTTATTTTTACCCTTAATGGTGGGGCTATTTGCTGAAAAAGTTTCAAGCAGCACTAGTGGCTGATTCAGTTTGCGAGGTAGAGTATGTCGCTGCATTAGATGCTACCAAAAAAGTGGTGTGGCTGAGAAAATTCATCACCGAGCTCGGAGTAGCACCCTCCCTTGTTGGTCCAGTTCTGCTCTATTGTGACAGCTCTGGAGCCATTGCTCAGGCGAAGGAACCAAAGGCACACCAGCAGACGAAGCATATTCTGTGCCACTACCATCTCATCCGAAAAATTATGGATCAAGGTGACGTCGATCTTCAGAAGATCGACGGAAAGGAGAACCTGGCCGATCCATTCACTAAAGCCATTACGGTGAAGGAGTTCGACAACTACAAGTCGAAGATGGGTATTAGATACTACACCGATTGGCTTTAGGCCAAGTGGGAGATTGTTGGGAGTAGTGTCCCAAAGCCAATCGTCAGTCTGTTGATGGTTGTGCTCATTTTTATATATATACATAAATAATAAATTAATAAAAATTATTTTGATATTTTTTATCATAAAATATTTCATCTTCTAATGAACTCCTATGTTGTGGTGAAGTCCTTAGGACTATTTAAACTCGACAAAGGAGGATTTGTCGTTTAGTTCTTAAATCTATTCGTGACCAAATGATACGTTGTTACCAAGGATGACAACATTTATCAAGCATAGGTCGTTGTGTGCCATATAGGTTGGTTGTCCTCTTAACCAATGAGTGTGGAGACACTGGTATGGCATACAGGTGAGATGTAAGGGTACATCTGCACTGAACGTGATCGATTCTGGAGCTATTTCTGCTGTCAGGATTTGCTCCGATGGAATATGGGTATAAATATCCCTCCGACCTGAGACCGCCATGGTGACTTGCAAGCAACTCACTGCACTTAGACACTGGACTACCTGAATTTCTAATTCAGTGACGGAAGGCTGCTGGGTGTAGTCAAGTACTTGACTTATCGGCGCGTGTGTCAAGATGAGATTGACCACTCTAGTTTAGGAGCTGTGTACAGTCATGTTTCAATTTAGCAAAACCTTAGCCAGGGTAGTCCTTGTGAGGAGTCACAGGACTGTTTGAGTTGAGCACAATTCGGATGATCTGATCAGGGTTGACAGTTTAACCCTGAGTCGTCCTAAACACAGGTGTCAAAAGGATGAATTATACAGTAACCATATTCATGTAGGTTCTGAGTGTTGCGATTGTGACTATTCGACCTATCTTGATATCAGATACCATTGCTAGATGGTCACTTTGATTAGTACAGGAATTGGTTCCTGTGCTACCGGCTTAGGTTCGAACCTGCGGGGTCACACACATTAGAGGTTCCTATCTGATCTGATGGCTAGTGTAGAATCCTTCATGTTTGGGACTCAGTGATCGAGAATCATGATTCTCTGATCATGAGTTCCACACATTATGGGTACCGGGGTCAAGAGTCCCACTGGTTGGGACTTTTCGATCAGGGTTACATATCGATGAATTCTGATGTCCGATTGCCCATCGGATTTGGACTCAGTATTTATGAGAAGTTTAATTAGTGATTTGATCACTAATTAACTCAATTTGATTGAGTAATTATTTTTGGATCAAGTCCAATTAAATTGGATTAAGTTGGGTTTGACCCGATTAGGTTAAGAGTTGACCTAATCGTCGAGATGGTTTGGTCTCTGATTTGATCAGGGGTTGGGCTTAGTCAATTCCTAATTTGATTAGGATTTTATTGAGCCTAATTAAGCCTAATTTAGTTGGATTTAAATTAATCTAATTGGACCTAAATTATTTGGTTCAATTAGTCTAATTGGACCTAACTTATTTGGTTCAATTAGGTTGGTTTAAATAATTAAATCACCTTGACCCAATCTCCATGCACCACCTCACTTCCATTGCACCCATTTGAATTCATGAGAAGGAACTTCTCATGAATTATTTTCTCATGCCAAGCCCTCTCCATGTCCCACTTTAATGTGCCATATGAATGGATAAGGATGATTGGTTGGCCATTCAAATTCAAAATAAAGTTTGAATTTGAATGGGCAATCAATTTTTGCACATTATCCCTTTTTTTACACCCCATTTATTACATGAGAAAAGATTTCTCATGAAATCACTTCATGCATAATTTAAGCCATGCCTCACACCTTTAGTGGATAAGGGATGAGTTGGTGTCCATTTGAATTCAAAATTTGATTTGAATTCAAATGTGCAATTACTCATCTTTATCCTTTCTTTTGGATAAGACGTTTGACGTTGTTATAAAAGGAGGAGAAGAGTGGGGCATGCATGAAGAAGATTTTTGGAGAAAAATTCTGAGGTGTGAGAAGTCTTGTGCATGAGAAGAAAATCCATATCCTTCCAAGAGAAAAAGAAAGAAAAGAAAGAAAAGTGGGTGCAAGGTTTTCGGTGAGTTTCCTAGAGTTTTAGCCTGGGGTTCGGAAAGTGAGAAAGTGAGCTACGAGTGTCGTGAGCCCACAAAATCTCAGGAAGATCTTCAACATCCTCTCAAGCACATCTGTTGATGATCTGGAGTATCCAAAGAATTGACAGACATCGATCGAAGGAGTTCGATCAGCATCGATCGTCAAAAGGGCTCTACAACGAGCTAGCACTCGTGAGGAGTCGATCAATCGAAAGCTTCGTGTGGACGATCCACAGAGGCCAGACATGCTATGTGGCTATATCATGATGATCAGACTCTCCCAACGGTGATCAGATTGCGGCGATCTACTACTCGCACAAAGGTATTGTGTTATGAACACATTACAGTAAAGTATTTACTGTTCAAATTCGAATTTCAAATTTAAATGCATGCATGCTATATATCATATTTAGATAGTGTAGGATAAATTTTTATTAATTAATTAGATTAATTAATAATTTTTGCTATAAAATAATAATTTTAAAAAAATTTAAAATTATCATTTTACCCCTGCATTGAATTTTTCCCACAAGGACGGCATCTGATAGCATCATACCTAGCTCTGTAATAAATTTTTTGAACCAGAATGCCTCCTTCACAGCTTTCGATGTGGTGATGTATTCTACTTTCATGATGGAATCTGCAATCACAGTCTGCTTGAAATTTTTTCAGCTAACAACATCATCATTGCACAAGAAAATACTTCCTGATATCGACTTTCGATCATCAATATCAGGCATGAAGTCTGAATTAGTATACTCCTACACTTTAAATTCTCCATTCTCAACGATCAGAAACATATCCTTAGTCCTTCTCAAGTACTTAAGAATACATTTCACAGAAGTCCAGTGCTTTTTGTTTGGATTCGACTGATATCTACTTGTGACACTTACAGTATGGGTGATATCAGATCGCGTATAAAACATGACGCATATAAGGCTCCCTATGATCGAGGCATAAGAGATCTTGCTCATGCGTTCAATCTCTTCTGATATATTAGGGCATATTTTTTTGGAGAGATGAATACCATATCTGAAGGATACCAGACCTCTCTTAGAGTTTTTCATGCTGAACCTCTTCAGCACCTCTTTAATGTACATCTTTTGTGATATTTTTAGTATCCTCTTAGATCTATCTCTATAGATCTTAATCCCCAAAATGAAGGATGCCTTTCCTAGATTTTTCATGAAAAATTTCTTAGATAATCAAACTTTGACCATGGTTAATATGAAAATATCATTCTCAATTAGGAAGATGTCATCCACATACAATATGAAAAATGTGATAGTACTCCCACTAACCTTTTTGAAGACATATGGTTCCTCTTTATTTTTAATGAAATCAAATGATTTGATTACATCATTGAAATGAGCATTCCAACTATGAGATGCTTGCTTGAGTCCATAAGTAGACCTTTGTAGTTTGCAAACTTTGTGATCACTATCACTAGAAATGAAACCAAGCGACTGTTCTATATAGATATCTTTCTCAAGATATCCATTTAAGAATGTAGTTTTTACATCCATTTATCATATTTCATAGTCGAAATATGCTGCAAGGCCAAGCAATGTGTGGATGGACTTAAGCATGGCCACAGACGAGGAGGTATCCTGATAGTTAATGCCTTCACGCTGACTATATCCTTTCGCCATGAGCCTAGCTTTAAAGGTCTCTACCTTTTCATCTGTATCTATCTTTCTCTTGAAGATCTATTTACACCCAATAGGTACAATACCTTCAGGTGGATCTATCAAGGTCTAGACTTTGTTTGAGTGCATCGAATCAATTTCTGACTTCATTGCCTCTAACCATTTTTTGAATTTAATATCTGATATCACCTCATTATAGATTTTGGGGTCATCTCCATTTACCTCATTTTTTGTGAAAAATATTTTCTCTACATCCTCTGAGATAATATCTAAGTACCTTTCAGGAGGATGAAAAACTCTACTAGACTTACGAGATGGAGGAGGAAGTGTGTGGATTGGCTTAGATTGAATTAGTTCCTCAGGTTCCAGAGCTTGTTGCTCTTCAGAGATTTTCTCCTCGAGCTTAATCTGTCTTCCCATACCTCTATCTTGAGTAAACTATTTTTTAAAAAAGACTGTATGCCAACTCACAATCACATTGTGGTCTTCAGAAAGATAGAAATAATATCTTAAAGACTCCTTAGGATATCTAATAAAATGAGCTCTAAGGGACTTGACTTCTAACTTGTCTGCCTATTGTCATTTGACATGGGTCAGACAACCTCAAATCTTAAGGTGACTCAGACTCGATTTCTTATCATGCCACACTCATATGGTATAATAGGAATGGTTTTAGATGAAACCCAATTTAGTACATATATGGCAGTCAAAAGATAATGTCCTCAAAGAAAAATAGGAAGGACTATGAAGCTCATCATAGAACAGACCATATCTAATAAGGTCTGATTTCTCCGTTCTGAATTCTGTTGAGTTGAGACATTTCAGGTGGAGTTCACTATGAGACTATGCCATGTTTCTTGAGATAATCTAAAAATTTTCTATTCAGATATTCACCTCCTCGATCTGATTGAAGAACCTTAAGAGTTTTTTCAGTTTATTTCTTTACTTCATGTCTAAATTCTTTGGACTTTTTAAAAACCTCAGATTTATGATGCATAAGGTACACATATCCATACCATAAAAAAATATCGATAAAGATAATAAAATAGAAAAAACCTCCTCTGGCTGACACATCGAATGGGCCGTAGACATCAGAATGCATCAGAGCAAGTATCTCTGTGATTCTTTTCCCATGTCCTATAAAGGACAGCTTGGTCATTTTTTCTTGAAGGAATGATTCACAGACTAGATATGACTCGAAAATCAACGGACCCAACAATCTGATTTTTTTCAATTTGCTAATCCTATCTTCTCCAATATGACCTAGCTTTAGGTGCCACAAATACATGTCATTTACGTTATCTCTAGGATGTTTAGATCCCACGGCATTCACATTTTGTTCGACATAACTCATAGAAACATCTACATATAACTGAAAGAGACCATTGATAAGGAAATCACTACCAACTTTATTATTTCCAAAATATGTGTTACAGTGATCCTTAAAGAAACTAATTACATAATCTTCTTGCATTAAGCAAGAGATAGAAATTAGATTCCTGCTCGTAGCAGGTACAAAGTAATAGTCTCTTAATAATAAAATATTCTTTGATGGTAGTCACAGAAGATACATTTTCATAACTACAGCAGCAACTTTTATTCCGTTTCCAACATGTAGGATCATTTCTCTATCCCTCAGCCTCTTGCTATCTTCAAGACCCTGTAAAGAAGTGCGTAAGTGAGCACTAGATTCAGAGTCAAGCATCCAACTGGATGTAGAAGAAATCATTAGGTTTGTTTCTATGATGAGGATACCTTTAGAAGGTCCATCTTCCTTCTTGTTCTTTAATGTTGCCAGATAAGCAAGGCAGTTTTGTTTCCAGTGGCCATCAATATTTCTATGGAAATATTTTTCTTTATCAGCGACCTTCTTCTTCAAAACTTCCTTCTCCTTCTTCTTGCTCTTTATGTTCTATTTTGTTGCGGACTTTTTCTTCTTCTTTCTTTTGGAAGAAGTCCTCATGATTCTTCTCACCATACAACTCTTATAGGTGAGCCAGCATTTGTTTGATAGTCCTCATGTTCTCATATTGGCATTATAATTTATTAGACATTGACACCAACATGTAGCATCTAACCTTATTATCGTCATCCAACCACTTCTCATAAGACACTCTTTGATCAGTAGTTAGACGAACTGGAAGAGGATGAAGGTCTTGATCAAGGACATAGGCCAATTTCTCAGAACTCAAAATAATTTTCAAGTTTTGGAGCCAATCCTTAAAATTTAGTCTGATCAACCTATTGGTCTCAAGGATTTTAACTAGGGATTAGAAGTAGACATTGTTCCTGTAGAGCGTCAAAGTTTCTAGTTAGATTTTGTAATTGACTTAACTAATTTATTTTAAAAATTTTATTTTAAAAATTAGTTTAGGCTCTCACTATTTTTCTCGAATCTCCACACTCCCTGGGTAGAGAAATGAAAACTTTCACAATCAAAAATTTCTAATGGGTGCTGCGGACTCATCGATTGGCTCACCATCTCACTTAACAATTATTGATGATAGATCAACCGATGAGTAGATAATTTTTATCTAATATTTCTCCAAATATGTTGCAGCCATTTCTAGTCTCTAATTCATAAAGTCTCACCATATCTGAATTATTGGCCCACTCCTTAATTAAGTCAGACCCATTGTTTGCGTGAAATGGAGCCGTCATTGAAACTCTCATCGTGTTTGGAATATTATGCCCAACCCCATCTCCATCCCACAGCATCTCATGCCTAATAACGTAGTTGCATCTTTTCGGTGCAATTGAACCATTGGGTCTAGTCAAGAATAATCAATCCTGAGAAGGGCTTGCACAACTACAACAGTGAAAGATCGCTAGACTTAATATTTTATTAGGAAGATTTGATTTAGATCTCTTCCTAAATTAGTCATAACAGTTATGACTAACCTAGTGGCATGAGCTAGCTCGAGTCAACAAGTAACCTAATACAAAACATAATCTCTCAAAATGGCTAGGTAAGTTAAGATATATGGGGATCCCCCCGTTGCTTTCTTAGACACCAATGAATTGGTCAGATCAAATAATAGAACCAATTAATGAACCACCATCTATGTACTTATCTTGACACTAAATTAGTTGATTAAAATTGATCAGATTAGCCTATTGACCCGAGCTCGAACCATTGAGCTGAATTAGGTCTTAAATTGATCAATAACATATGGCTATTAATCAATCTGACCCAACTCTAATTGGTAATTAATCCTCTTATAATTCATTAACCCTTAGCGAATTATTTCATCACAACCTTTGCATAAGATTAAGCATCAATCATATTGATGATTATACCATTGAACGATTCTTAATCATCGATCAGCCATCGGATCAGACAGGAACTTCTTTTGTGTGTGATCTCGTAGGTGTTGTGCAATTTTTTTAGATCGTGAAAACTTGAGAACACCAACAAACCACACATGAAAGAGGTGGCACTAGGATTTTGCTTGAGAAAGGAATGCCTCCCTTCTTTCAACCTTTAGAGGTGGCAGCTAGGGTTTGTTCCCCTCCTATGATGGCATGTAACCAGAGAGAAAAGAGAAAATGAGGATTTCAAGAGAAAAAGATTCGATTCATTTCATAAGTTACAGGTTACATATATATAGTCTATACAATGGGTCAAAATCCAAATCTGAAAAACTTCCTAGACTAACCCAAATGCACTCACCCAAATCTATGTACACCAATGGTCTGATCATGCACTCACCTCTTGACTTAGTCCCCTTAAGATCCATCAAACTAGGTCTTAAGATCCTAGGATCAAAACTCGATCCTACATCCAAACATCCCGCACATCTGTTTCTGCGACTCTAATCAACTCGATCAGAGCTCGAGTCAACTCGATCACACTCGAGTTGGCTCGATCGATTTTTGAGTCGACTTAGCTGTCGTGCCACCAGCATGCCATGAAATACTACTTTCTATTTGAATTTCGAGTCGGCTCTCTTAGAGGTCCGAGCTAGCTCAATCTGATCCAAGTCGACTCCTCCTGGTGCCGAGTCGACTCCTCACTGGTAGAAGTTCTTTGCTTGGTTCCTTACTCCATCTTATATTTCAAATATCCAGAGCCCCAACCAAGCTCCTCGAAGTCCTCACTAGTCCGAACCTCGAGCCCATGGAAGTTGTGCTCCACCTCCACCCTAGGACCAATCCTGTCTGACGAACCTGGAGTCTATCGCACTGACTCTACTTGTGGTCACCTCCAAGGATATTGAGGCACCACAGAATCTCTACAATCTCCACCCTGGTACCATCGAAGCTTTGGTGGGCATCACTCTTCACCGAGTTCTAATCCTCTGCACGACCTAGCTAATGAGGAGTGAAGCAACTGTGCCGACCTCCTTGCCACTACAGTATATCTTAACCCTGGAGCTGTCTGGGAGATGCCACCGCCTCCCTTATGGCTAAAGCTATTGTCATACATCCGGACATCTCTCTTGTAGGTCTTGTCATTAACGTCTATGCCCACCACTGAGCCAACAGCTGTTCTTGCTGCTGCCTCCCTACTTCACCTGTCGGGCCACTAGGTACTCCACCTATGACTCCAAACTATCGTAACTCCAGCGACTCTTCTCCTCACTGCTCTAGTGACTCTAGTCACCACTGGCCCAATGGCTCTGACTGCCGTTGCTCTTGTGATATGCTCAACTATAGCATCAAAAAATTCTGAAGTGACCGCAGCTTCACTCCCCTGCCTCCAACCCACCTATGGTCCATGCAGGTGAAAGTCTCCTCATAGGTCTCCGAGTCCTCTCCACATCCTATCACTACCGTAGCATCTCTCCTCAGTGCATACGCATCTAGGCCCTCTCCTGGTGCCCGCTCACTACTGTTCAAGTATTTGGGAGACTCCACCTTCCTCTGCACCTCCTTGCCTATAGTCCGTGCCATGGTCATGGTCTTCATCATCATCTATGAAGGAATCTCTCTCCGATGCTCCTCCTCCTCCACATGTGGACACACCTATCCTTGATGCTCCACCTCCCTGTGATTTGGCAACCCTGCAATAGGCAGCTCTGATAAACATACCATCAACTTCCAATCTGCACTGATTGGACCTCCAACTGATCCTCCATCACTGAAGCAATCACCTCGACCTCCTGGGACATAATAGATCCCTCCATCTGGTATAGACAACTTCTCAACCTCCTCCCTCTCATCACAATCTTGTTACCTTTGGAGACATTCAGTACCTCTGAATTGTTTCTAAAAATGAAGTCCTTTTTCTTCAAGTACCCAAGTGATACTACGCTCCTCTTGAGATCCGAAACATGATGCATATCTGTTAAGGTCTGCACCCTCCTGTTACACATCCTCAGCCAGATGGAACCTATTCCTACTATACCACAAGAGCTCCCATCTTCTAGTACCACTTGCTGCCCCTCACCCATCTATGTATAAAAAGTGAACCAAGTCCGATGAGGTGTACAGTGATAAGAGCTAGTAGAGTCTAGTATGTACCGATCTGCCTCCTCTTTGTGTCCCATCGAGAACATCAGAAGATCATCTGATACATTGCTCTCAGCCACTGCACTAGATGACTCAAGTCTGAAACCTTCTCCTTTTCCTTTCTTCCTTTGAGGACAATCTCTCTTCATGTGCCCTAAGCTGTCGGCACATATAACACCTTACCTCCCTGATACTCTTTGGAAAATTCTACCTTCCCGTTGCCTCGCATCTATCCTTCCCCCTCTAAGACCTTTTATCAGCCACCAGGGCATCCTAGAGAAGCTCCGTGCTACCTCTCACCATCTGCTCTCTTTGCTTGTTCATCTGAAGGACCGACATTATCTCCTCATAGATTAGTATCTCCTTTCCGTACAACAGAATCATTACCAGTGGATCGAAACTCTCGGATAGGGAGCACAGCAACATCAGGGACTTGTCCTCCTCCATAGCCACACCTAAATTGAGTAGATCTGTACTCAGTTGGTCGAACCACTGAATATATCCAAATACATCTCCACCTTCTTCTATCCAAAGGCTATAGAGTTGTTTCTTCAGCATAAGCTTGTTGCACATGTTCTTTCCTATGTACAGGGAGTGCAACCTTAACCACAAACCTTTGGGTGTCTTTTCTTCCAACATGCCATATAGCATCAAGTCCGCCAAACACCACCTGATCAATGAACAGGCTCTCTTCTTCAAAGAACTCCAAGCCTGATCTGTCATCTTCTCTGGCTTTTCCTCCAAAGCTAGATCCAATTCCTGCTGAACCAATAGATCTTCCAACCTTGTCCTCCACATCGAGAAGTTTTTTTCCTATCAAACTTCTCAAATCAATCTTCAGCCCACTGCTCATGATATCTCAACACCACAACCACAAACAATGCAGATTTGATTGAGAAAAAAATACCTTTGATAGAAAACTTCAGATCCTAGTGTCTCCTTCCTTCTCCATGCCCCACCTGGCTCTGATACCAATTGTTGTGTAATTTTTTTAGATCGTGAAAACTTGAGACCACTAGCAAACCACACATGAAAGAGGTGGCACTAGGGTTTTGCTTGAGAAAGGAATGCTTCTCTTCTTTCAACCTTTGGAGGTGGTGGCTAGAGTTTGCTCCTCTCTTATGATGGCGTGCAACTAGAGAGAAAAGAAAAATGAGGGTTTCAGAAGAAAAGCATTCGATTCATTTCATAAGTTACAGGTTATATATATATATATATAGCCTATACAATGGGTCAAAATTCAATCTTGAAAAACTCTCTGGACTAACCCAAATGCACTTATCCAAATCCATGTACACCCATGGTTTGATCATGCACTCACCTCTTGAGTTAGTCCCCTTAAAACCCATCAAATTAGGCCTTAAGACCCTAGGATCAAAATTCTATCCCAGATCCAAATAGAAATCCTGCACATCTATTTCTCTGACTCGAGTCGACTCGATCAGAGCTCGAGTCGACTCGACCACACTCGAGTCGGCTCGATCAAACTCTGAGTCGGCTCGATTGCTGTACCACCAGCATGCCATGAAATACTGCTTTCTGTTTGAATTTCAAGTCGGCTCTCTCAGGGGTTCGAGCTGGCTTGACCTGATTTGAGTCGACTCCTTCTAGTATCGAGTCGACTCCTCTACTGGCAGAAGTTCTTTGCTTGATTTTTTGCTCCACCTTGTATTTCAAGTATCTAGAGCTCCAACCAAGCTCCTTGAAGTCCTCACCAATTCGAACCTCGAGCTCATGGAAGCTGTTCTCTGCCTCCACCCTAGGACCACTCCCGTCCTAGCGAACCTAGAGTATATTGCACTGACTCCACCTGTGGTCACCTCCAAGGCTATGGGGGCACCACAGAATCCCTACAATAGGTTCAAACGCCGATAGCATCAGAATAAATTTTTACACTAATCGAAGTGACCATCTAATAATGGTATCTGATGTCCGGATCAATCGAATGATTACAAAGCAATATTCAAGAATCCTGACATATGGTTATCGTATAATTCATCCCTTTGATACTTAATGCTTAGAATGATTTTAGAGTTAAACTGTCAACTTTTAATAAGTACATCCATAATGTGTCTCAACCTCATAAATCCTATGACTCCTCACAAAGACTATTCTGACCAAGATTTTGTTGAATTGAAGCATAATATAGCACTATCTCTTGAAAATAAGAGTGGTCAATCTCATCTTGACTCATACACAGACTTTATAAGTACTTGACTATATCCAAAAATTTTTTATTACTAAATTAAAAATTTAGATAGTCCAGTATCAAAGTACAGTGAGTTGCTTATAAGTCACCGTGATGATCTCAGATCGAAGGGATACTTATACCCATATTCTTTGCGAGCTACTCTTGATAGCAGAATACTTCACAGTTGGATCATGTTCAGTGAGATGTACTCCTACATCTCACCTACATGCCATACCAATATCTTTACACTCTTTGATTATAAGGACAACCAACCCATATGGCACATGACCTACACTTGATAAATATTATCGTCCTAGTAATAACATATCGTTTGGTCATGAACAAGTTTAAGAACTATACAATAAATTCTCTTTTATCAATTAAAAAGTAGTTCTAAGGACTTCATCATAACACAGAAGTTCAATAAAGAAGACGCACAATTTATGATGAAAAAGTCAAATAACTTTTATTAATCAATAATTCATATACAATTTATAATAAGCTCAATCATCAATAGATTGATGATTGACTTTAGGACACATTTTTCAACAACTCTCACTTGGACTGAAGTCAATCGAAATAGTATTGAATATCCATCTTCCACTTATGATCATCGAACTCCTTGATCCTAAGGGCTTTAGTAAATAAGTTAGCCCGATTCTCTTTTCCATTGATCTTTTGAAGCTTGATGTCATCTCAATCCATAATCTTTCAGATAAGGTGGTAGCGATGCAGAATATATTTGGTACACTGATGGGACTTCAGTTCATTCGCTTGAGCTATGGCTCTAGTGCTATCACAGTATAGTAGAACAGGATCATCAATGGAGGGTGCCACTCTGAGCTTACCGATAACTTTTGCAACCAAATAGTTTTCTTGGCTGCATCAGATGTCGCAATATACTCCGTCTCATAAACTAAATCGACCATAGTGTGCTGCTTGAAATTTTTTCAGTAGATTGCTCTACCATTCAGGATAAATATATATCCCAACATGCTCTTACTCTCATCATGATCTGACTGAAAATTAAAATCAGTATATTCCATACATTTTAAGTCAGAATCTTCATAAATGAGCTACTGGTCTTTAGTATTTTTCAAATACTTAATGATAGTTTTTACAACCTTCCAGTAGTTCTCACCTGAATCAGATCAGTATCTATTCATTACCCCTAGTGAGTATGCTACATTCGATCTCGTATATGTCATAGTGTACATAATAAATCCCACTATCCAAGTATATGAAATTCTATTCATATGCTCTTTCTCTTGAGGAATTATCGGACAATCCCTCTTAAAGAGAAAAATTTCATGGCCTATTGGAAGATAGTCCTTCTTGAAATTCTCCATGCTAAACTGCTTCAGCACGGTATCAACGTACGTGGATTAAGACAACCCAAGCAACCTCTTAGATCTATCTCTATAGATCTTTATCCCAAAGATGTAGGATGCTTCTCCGAAATCCTTTATGGAGAACTATGATGACTGTCCAACTTTTATTCTCTATAATACAGGGATGTTATTTTTGATTAAGAGAATATCATTTACATACAAAACAAAAAATACGATCACAAAATCATTGACCTATTTGTATATGTAGGGTTTTTTTCTATTCTTAACGAAGCCATACGTTCTGATCATCTTATCAAAATGTATGTTCCAACTCTGAGATATCTGCTTCAATCCATAAATGGATCTCTGAAGCTTGCATATCTTTGATTTATCTATGGAAGTGAACTTTTCAGGTTGTATCATATATACCTCTTCTTCTAACTCTCCATTTAGGAAAGCAGTTTTGACATCTATTTATCATATTTTGTAATCAAAGTATGTCGCTATCGTAAATATAATCCGAATGGACTTGAACATTGCTACAGGAGAAAATGATTCATCATAATCAATCCCATAATGTTGACCATATCCCTTGATAATCAAATAGACTTTATAAATCTCCATCTTCCTATCCGCATCTCTTTTTCTTTTGACAATCTACTTACACTCTATAGATTTTATCCCTTTAGGTGGATCAACGAGTGTCTATATATCATTGACCTTCATGGACTCTATTTTGGACTCATGACTTTAAGCTTCTGATCAGAGTTGGATCTTTGCATGGCATCTATGTAAGTGATCGGATCCTCGTTGTTCTTATCGAGTTCAACAAGATCACCATTCTGGACCAAAAAATCATACTATCTATCTAGCTGATGCGGTATTCTATCAGATCTCCTTAATGGTACATCTACAATAGGCTCCGGGTTTAAACTAATCAAATCTGGTTAAGTAGGTTCATTTATTTGTATCAATTTTTCTACCTGTCGAACTTCATCAAGTTTAACTTTAGTGACATTAATTCCTTCCTCAAGGAACTCTTTTTTTAAAAAGACTATCATATTACTGACGAACACCTTTTGTTCATCAGCAAGATAGAAGTAATACCTCTTAGTTTCTTTTGGATATTCAATATATAAATATTTATCAGATCTAGGTCTGAGCTTATCTATTTTCAAATGTTTGACATAAGCTGGACACCCTCAAATTCTAAGATGAGAGACTACTGGCTTACATCCTATCCACATCTCATGTAATATTTTATTTATAGACTTACTCGAAACTTTATTAAATATATAACAAGTTAACTTGAGTGCATATTTCTAAAAGAAGATCGATAGACTTGCAAAGCCCATCATGGGTCGATTCATATCTAACAAAGTTCGATTCTTCCTTTCTGACACCCTGTTATGTTGTGGTGTCTTAGGAGGGATCCATTGAGAGAGAATATCATTCTCTTCTAGATATATCAAAAACTCACTAATGAGGTATTCATCTCCTCGATTTGATCGAAGAGTTTTAATACTATTTTCTGATAGATGTATGATCTAAAAAGTCAATTATTGGCTGATACATTATATTATTCTAGGATATATTTTATACTCGATTAGATAAATTAATAAAATAGATATTTTTCTTATCTATTCATGTGTAATATGTTTATGAATCATCCAAAGGGTTAATAGATAATGACACATATTCTCAAGAGTTAAAAATATGAGACATGTATCATTATAGATTAACTCTTAAATTATTCTCGATTATTGAATCATCATAAGGATGGTGATAGATCTATTAAGATCGATGTATGAATCACTTCTCTTTGAGATAGACGAGTCTCGAATCTATAGTGTAGGGACACAAGAGTGAGAGTGCAGATGGTTGTTAGAGAATAATGGTACTGAGCACGACTAAGAATGAAAAGTCACTTGGATGTCTACTCACTCGTCAATAACTATCTCGATGCTGTAGTTGTGTGCATAGTTTTCTGACCTACAGTACTTGGCTACTCACAGTGAGATTGCTGCAGTTTGACAATACATAAATATGATTCCTAGCAATTCGCGATCTTATGGTATTTGTTGACTGCAGTAGGTTTGCTGTAGGAGTAGAGTGTACACTTATAGGAGATCTATCAACCTTAGTAATTGACGAGTAGTCCTGTATGGCCTAAAAAGCTGAGTCTTTAAGTCTGTGGCCATAACAGTGTGATAATGAAAAGAAGTTTCTACAAGATTCATGATTAGGCTCAAGCTAATTAAGTCTTGCATATGATGCATGCTTACAATTAGATGAGTTTCCAAGATCTGTATCCTATCGAGACTCTTGATAAAAAAATTGAATCACACGGTAACTATACCTAAAGGTTCTAGTTTCAGTTTCACTGGGTTGCCTCTACATATTGCTAGATGTCACCGATGGATTGTGAGAACTCACTAGGATCATTCTGGATCGATGATCCTTTAAGGGTGTGAGTTGAAATTATTCCAACCCATCGAAAAGAGTTTTTGATGTTACTTTGATAGAGATCATTGTAAGTCTCACTATTCGATAGAACTGAACCTATATGGTCACTAACAAAAGGGATTGACCAAGTCATTTAATTGGATCAAGATCAAATTATCAATTGGATTGATAATTTGGATCAATTTGTAAGAGTTACAAATATAGTAATTGCTAATTATTAGTATAAGGGTCTTAATTACAAATATTACAATATAGTTTAGCCTAATTAAATTATAGATCAAATATTAATTAATTTAAATAAAATTTAACTTAATTGGATTCGACTTAATTTAAGGCTAATTGAGTTTAATTATCCAAGTTGGATTTGGGTTCCAATCCTAATTGGATTAGGATTGATAGCCTTTTCGAATTAGATTCGAATTAGATTCGAATCAAATCCAAATTGATCCTGGACTTCATCTAATTAGATTAGATTAAGAGAATCTCAATTTGATTAAGATTCTCTCTCCTTTTCAGCATGGAAAAGTGGAGGAGGTGGCACCCTTCTCCTAGCATGTGTAGGAAAAGGAGGGGCGCCAACCATCCTTTTGAGACTCCTTTTCTTGCTTAATTTAAAAATTAATTAAATTCTAACTGATTGAGAATTAGATTAGAAATTTATTTAATTTTTTCTTATTTTTGGTATGGAGATTGAGGAAGAATTGGATTCCTTCTAGGGTTGGGCATGTGACTCATTGTGGCCACCCACCCTTGTGCCTATAGGAAGGGCATCCCACCTCTTGGATGCCCCAACTATAATTCCAGCAGGTTTTCCATGAAAATAAGAGAGAAAAATAAGAGAGAAAAAGGAGAGAAAAAGAAAAGAGAGAAGAAGAGAAAGGGTTCTCTTCTTGCAATTTCTTTGAGGTCCTGCGCGAAAGTGTTCGTACCGTCTTCTTCTACAACAAGATCCAATTGTTTGTAGTAGATCTGAAGAGACTAGCACCTCGGTGATCAAGAAAGCTTCAGACTCATCTCAGTCTTGTGTGGATACCTGTAGAGGTCAGGCACGTGCATGGCTTCAAATAGAACCAAGATTCGATCTAAATCTGGCTCATAAGAGGATAGCGATCCCAATGTAAGTTTTTAATCTTCTTATTTTTGTTTTTCATATCTATAAATCTGATTTTATCATGCATATTAGATCCTTGTTAGGGTGATCTTAGATGTGATTTAGGGCATGTGATAGATTAAAGTTTTAATCTGTACCTTTCATTGTATTTTTATGAGATGAAAAAAATTTTGCATGCTGAAATCACCTAACTCCAACAGTGGTATCACAGCCAGATTCTTAATATGTATGAAATAGATTTAGATCTAATTTTATTTTTAGATCTGATAGTTATGATTAATAAAAATTGATCTTGTGCTGATATAAGGTTGTCCTGGTATAGGGTTAACCCATTATATTGAATAGATTATCCTAGCACAAGATTGATCGATTTTAAAAATAATTTTTAAAATAAATAAATCTATAACTTTAGATCTAAAAATTGATATATGAGATATGTCATATTCTTTATTAGATCTAAAATTAAAATAATTAAGATTTATATCAGATTGCTATAAGGTTGTCCTAGTATAAGGTTTACCCTTTATACTATAAAGGTTATTCTAGTACGATATGAATGAAATTTTTGAAAAATATTTTTAAAATATTTTATTCATTATTTAGATATAATTATGCATATATGAGATATAGGTTATATTAGTTTTAGATCTGAAAATAATATATGTGATATATGTTTTGTAGTTTTTAGATCTAAAACATTATATATGTGGTATATGACATTAGGTTTAGATCTAAAATTATTTTGAGATTATAAGTCATTAATTCATGTAATGAAATATAATCTAAATTTATTTTTAGATTCTAAATTTTATGTTTATCCATGAGGGTATGGGTTGAACAATTAGGTCTAGTGATTGAACTACAATAAGGGTCATTGATTAGATCAGGTTAGAATCCATTATCGATTTTGAGTAGTTGATCGAACCTAATCAATGGTTGGTTAGGATTAGGTCAAAAGGGCTCAAGTTCGAGATTAGTTGTAGTTGGTTACATCGATTCACATTTGATGTGAATTGATTGACTTAAGATTGAATTTGATTCAGTGGATTGAGTTCGAGTAGCTAGACTGACCTATTCAATTTTAATTGACCAATTAGTATCTAAGGTAAGTCTTGATCGATGATTTTTGATTGGGAGCATACTTATCTGATCATTTTGATGATGTCTAAGGCAAGCATTGGCATATTTTTCCATCGATCTCACTTACTTGTCCAACTTGATCAATTAAGTTTTGAATAAGGTTGCTTAGTCATTCGTGTTCACCCATGTCGACTAAGATCATCAGACATGAGACTATGCTGATCTGAATCTGATCAGTCAGACATGAGATTATGCTGATTAGATAAGACATGAACCCAAATGTCTCTATAAGTATTAAGTCCTAAGTCTTTCATCATTGTAGGAGTGCAGATGTTCTATTGGTGTTGATTGTTCTTGGCTGGTTACAGTGATTTAGTTGCATCGAAAAGATACAACCATCCTATTAGTATGAGATGTTGCTAGGTAATAATGGGGTTGGGTCCAATATTTCAAGCATGTTGAGGGACCTAATGATGGCTTTACCTATGCATTGAATGGTGGGTCTAACTTAACTAAGGATTGAGCCAATATTACAGGCACGTTGAGGCTTCATGACTTAGAGACCAATCACTGCATCATGCTTGAGAAGCATTGGACAATAGTTGTCTACTCATCGGTATAGCATGGCCTAATATTTTAAGCATGATGAGGTGCGTGCATATCGATGGGACCGTAGTACCCACTAGGAACCTTAGTCGCATAGAGATTTTTGCATCTCTATGGGAGAGTGTGAGAGATCTGTGAAAATAGTGAGAGTCAAATTTATTTCTTAAGTAACTCAGATTGAATCTTTATGTCTCACAATCCGAATTTATTAGAAGGTAGAAGGAGTGGCATTTCATTTTTGGATCAGGGAAATACCAAATAAGTTCAAGAGATGAGTTCCTAGAACAACTTTTAAAATTTGAATATAATGTCTAACTTGAATTTTTGCTCTCGCAGTTAACCATGTTAACCTCCAACACTTTAGCCTGCATTATAGAGTCCAACCGACTAGTTAGCCTAAACTACAAAGGCTGGTTTAGAAATCTCAAGATTATCTTGAGTTTGAAGAAATTGGATTATGTGCTGATCAGGACCCCTTACCTGACCATCCAAGTGCCCGTCAGACAGCAGCATAGAAAAAATGGATGGAGGATGATAATAAGGTGAAGTGTTACATTTTGGCCTCAATGTCAAATGAGTTGCAGGGCCAGCATGAGGACATGCTTACTGTCAGGGCTGTGATTATTTATTTGTAAGAGTTGTATGGTGAGCAGAGCGGCACTGCACACTTTGAAGTCTCCAAATTTTTTTTAATACTAAAATGCATGAGGGGCAGTCTGTCCATGATCATTATTTGACAATCATCAATGATATTGAGTTGTTTGAGAAGCTGGGCATTCCTATTCATATGGAACTGCCAGTAGATTTGATCCTTTAGTCCCTTACTAGTTTATTTGTTTAGTTTGTTATGAATTACAATATGAACAAATTGAACTGCACTTTGCCTGAGTTGATGAACATGCTGGTAAGCAATGAGGGGATCTTAAAAAATTCAAAGGGCACTATTCTAGCTGTGGAGCATGCATCTTCCTCCAAGAGAAAGTCTACTTGAAAGAAGAAGAAGCATGCAAAGAAGCAGAAAAAGGAGAGTAGGCTGAAGAAGAAGGATACTCCAAAGAAGGCTACTACTAGCAAGAAAAAGTGTTTCCATTGCGATTCAGAGGGCCATCGGAAGAGGAACTGTTAGTTGTACCTGGAGAGCTTGAAAAAACTAAAGATGGATGCACCTTCAGAAGGTAAGTTCGATATGCTCGTTATTGAATCTAACCTTATGATTTTTTTTACTTTTAGTTGGGTATTAGACTCTGAATCGAGTGCTTATATATGTACTTTTATGCAGGATCTGGTAGAAAGTAGAGGGCTGAGAGAAGGAGAAATGGTCCTGCATACTGGCAATGGAGCAAGGGTTGTTACAGTCACTGTTGGAACATATCCTCTGCAATTACTATTAGATTTTAGGCTGATTCTCAAAGACTATTATTATGTTCCTGTAGGTAGCAGAAATTTGATTTCTGTATCTATGCTAGCACAGGATGAATTTGTGTTCAATTTCAAAAAAGATTTTTATTTTATTTATTTGAAAAATAAATTGATTGCAAGAGCTCTTTTAATTGACAGTCTTTATTATTTACATGTCGATACATCTGTAAATATTAACAAGTAATTAGTGAAAGCCATAGGAGACAAAAGACCTAGAGATGATCTAAACCATAAATATATGTGGTACCTTAGACTTGGTCACATTAGAGAGGACAAGCTTAACAAACTGGAAAAGGATAGGATCCTTGAGTCACTGAATTCTGAGTCATATCTAGTATGTGAATTCTATCTTCTAAGAAAAATAACTAAGTTACCCTTTGTGGGATATGGAGATAGGGCCATTGAACTACTTGCCCTGATACACACTGATATATATGGGCCATTTGATGTGCAGATAAGGGATGGTTATCAGTACTTCATTACTTTACGGTCGATAATTATTCACGACCTGGGTATGTGTTTCTTATGAGACATAAGTCTGAAGTCTCTTGAAAAGTTCAAAGAATTTAGATATGAAGTAGAAAAATAAATAAATTTTTTTTTAAAGTTCTTCGATCAGATCGAGGAAGAAAATATCTTAGTGAAAAATTTTTAGAATATCTCAAGGACCACGGTATAGTCTCACAGTGGACTCTTTCTGGTACACCTCAGCTCAACAGAGTATCAAAAAGGAGAAATAGGATCCTATTGGATATGGTTCGATCCATGATGAGCTTCACTGATCTATCTATATTTTTTTGAGATCATATCCTACAAACCTCCGTTTATATTTTAAATAAGATTTTCTATAAATCCATTCCTATCACATTATATGAGATGTGGCATGATAAAAAATCAAATCTGAGTCATCTCAGGATTTGAGGTTGTCCAGTTTGTGTCAAAAGATAAGTGACAGACAAGTTAGAGGCTAGATCTATTAAAGCTTGCTTCATAGGATATCCTAAAGAATCAATAGGATACTACTTTTATATGTCAGATGATCACAATGTGATTATGAGCTGGCATGCCTCATTTTTGAAAAAATCATTTATTTAGGATGGAGGTCGCAGGAGGCTAATTGAACTCAAAGAAAAAGTGTCTGAAGAGCGGCCATCTATAGATCAGGTTGAACCATTGAACCAGTAGATGTAGTTGTTTCTTCTCTACCTCGTAGATCTAGTAGGATCTTCTGACCTCCTAAAAGATACTTAGGTATGCTTATAGAGAATGTAGAGAAAATATTTTTCATGGGAGATAAGGATCAAGTAGTTGATCCTACGACCTACGATAAGGCGATGTTAGATATCGACTCTGAGAGATAGTTGAATACTATAAAGTTAGAAATTAACTCAATGTATTTGAATCAAATTTGGACCTTAGTGGATCCACCAGAGGATATTGTATCCATTGGATGTAAATGGATCTGCAAAAAAAGATAGGCATAGATGGTAAGGTAGAGACCTATAAAGCTAGGCTAGTGGTGATCTTCGCATTGACTATCAGGATACTTTTTTATCTGTAGCCATGCTGAAATCCATCCACATATTGCTTACCATTGCAGCTTATTTTGATTATGAGATATGGCAGATGGATATGAAAATGGTGTTCCTTAATGGATATCTTGAGGAAGATATCTATATGGAATAGCCCTCGGATTTTACTTTTGATGATGGAGATCACAAAGTCTGCAAACTACATAAGTCCATTTATAGATTAAAGCAAACTTCTCAGAACTGGAACACTCGTTTCAATGATGCAATCAAATCATTTGATTTCATCAAAAATAAGGAGGAGGATTGTGTTTATAAGAAGGTTAGTTAGAGGGCCGTCACATTCTTCGTATTGTACGTGGATGACATCCTCCTTATTGAAAATAATGTTCCATGCTGACATCGGTCAAGAGTTGGTTGTCTATGAAATTTTTTATGAAAGATCTAGGAGAAGCATCTTACATTCTAGAAATAAAGATTTATAGAGATAGACCAAATAGGATGTTTGGCCTTTCACAGAAGATGTATATAGAGGAAGTGCTGAAGAGGTTCAGCATGGAGAACTCTAAGAGAGGACTACATCTCTTAGACATGGTATTAGTCTCTTCAAGAAGATGTGTCCTAGCACACCTGAGGAGATTTAGCGAATGAGCAAGATCTCTTATACTTCAGCAATAGGGAGCCTCATGTATGCCATGTTATATATACGACCCGATATAGCCCTTGCTATGAGTGTCATGAGCAGGTATTAGTTGAATCCAGATGAAAAGTACTGAACTACTGTAAGGAACATCCTTAAGTACTTGAGAAGGACTAAAGATTTATTTTTGACCTTTGGAGGAAGTCTTGAGTTGCAGGTTGAGGGATACACTTTCAGATTTTATGTCTGATCCTGATGATAAAAGATCTACATCAAGGTGTGTATTTCTATGCAATGATGGTTCTACTAGTTGGAAGAGTTCCAAGCAACTCATCATTATGGATTCTTCAATGGAAGCTGAGTATATTGCTACCTCGGAAGCTACAAAGGAAGCCTTTTGATATAAAAAATTTATTGCAGAGCTTGAAGTGATGCCATCAGATGCAATCCCCTTGTCTTGTGACAATAACGGTGCCATAGCCCTAGCTAAGGAGCTCAGGTCTCAGCATAAGTCCAAGCATATCGAGTGGCAGTTTCATATTATATGTGACTACCTCGAGAAAAAATATATCGAGATGCAAAGAGTAGACTCTACTGACAATGTGGTAGACCTGCTGACGAGGCAGTTGAGCCAATCAAAGACTGAAGTCCACCTTGAGAAGATGGATCTTAGATACATGGCCAATTTGCTTTAGGTCAAGTGGGAGACTGTTAGATGTATGATCTGAAAAGTCAATTGTTGGCTGACACATTATATTATTCTAGGACATATTTTGTACTCGATTTGATAAAATTAAAAAAAAAGATATTTTTCTTATCTATTCATATGTAATGTGTCGGTGAATCATCCAAAGGGTTAATAGATAATGATACATATTCTCAAGAGTTGAGAATTTGAGATATGTATCATTATAAATTTACTTCTAAATTACTTTCGATTATTGAATCATCACAGAGATGGTGATGGATCCATCAAGATCGATGCACGGATCATTTCTCTTGAGGATAGATGAGTCTCAAGTTTATAGTGTAGGGATATTGGAGCGAGAGTGTAGATGGTTGTTAGAGAACAATGGTACTGAGCATCATCAAGAAAGAGAAGTCACTTGGATATCTACTCACTCGTCAGTGACTATCTCGATGCTATAGTTGTGTGAGTAGTTCTCTGACCTGTAGTGCCTCGACTGCTCATAGTGGAATTGCTGTAGTTTGACAATATATAAACATAGTTCCTAGTCATTCGGGAGCTTGCGGTGTTTGTTGGCTGTAGTAGGTTCACTGTAGGAGTAGGATGTGCACTTATAGGAGATTTATCAGTCTTAGTAGTTGAGTAATCCTATGCGACCTAAAAGGTTGAGTCCTTAAGTCTATGGCTACAGCAGTGTGATAATAAAAATAAGTTTTCATGGGATTCATGATTGGACTCCAGCTAATTAAGTCTTGCATACGACAGATGCTTAAAGTTTGATGAATTTTCATGATCTGCATCCTATCAGGACTTTCGATAGAAGAATTGAATCACATGGTAACTACATCTAGAGGTTCTAGTTTTAGTTTTGTTGGGTTGCCACTACATATTGCTAGATGTCACTGATGAATTGTGAGAACTCACTAAGATCATTCTGGATCGATGATCCTTTAAGGGTGTGAGTTGAAATTATTTCGATCCATCAAAAAGAGTTTTTGATGTTACTTAAATAGAGATCATTGTAAATCTGACTTTCAAACAGAATTGAACCTATAGGATCACACATAAAAGAGATTGACCAAGTCATTTGATTGGATCAAGATCAAATTAACCTAAAACTCAATTTAAATCCAAAATATTTGTATCAAATTCAAATTTTATAACTTCTCCCCCTTTTTGAAAGTATTGAAAATTTGTATCAAAAATAATACTTGTCCTATTTTGAATTCAACTTTTTTAAGCAATATGGACTTGAGAACACTTGTCTTCTTTTTGAACAATGTAGATGAAATGAGTAATTTCTCAAATTTAGTTAGAAAATTGCTTTGAGCTTTATAGATCCAAGTGAAAGGGCTTTTCAAAATTATAAATTTTAAATAGATCATTCAAAACAAATTATAAGATATATTTAGTTTTTCAAGGATCATCTCTTCCTTTTTCTGATAAATATCAGTCAATTAAGTCCAAAAAAGATATTAATTTTTTTAGTTTGCCTTAAATGATATCATATCAAAAATATATCAAAGGAAAATAGATTTGAGATAAAGTATTCTTTTCTTTTTTCCAAATAATAAAATAATGGGGTACAAAGTAATAATAAGCTATCTAATACAATTATAAAAATTATGATATCAATTGTGATAAATATCTTGAAAAAAAAAATTCTCTGGATATCAATTACTTTGAAGTTCAGACTAAACAATAGATTTCCTAAATTTTTTTTTGATATTACATAGAGATAATCCTTGAAGATTTATGATATTAGTTTTAAAATTTTTCAAGTTCTGCTTGATACTAATTGAAATGACGACTAAATGATAATCAAAGTGTGCAAAATATGAGCTTTCTAATGATTTCCCTCTTCATAATGATTTCTCTTTTAATATTCAAATGATGTTCTCTTCCTCTATTTTTCATAATAAATGCCACAAATTTTATTTTTCTTAATTATCCTCCTTTTTCTTCTAATTCTTGCATATTTAACTAATTTGACAAGCAATCATTTCTCCCCCTTTCTTTTACAATCAAAGTATATATTCAATTAAGCAAATAAGCATAATCAAATATGATGGGTTCTGGTGGTGCAATGGAATACCTAGATGTTTAAAATTTTTATTCAAAACACCTAAACACACCAAAACCCTAATGCCCAGAATTTCTTAATAAAAGCAATCAAAATATAATCTTATAAGAAGTAATAAAAAGCATACTTATTAAATTCTAATTTGGTGATGATCAATTTTCATGAGGCATCCTAGTATTCACCCTCCAATGGAGATCCACACAAGAACAGGTTCATAGAAATGCTCCTTCTAAATTCGAATGTTGGACTCGAGTTCACCCTGACTTGGTTTGGTTGAACCACTTCTTGAACCTGATTCAAACCTCTTTTTGGCTTCTTAGATAGCCTTTTAGGACCCAAGCCTTGTTCTAATCTTAATTGTCCTTGTATTAGGCTAGGAAGGCTTATCCTAGATGACTAAGAATGTAAGGAAGAGACGGAGATGAGTTATTGTCTTAACAAGATAAGAGGCTGAATTGTTTCGAATGCTTTTCTCCCATCTACCATCCCCTTTTTATAGTTGAAGAGTGGTGCCAGAAGTGTCTCTACATACATTTCAAATGCCCTAGCAAAAGAGCATATCAAAAGAAATAGGAGCCTTATAGCAGAAGGTCTCTTCGAGATGATACATTGATCCACAGCTTTTCCCATGTGCACGCCCAAAAGAGATGCAATTGGGATCCCAAATTAAATTAGAGTTTCTTAAATTTTGCCACATGGTAGGGGAGACTTATTTGATTTAAATGGATGCCAGAAATCTCTTGAGAAGCTTCACCTTCTTATTAGAAAACCTTTGGTACAACTTTCATACCAGATGCGGATTGCCTTTGTGTGGACCTGGGTGTTAATCCAGTAATGAAGAAGGTTGAAGAAAGCGGAAGCAAAGCAATGGAGACATAAGGAGATGCTAGGGTTTTCGCATTGGAACTAGAGATAAAGAGAGAGAGTTAGGGAGAAAAGCTTTGTATTGATTCTACCACTTTACAAAGTTACAATTCTTTGGTTTATATACTCTAGGATTTTCACACAAGTTCTAATAAACCCAAGCTGAAAAACTCTCCTGGCTAAACCCAATACATGAAAGCACTCACCGAGCCCATATACACCAATGTCTCATATGCTCTCATCTCATGGACTTAATTTCTAGTCCAAACACTGAGTTAGCCTCCTTAAAACCTATCAAACCAGGTCTTAAGAATTCTAAGATCAAATCTGATCCCAGACCAAAATAGAAAATCCAAACTATTCTATCCATAACTCGAGTTGGCTCCATTAGTGATTGAGCCAGCTCGACATGCATGCCATCTGATATGCAGCTCTCTATTCTATAACTCGAGTCAACACTCTCAGAGGTCGAACCGATTCAACTGAAACTCTGGCTAAAGGTTGGCTCTCTTGACTCCTTAAACTCCTTTCACCTTTCTCCAGGCTTGAGAGCACCGATCAAGCCCCTCACGACCCTCAACACCAGGACCTCAAACCCGTGGATAGCTATGCACCACCTCCACCCTATGACTACTCCTGTACTAGCTCTAGGATCTAAACCTAGTCCAGACTTGAATTAACCCCCATGAGACCCACAAACTAGGGCCCCATGATCATGGAGAATTGAGCCTCTATCCTACGACCAAAATCGGTCCTAACCTCTTGGAGTCAAACACTCTGACTCTTCTTGTGGCCTCCTAAATCTTGGGAGCACCACATCAACTTCTACAACCTCTATCTTGGTGCATCCAAGCCTTAGCATACCTGACAATATCCTCCTACACGATCCCACTATTGCTGCATACCCCGATAATTCTTTATGCCCTTATCACCGCCAACCTTTTTCAGCTGCTGAGCTTCCTTTGAGGCCTTTGGGATGACCTCCTCCACCTCTAAAGACCCTAGCTTGCTCCTTTGCACCACCCTAAAGTTTATTGTAGGCACCCTTCTGCTTGACAACTATATCAATTATTGTCTTGGACTTCTCTGGAGAAACTATAACATTTCTAAACCGGCACTCATTGCTATTGAAATCCTCTCCACCTAAATCCAAAGTCCATCTGATACCATAGAAGTCAACCTATACCCAAGTCTCCTGAGGCCAACCACCCAATGCTGTCCCACTGGACCTGCCGCTGCACCTCGAACACCACCGCTGTCCCTTCAAACCCTCTGCATTTCACGGACCCCTTCGAAGATATCTTGGATACATTGCACCCTACGGGCTTCTCTGAAACCATCAAGAGCTTATCCAACTCTCACTTTCAGTGACTAAACCAATGGAATCCATCTTTTCTTCTTCCTTGCGCTTCTTCCAAAGTGGATACTCCTGCTTAAAGTGGCCTACTTCACCACAATTGAAGCACTTCCTATTCTCTTTGCTGCCCTTTTGAGACTGTCTCTGCCCCATATGCACTTATTCGCCCTTCTTCTTCCCTTTTTTGGGCCTCTCTAAAACTGCAAGACCCTCCCATAAGACCTTCTTCTTTGTCATCCACTTCTGCTGCTCGTTAGACCTTAACACTGAAACAATCTCCTTGTACACTAGTATTTTCTTACCATACAGCAATGTCGTCATCAATGGATCAAAGCTCTTGGATAGCAAACATAGCTGAAGAAAAGCTAGGGCAGTTCATGCATAGTTTTCAAAAGTTTTCTCACAGTGAAAGCAAACTAGATTAAACTATTTAATCTACCATACACTAGATCTAATCTATAACTATCTAAGCATGGATCTTATGACATAAAATATGTATGCATAATTTGAAAATAGCATTTGACATAAATAGATCTAATCTACTAGATGATAGAGATCTGATCTCTATTTCTGATCGCAGGTCAAAATACACCATAGTTGAACACTGAGCACTTCAAATTCTTCTAGCTACACACGTGTATGATCTCTACAAGTATTCACATGAAGCTTGATTTAATCGACCTCTCTAGACTGCTAGCTCCTTGCAGAGACCCTTGATGGCTAATTTATAGAGGAAGAAAGATTTGGTGGAAGAAGGAAAGGGAGAAACTTTTTTCTTTCATTTTTCTTCTCACCCAAAAACCCTAGATGTGACCCTAGGTATCTCACCTTAGGAGGAGATGCCTCTCCTCAAATTTCTCATGCCCAAAAGAAGAACTCACACCCCCTTATTTTTCTTACACCCTGGATAGAAATCTTTTATGATGAGAAAACACTTTCTCATGCACAAAATCATCTCTACTTTGTCGCACAAAAACAAGGGGATTTTAAGGTTGGTGGCTAAGAAGTTTGGATGGGATAAAATTTTATATTGATAAGGATCATTCCTTATCTAATTCAAATCAAATTTGAATCCAAATTTTATTCCATCTATGGGGATAGAGAAGGGGGAGCATTGCTGCTTTTTGCATGAAGAAATCTCATGCAAAACTTAAGCGGTACATGATGAAGTGCGCACGGGTATGAGGCAACGCAATGGTTTAGGGAGAGAGAATCCTAGTTAATTTGGACTCTAATATGTTGCTTCAAATGAACTCAATCAAATCTGATTTGGTTACACCCAAAAAGAAAAAAAAAATCTAATTAAATTAGGAATCCAATCTACTTAATAAGATCCTAATCCAATTAGAAAATTAGTTGAACCTTAGTTCTGATCAAATTAGAAATTGATCTTCCTTGTGATTGAGTTATCTCATAACTCAGTCAGACTTGATCTAATTAAATCCAAATCAATTTAAATTGAATTTAATTTAATTAGACTTGATTTTAGTCTCACTGCTCAATCAATTTGAGTTAATTAGCAATCTAATTACTAATTAATCCACCTATGAATCACTAATACTTAGCAAATTAATTTATTACAATTTTTGTACTTGATTAATCATCAATCATATTGACAATTATATCTTTCAATGATTCATAATCATCGATCAACCATCAGATCTGATCGAAACTGTTGGATTTTTTACATCGGGGTATGCATGTATGTTTCAAAAAATTTTTTAAACAATATAGTGGAATAGAAGATTAAAATATATTTTATTCTATATCATGCATGCATAAAATATAGAGCACTAGGATCTACTTCATATACAAAAATT
Organism: Elaeis guineensis; assembly: GCF_000442705.2. Taxonomy (NCBI): domain Eukaryota; kingdom Viridiplantae; phylum Streptophyta; class Magnoliopsida; order Arecales; family Arecaceae; genus Elaeis; species Elaeis guineensis. Next base: position 73,339,044 of record NC_026001.2, on the reverse strand, counting down.
GAATGGATGTTGAATTTTATACTGAAATTAAATATGATCAAATCACATACTTATTTCGTAATTTTTTTTTCAAATCTGGATCTAGAAGAGAGTAGGTTCTTCCTTAGCTGCATAAGTATCTGACCTTTAGGAGTATCCACTCAGGATCAGTCTGGAATAGTCCTCTTTAGTATTAATTTTTTTTCTCTAAAAAAATCAACTTGTAAATCTGAATGAAGTCTGGATCGCGATAAGCTCTTTGATCTTTTCTTTGATTTTCTTCTTTTCTTCTTCTCTTACTTTTATCTCTTGAATTATGAAGCAATCAAGGACTAAAAACTAGCAAGTAAAGGAGGATGCCCAAGCTCCTTTGGATGTGGAAGATTGAGGATGCCCAAGCCTTGGGCATTGGCTCTTCAAGTGAGAAGAGAGAGGGGGAGTGGGCACTTCTATGGAGGCATGGGGCTACTGGATTTCAATCTTAAGGAGCCTTAGGGAAGGCCCCTTTAAATAGATATAAGATTTGAATCCTATTCAAAATCAAACAACTACTAAATACAAGTTCTATTTGTATTAGAAATCCTTATTCTTTTAGTTATTTAACTCCCTTTAGGAGATTCTTTAGGCACCAATTATTGGAGCCTTTGCACCCACAGATACACACACCACATGGCACCCATGGGATGTCCCATGCTGGTCCTACATGCCCTCTAATGGGTGGGCACGCCCAACTTGATCAAATCAAGTGGCGCCTGATCAAAACTATCAAGAAAATTAATTAAAGACTTGAACCCTTAATTCATTTGATTTAAAATCCTAGGCACCCAACAATTAGAGCTCAATAAATCTAATTTATTTAGATTATTAGTAGATAATTAAATTTGAATTAATCTTATCAAATAAGAAACTCAAAGATAAAGAGAAAATTGGGTCTAACCATGTGCTAGCAAGGTTATCCTGAACCCAATAGGATTTCTTTAAATACAATTGAGACTTCATAAGCCCAATTGCTTATTCCAGATCTAATCTCTTTGTTATATGATCTCAAAAATTTAATTCTATTTGGTAGTGAGATATTTAATAATCTCTATCATAGTATCATTGAAACTCTTTTTAATGGATCAAAATAATTTCACTCTAACTCATCAAGGATTATTGATCTTGAGCAACCCTAGTGAGCTCTCATAATCTATCAGTGACATATAGCAGTATGTAGTGGTAACCTAGTAGAATCAAAAAAAAAATTTCAAGGTATAGTTCACATGTGATTCAATCTCTCTATCATAAGTCCTGACTAGATGGCAGGTTATGAATAAATCATCAAACCTTATCATTAGTCATATAATAAATTTGATCAGCTCAAGTCCAATTGTGATCTTTATGGAAACTTTTTTTTATTAATCATACTACTGTGGCCACAAACTCTCAGACTTAGCCTCTCAAATCTCATAGGACTACTCCTCTCTATCAAGGTTGATAAATCCCATCTTGATGTGCACCCTACTCCTATAGTAGATCAATTATCATCAACATCTATTATAAGGGCTCATTAAGATCATGTTTATGTGTTGGTCAAACTCCAATAGCCTCACTACGAGTAGTTATATCATCGTAGGTTAAAGGACCATTCACACAACTCAGCATCGAGATAATTACTGGTAATCGAGTAAAAATACAAGGAATCTCTCATATAGTCACACTCAGTATTTGTTATTTTCTAATAACTACCCACACTCATTGCTCAGTGACTCTACAATATAGATCAGAGACTCATCTATCTTGAAGGAAGCGATTTGTGCATCGATCTATCTAGATCGATCATTGATATGATCAAGATGCTGTCGTTAAGACACCGTGATTATCAATCAAATTTCGACTTCAATAAAAATTAAAAATATATAGAAAGTAGTGAGTTGGGTCAAATCTACAGAGAAAGTAGGATTTTGATTTGAAATCTTTGATTTTACGAAAAGAAAATAAAATTTTGGAGAAAGCAATTTAAGTCGGAAACAAAAATTAAAAGTGCGAGAAATAAATCGAGTACTAAGATCTACTAACTAGATCCTAGCATCTACTTGCAATAAAAATAAATAATAAAAATTTAAAAAATATAAAAATAAATTGGTACTAAGATCTACTAATTAGATCCTAGCATCTATGTGCAAAAAAAATAAAAGACAGGAATTTAAAGTGTAGAAAAATAAATTTTGCATTAATTGAAGTTGAAATTCAAGTACAAGGAATATAAAAGGAACAATAAAATAAAATAAAAATAAAACTATAACAAGAATCTGAAGTTGATCAGCCAAATCTCATCAGGAAGATGATTGATGACCACTCCATCTTCCGTCGTACTCCGTAGAGCGAACCGACTTTTCTCCTTCTTTTTCTTGGATCCCTAAAGCTATTTTATTTTATTATTTTATTTTTTTCTACACTCTCTACTCAATTTTTCTGCTCTCCAAGCTTATTCCTGGACCTCCTATTTATAGATAAATTTTTTATAATTTTTTGGTAGGAAAAGGAGTCCTAAAACCCTTAGAAATCGTATTAATCTCCTTAGGAATATTCCTGGCCGTCGGATCAGCTTCGGACTGCCCAGATCTGCTAAAAAATCAGAGTTATAATCCTTATCAGGGTTGGATCAAATATCAGCCATCCGATATGGGTTTGGATGAAGTTCTGGCCATCGGATCGTACAAAAGAGTCCTATTCAAAGTCGGCAACGAGTCTGAACCGTCGGATCTGGGTCGGATTGAATCTCAGCCGTTGGATCGCACCCAAGATCTTATTCTCACTGTGAACCATGCTTGTAGACCGCATAACTATTTCTGTGGGCTGCACCCTGGCTCTGTGGACCGACCGACCGGTCCACCGTACATCGGAGGCTATTTTTTTTATTTTTTTAGGGTATTTTAGCTCCATTTTTGCTCTGATTTTCTCCTAAAAAATTAAAAAAAATATACATTAAATTCTTCAAAAATTTCTCTTCATTTTAGTGCTTAAATTATTTAATTAAATTAACATCTATTTTTTTATAAATATATCTAATTTCATATTTTTTTAAAATCATTTTATTTTTTAGAAAAATTCAATAAATTCATGAAATTAGAATTTTTAAGAAGATGTTAGCACCATAAATTATCAAAAATATCTCTAATAAATATAAAAATATACTACTTATCACACTCTCCAACTTGAACTTTGCTCGTCCTCGAGTAAAGAAAGAATTTAGAATTAAGTACCATTTAACTTAAAGTTTCAAATTTCATCAAATAATTTTCAAAAGACCATTGATATTCAGTAGAGTGTAAATGAGATATATCATTGGGGTATTAATACTAGTCAATATGAGAGTTAAACTAAGAACACTAAATTTTTTTTGAACTTTTCCAAATTATCTCTACCTTTATCTCCAAATTATTAACTTTCATATAGACAAGTATATTGTTACTTCTGTCCTTCATTTATTGATTGATTTTTTTTTTTAATTTAATTAATTTAATTAATTTTTTTTTAAAATATTGTAATGCTATTGAGTGTCTTAACCTCTTAAGCTTTCTGTTTGACCCATGTAGCGAGTTTTCAGTCAATGACTCTCAAACCAGATGGCTTTAGGGCACTAGGTATAAAATACCCCTCAAATCTACTTGCTCGAATCAAACAGGCTACGAGTTAAAACTAGCTTTACAACAAAGCTTCTTTGCCCTTCATATCTTTTGATGTGAAACTCAATGCTTGCTTAGACAAAGAGGCCCGATTACTCAGCATGAAGTACTTGAAAACTTTTTTTTTTTAAATATATGAAGAAACATGTAGTTACTCTACACAAATTCATAGAAAGTAAACTCTTCTTTGATGCTGGTAGAAAAATTTAGAAATGCTCAAAGAAAACTATTTAAGTTCTAAACTTAACTCTTTATTGAGTTTTCTTAATACTTGATCCCTCAATATCTTACAAACTCTCTGATCTGTACATCAATTTTTTTTTAAAAATACTTGATTTAACTCAATTCTTAAGGATAATCAGATACTTAAATACTAAATACTAACTTACTTGAGGACTTTAAAAATTTAAAAATTTTTATTATCCCCCCCAACTTAATCGACATTGTCCTCAATGGAGTAGGAAAAATGAACGGTGCATGTAAAGAGAAAGAAAAGGAGAGATATCACCTGATCCATAAGTCTTTTTAAAACTGATTCTCTCTCCAACTTAGCCAATATTATTTTTAGATCCCTACAAAAGACACAAAGCAAGACTCGATTATCCTAAACAAAATACAAAAGAAAGCAAAGGCAAAAGCAAAAATTGAAAACTGGGTTGCCTCCCAAGAAGCACTAAGTTTACCGTCTTCAGCCAGACCATATGAAGATTCTCTCACCTATCCCATATCGAATATTGGATTGACAAATTCCAATGGTTTTGGATTGCCAATCTCAGAAAGATGGCCTATAATAAATTTCAGTAGTTTGTTGCCAATCTTAAGAAAGTATTTCACATCTCTATTTTTAATTTTAGAAAGATAATTCACAAACCCATTCACAGACCCTTGTTTGTTGAGAATTTCTCCTATTTGTTCTTCTAAAATGCTCATGAATTGAGTTTTTGGGTTAGGAGTTAAGTTTGAAGTAATGGGTGCTGAAAGGGTGTCTTTTGATTTTAAACATGTGTACTCAGATGTGACCAAGGGTAATTTCAGTTCTGGAGGAGGTAATTTTAAAGTGGAAGAACCGGCTTCTGAGGCTGAAGAGAATGGAACTTTTGGTGAATATAGCTTGGGTAACTCATCCACTCTCTTCTTTTCTTCACTTAGATCAGCATCAGTACTAAGCTCAAGTTCTTCTATTGGGTTAGCTTCAGTACTAATCTCTTCTTCTAAATTTTCTTTTTGGCTAGCATCAGTACTAGCCTCACTCACCTGATCTTGGTATGAGTCCTTAAGAATCCTATCACTTTTAAGCTCAAAAATTGCATTGTCACTTTCAAATTGGGGATTCTTAGGTGGACCATTGGATTGATGACTAGGTCCAAGTGATTGGTGGTTGGGTGGGTCATTTTCAAAATTCGATATTGGTTCATTTGGTAATTGACCTAGTTCTCTCCTCATGGTAGATTCAGTTAATTGATCTATTTGTGCTTCTAGCCTAGCGAGAGATTGCTGTTGGGTCATGATCATTTGTTGAAATTGGTTCAATCTATCATCGGCTAGATTGGTCTGTTGAGGAGGTGGGTATAATAGCTGATTGTAATAGGATGGCTGGATAGGTTGACTAGGCTGACCACTATTTTAGGCATAGTTTTGGTATTGAGGCCTACTCTGAAAGTTTTGCAAAAAAAAAATTTAGGTTTGAGCCTGAGTCTGTTGGGATCTCCAAGAAAAATTAGGATGGTTTCTCCAATCTTGGTTATATGTATTTAAGAATGGATCATTGATAGGATTGGAGTAACCTTGAGTAGTTTGAACTTATTCTTGAATGAAAGGTGAAAACTGTGCAGCCGTGGGATATTCGCTCACATGATGGGCCGGACTAGCACAGATAGAATAAATCTCCTGATAATTAGGTGGTGGTGTATATTGTGCAGGAGATTGTTGACCTAATGCTAGGAACTGATCAAATTTCTGGGCAAGAAGGTCGACTTTATCTAATCTTTGGACTATTAGGTTCAGATCGGCCTTAGGACTAGAGTCTGAATATTTGATCTCATAGAATGATGGAAACATTGATGGATTATAGGTGGAAGAAATAAAATATTCTTTCATCTGCCTAGGTGGTTCTTAGAATTTTTAGCCATTTGATTATCATGTTTAGCATGGATCAGTCATTCAATTTCAAAATTAGGTTCAACTAGGTCAGAAAAAATTATACCATGCATGTATTAGTGCAAACCCTATTATGTGTGTTGTTGAGAATTTTTTTTTTTAAGAAGAAGGAGGAGAAAAAGAAGAGAAAAGAAAGAAAGAGAAATATTTTAAAGGTGAGATCCTTAAGAAAAATCTTAGACCTAAAGAGTAAGATGAGAAGAATTAGTTGTAGTTAAGTGTTAATTACAATCAAGTTAGCTAATAGTTAAACCTAGACACCTACGGATTTCTTAGACCTAACAGTTTGATGTAGAGTGGCTTAGTCTAGATACAAATTGGATTTGTTCTCACTTCCTTCAACTAGCCAGGTAAGAGGTGGGATTGTGGGGGTCCCCCCATTGCTTGCCTTAGACACCAATTGAATTGACCAGGTAAGCTAACGGAACCAATTAAATAACCACGAGTCCACTTAGGCAGAGCCTTTGTAACTTCTAGCCTTAGACACCAGTTTCAGGGATGAGTTCAAACTTACTTTGCACTTGACTTCACCACAATACTCAAAACTGAACTCGATTAATACTAGGGGCCAATGTCTACTTGATTTTAGTTAGGCTAGGGTTAATGTGGAATGCTGGTTGGTTGTTTTTGGGTCAAGAAAGGGTGATGAAATCCCTACCTTATCTTGTTATGGGTGTTGCCCTTAAATTGATTTGAGATGAATATGCACAACCAATTTCAAACAAGGGGTTCTATGCAACTAAATTAGATGCATGAAACTAATAAAACTTGAAAGCTTACCTTGTCTCCAGCAATCACCAAAAATAAATCTACAATGATGAATGCTCCTAAAAATTAAGTTTCTACTCTTGTCATACAATTTTTATTAGGTTTATGTGGATGAATTTTATATTAATTAAAAAAATAGTAATTAATACTAAAAAAAATAGTTAAGGCTAGGGTTAGGATTGATCTCACCAACTTGGAAGCTTTCTATCTCCCCCTTTTTTTTTGAATTTTTGAATATTTTTCTACAAAAAGATAAAAAAAATTAGTAAGCAATAGTCACAAGAAAATCAAAGAAATCAAATATTAAAATTGGTACCTTCCCCGACAACGGCGCCAAAAAATTGATACGATCAAGATGCTGTTGCACCGTGATTATCAATCAAATTTTGACTTCAATAAAAATTTAAAATATGTAGAAAGTAGTGAGTCACATCGAATCCACAGAGAAAGCAGGATTTTGATTTGAAATCTTTGATTTTACAAAAAGAAAATAAAATTTTGGAGAAAGCAATTTAAGTCGGAAATAAAAATTAAAAGTGCGAGAAATAAATCGGGTACTAAGATCTACTAACTAGATCCTAACATCTACTTACAATAAAAATAAATAACAAAAATTTAAAAAGTATACAAATAAATTGGTACTAAGATCTACTAATTAGATCCTAGCATCTATGTGCAAAAAAAATAAAAGACAAAAATGTAAAGTGCAGGAAAATAAATTTTGCATTAATTGAAGTTGAAATTCAAGTACAAAAAATTTAAAAGGAATAATAAAATAAAATAAAAATAAAACTATAACAAGGATCTGAAGTTGATCAGCAAAGCCTTGTCGGGAAGATGGTTGATGACCTCTCCGTCTTCCGTCATACTCCGTAGAGCGAACCGACTTTTCTTCTTCTTTTTCTTGGGTCCCTAAAGCTATTTTATTTTATTTATTTATTTTTTTTTACACTCTCTACTCAATTTTTTTGCTCCTCAAGCTTATTCCCGGACCTCCTATTTATAGATAAATTTTTCATAATTTTTTGGTAGGAAAAGGAGTCCTAAAACCCTTAGAAATCGTATTAATCTCTTTAGAAATATTCCTGGCCATCGGATCAGCTTCGGACCGCCCAGATTTGCTTAAAAATTAGAGTTATAATCCTTATCAGGGTCGGATCAAATGTCAGCTGTCCGATCTGGGTTCTGATGAAGTTCTGGCCGTCGGATCGCAAAAAGAGTCCTATTCAAAATCGGCAACGAGTCTGAACCGTCGGATCTGGGTCGGATTGAATCTCAGCCGTTGGATCGCACCCAAGATCTTATTCTCACTGTGAACCACGCCTGTGGACTGCGTAACTATTCCTGTGGGCCGTGCCCTGGCTTTGTGGACCGACCGATCGGTCCACCGTACATCGGAGGCTATTTTTTTGTTTTTTTAGTGTATTTTAGCTCATTTTTGCTCTGATTTTCTCCTGAAAAATTAAAAAAAATATGCATTAAATTTTCAAAAATTTCTTTTCATTTTGGTGCTTAAATTACTTAATTAAATTAACATCTATTTTTTTTATAAATATATCTAATTTCATATTTTTTTCAAAATCATTTTATTTTTTAGAAAAATTTAATAAATTCATGAAATTAGGATTTTTAAGAAGATGTTAGCACCATAAATTACCAAAAATACCTTCAATAAATACAAAAATATACTACTTATCAATCATCATTTTCATGATGATACTTTGATCGAGAGTATTTAGGAATTATATACATGTCTCTAATTCTTAACACATTGTGAATATATATCGAAATGTTAATTTCATGAATAATTCATGGATATATCACACTTAAATAAAAATTAAACTTATCTTTTTATTGATCAAATTAATATATTAAGTATAAAATTATGTCCTAATTTTATTATGATATGTCAGTCATATTGGATTTTAGGATATACATCTAATAATCTTTCACTTGGACTAAAGCCAATTGGCCATTAATCTAAGTTCCATCTTCTCAAGGTAGACTTCTATCTTTGGCTGGGTCAATTGCTTTATCAGTGGGTCTATCATGTTGTCCGTGGAGTCTACTCTTTATACCTCGATATATTTTTTTTTCGAGGTAGTCGCATATAATATGATATCGTCATTTGATTTATTTTGATTTTTTATGAGATCTCGACTCTTTAGCAAGTACTATTACTCCATTGTTATCACAATAATGTGGTATGGCATCTGATGTCATTACCCCAAGTTCTATGACAAGTTCTATGATAAACTTTTTGAACCTAAAGCCTTCCTTTGCATCATCTGAAGCAATGATATATTTAGCTTCTATGGTTGAATCCACTATAATAGGTTGTTTGAAACTCTACTAGTCGACTGCACCATCATTGTATGCGAACACATATCCTGACGTAGACTTTCTATTATCAGGATCAGATATGAAATCTGAATCAGTATACCCTATGACTCACAACTCAGAACCTCCTCCAAAGATCAAGAATAAATCCTTAGTTCTTCTCAAGTACTGAAGGATGTTCTGCATAGCTATCTACTGCTCCTCGTCTGGATTCGATTGATACCTACTCGTGACACTCATAGCAAGGACAATATTAGGTTGAGTACATAGCATGGAATACATGAGGCTCTCTATGGCTGAGGCATAAGGAATCCTACTCATGTACTGAATTTCTTTAGAAGTGGTCGGATACATCATCTTGAAAAGATGAATACCATGCTTAAGAGGTAAAAGTTCTCTTTTAGAGTTTTTCATGCTGAACCTCTTCAGTACTTTCTCTATGTATAGCTTTTGTGACAAGCCTAGTATCCTTTTAGATCTATCCCTATAGACCTTTATTCCAAGAATATAGGATGCTTCCTCTAGGTCTTTCATGGAGAATTCCTTAGGCAACTATCTTTTGACAATGATCAGCATGAGAATATCATTCTTAATGAGAAAAATATTATCTACATACAATACAAGGAATATTATTATGCTTTCTGTTGGGTATAAAATACCCCCCAGCCAAAGTTCGTACTAGGAGTGACCCTCCCGGGACTCTACCGGCGTCTGACCTTAGGCGACATCTTTCCGAACCTCTCCGGCGGTCGAGCTTCCACAATATTCCCAAGTTCCCCCGACGGACGAACTCCTGCCACATCTCCCGGGCTTCTCCAGCGATAAGCTTCTTCGATCGTCTATCAGGCTGCCCCAAGTGCTCTCTGGATTCTACTATTGGCCGACCTCCTACAAGGGTCAACCGTTCTCCAGACCCCTTCCGGATCTTTTCCGATAGGACTCGATCGACTCCAATCCAAATTTCTTCCAGAACTACGTTAGTTCATCAGTGGCCGAACTTTCCCAATAGCAGATCTCCACAACGGACGGGCTCCATCCAAGTTTCTACGATGGTCGACCGCCTTCTGGGTTTCATCCGGGCTCCTATGGGAGCCGGACTTCTTCTCCGAACTCCTACTGTAGGTAGACTTCGTCCGAGCTCCTACGGGAGTCAGACTTCAGCCCTGAACTCCCATTGCAGGTAGACCTCATCCAAATTCTTACAAGGGCCAGACTCCGAGCCCCCACCACAAGCGATCTACACCGAGCTTCTGCTACAAGCGATCTACTCCGAGCTACTACTACGAGCGATCTACTTCAAATTTCTACTACGAGTGATCCGCGTCGGATTTCTACTGTAAGCCTCCACCCGAGCTTCCCTTGTGAATGAATTCCTTTCGGACTTCTATTGCAGGCAGGCTTCGATCGAGCTTCCTCAACAAATGATCCCCATCCGGACTTCTGCGGGAACCAGACTCCGATCGAACTTCTGTAGCGGGTAGATTCCGGACGAACTCCTACAATGCACGGGCCCCAGTAGCTGAACCCCTCTAGCAAAAAGCCCCTGACCGAGCTTCTACAGGGATGACCTTCGCCTGCAGTACTAGCACCCTAGGCACCCAACGGTAGAAAGCTCGTCAGCAACATCCGAGCTCCTCTCAGGCGGAGAGCTATCTCTCTCCACCAAACACCCCAACCGAGCTTTGGCCGACAAGCCTGGACTCCTTGGCAGGCCACAGTAATGGCCGCGACTCTGCTCCACTTCCTATAACGGATCCCGCACGGCTCCATCATGCTCTGACAAGTCACGATAATGGATATCACTCCACTCTCCACAGCAGGCTCCATGTGGCAGGCTACGACGATGGCCATGACTCCACTCCACTACTCTCCGTAACAAACTCTTCTGGCCCCGAATGGCCTACTATCGGGCGGTTACAGACGTCGCTGTCAATCTGTTACGCCCTCCACCTATAAAAAGGGACCCCCAGATATGTTATTCTCTAAGCTCTAATCTCTATCTAAAAACTCTGCTAAAATTTCTGTTCGAGCACTCCATTCTTGTTGAGGCAGAGAACTGACTTGAGCGTCGGAGGGTATTGCCGGAGCACCTCCAACTCCGGTTTAGACTTTCTTTGCAGGTCTCGACGGTGACCGCGACTCTCTCGACTCCAGCTTCTCCGATGCCGGTGGATTTTTGCACCAACAGGATTGGCGCTAGAGGAAGGGCTGTGTCTTCGCAGTACCCTTGTTCTTAAAGGAGTGCTCAACGGGACCATCTTCGGTCATCTTCTTCGACATCTCCTCCTCTGGTTGCCTGCCTGATCTCCACCTGATGCCTCCCCAAGGGCATCCACCAGGCGGTCAATGGCCTCCGCAGCCAGATCTCAGCGAGCTCCGCAAGCCCCGACTTCATCTCTGGTTTCCCCGGCTCCTCCTCCTCCGACGATGGCAGTCGGCATGGAACAGTTTGACCTACTGGTTCAACAGGTCAGAGGCCTCACCGAAGTAGTGTAGGCCATGCAGCAGCAGCCGCAGGCATCGGTGCGGCTGGAAAGAGCATCGTCGGAGTTTCAGAATCCGACGATCGGGCAAGCCACATGGGCCAGCCCCCTGTCTTTCCCAGAAAAGAAAAATAGAAAGTGGAGAGTCCTCCATCCGATCATGATTCAACCCCCGGAGAGTCCCTGCCTCCGCTCCACCATAAGACCCTCGAGGCCCGCAATCAAGAGGACCTCCTGGATCAGAGATTCCAGGAGATGAACTGGCGGATCGAAGAGCTTCACCATGCTCCCATTGCTTACGGTGAGGACATCTGCATTGACCCTCCTTTCTCTCAAATGATCATGCAGGAACCAATCCCGCTGAACTTCAAGCTCCCCCAATTCGAGAGCTACGATGGGACCTCAGACCCGGTTGACCACCTGGAGGCCTTCCGGACCATGATGCTGCTCCATGGCATGCCAGATGCCATCTTGTGTCAAGCTTTCCCATCTACCTTGAAGGGAGCAGTCAGAAATTGATACTCGGCATTGAAGTCGGGTACAATCTTCTCCTTTGACCAAATGAGTCACCAGTTTGTGGCTCATTTCATCAGCAGTCGGTGTCCCCGGTGAGGTTCGGAGTCCCTCATCAATATCAAGCAAAAGGAGGGAGAATCCATCTGAGCTTACGTCAACCACTTCAATGCCGTCGCCCTGGAGGTCTGGAACCTGGACCAATCGGTTGTAATGGCCACCTTAAAGAGTGGCCTTCAAAAGAATGACCTCCTCTTCTCCCTAGAAAAGAAGTATCCCAGAGACTTTGCCGATCTGCTGGCTCGGGCCGAAGGATATGCCCGAGCGGAGGAAGCCTTCAAACTGAAGGACGAGGAAGTCGCGAAGGAGCGGTAGGCAGGCGACTCCGGCAAGCCCGCAGTTGAAAGAGGGCCGAATGAAGCCCGGCCATGTTCTCAGACTCCTCCCGAGCACAAGCGCGCCCAGACTCCTCCCCGAGCATGCAGGCAGAGAAGCCCGGACCGTAGGGTTCGGTGGGGCTCTCCCCCAGAAAGATTTCGCAGCTATGCCCCCCTCAACGCATCGAAAACCCAGGTGCTGATGGAGGTTAGAGAGCAGCTCCCAAGGCCAGAAAGGATGCGCACACACCCTGGGAAGCACAATCTTAACAAGTTCTACCTCTACCATCGTGACCACGGCCACGACACAGAGGAATGCATTCAACTTGAGATGAGATCGAGCTCATCAGATGAGGTCGGCTCGACAGGTTCATTCGACGCCGACCTGAGGGTAGAGAGGATCGGCCAAGGGTCCTGCCACAACCTGAGCCGTCGAGGAGGGAAGAGTAGCTCGGAGATCGACCTCCAATTGGGATCATCAACTCCATCTCTGGAGGACCTCGATGGGGAGCAGACCTTCTACGACCATGGGATTTGAAAAACTGTAAATGTATTACTAACGACTTTGCTTTAAATCAAGATTCTTTTTAGATTTGCATATCTTTCCCTTTTAGCATGGACTCGTAACGACAGGGGATAACTCCTTCAGATAACGAAAACAAAGCCATGTTAAGAACAGGAGGAGAACCTTGTCCTAACATGGGCAAAGTTGAAAGTTCGATTATTTTGAGATCGGACGGGGGGAGAGGCCCATATAACGGCCCTTATGTGCCCCCATGACCCTGTTAGGGACAGGAGGAGAACCTCGCCCTAACATGAGCAAAGTCGAAGGCCCGGTTCTCCTTAGACTGGATGGAGGGAGAGGCCTTACAATGCCCTTATGCGCCCCCACAGCCCTGTTAGGGACAGGAGAAAAACCTCACCCTAATATGAGCAAAGTCGAAGGCCCGATTCTCCTTAGACCGGATAGGGGGAGAGGCCCTACAACGTCCTTATGTGCCCCACAGTCCTGTTAGGGACAGGAGGAGAACCTTGCCCTAACATGAGCAAAGTCGAAGGTCCGTTCTCTTTAGACCAGATGGGGGGAGAGGCCCTGCAACGCCCATATGTGCCCCCACAGCCATGTTAGAGACAGGAGGAGAACCTCATCCTAACATGAGCAAAGTCAAAGACCTGGTTACTTTTAGATCGGATGGAGGGAGAGGCCCTGCAATGTCCATATGTGCCCCCACAGCCCTGTTAGGAACAGGAGGAGAACCTCATCCTAACCTGAGCTGAAATCGACTACATCAGAGATAGGAGGAGAACCTCATCCTGACGCCAACTAAGATCCGATCATTCAAGATCTAATAAGAAAAAAGAGAACCTTCTCGACGGCCCCTCCGCACTCCCGCGACCTTGCTAAGAGCAGAGGGAAAACCCTCACTCGAGAAAAGAAAAAGAAAAAAGGGGAGAAGTTAAAAAGGAAAGCGATGAACTACACCAGCGACAAATGAAAAACAAATTACATCAAAAATACAGGGGACCCCACCTCAGCGAGGATGGGGATTCTTATCAAAAATCCCCATTCTCCAAGAGGGCTCTCAACACAGGCCTGGGATAAGATGGCTTCCTCAAGGCGATGAGAAGTTCGGACCCCCGAGCTCGAACTTCGAAAGGAAGCATCAAACTCGAGTGGCCCCGAACAAATTTGCGATCATAAACAAAAGGGATAGGTTAATGCGACGATGATTGGGTACCTTCGAATGACATCGATATCGAGCAAGGCAAAAATCGAAAGAAGTTCGGCAAACTATAACTCAACACATGAGTAGAAGAGGTAATGGAAAATTTCTTTTTCATTTCATTAACTAAGTATGCATTACAAAGCCCTTAAGGTCGAAAAAGAAAGATGACAAGAAAAGCAAGCCAACGTGACGACGATCAGGAACCCTCAGACAACATCGACATCGAACGAGACAAAGAAAAAAAATAATAAATAAAAGAAGTCCGACGGACGATAATTCAACACAATGCACGGACCAGGTAACAAAAAATCTTCTTTTCATTTCGATTAATAAGATATACGTTACAGAGCCTAGAAGGCCCGAAAAAAAAAATGACAAGAACAAAAAAAGAGGACGCATAGAAGGACGGAAGGCAAAAAGAGCCCTAAGGGGGCCCGGCTTCTTCCGACTTCGAATTTTCAGCTTCGGCCCTCATCAGGGAGTGCCTTAAGCTTTCGACTTCTTCTTCCAATTCTTTCTCCCTCATTAGCATCTCCATATACCTTCGATGAAATTGTTGGCTTTCGTTCTCTACCTCTCGGAGCCTTTTTCTCAGGACCTCGGATTCTACCTCCGTGTTCTTGACCGCCTGCTGCTCGTATACCAGCTGGATCTTCAACTGCTGCAGCTCGGCCTTCCCCTCCCCAAGGGTGACGGATAGCTCTTCTATGGTTCCTCTCAGGGATTGAAGTTCGTCGGGGTCCCGAACAGGGACGTACTGGGCTCCTTCAGATAACTGCCTTTGAAGGCGGGCAACCTCGTCAGTTGCCATCCTGAGCTTCCTCTTGTAGTCGTCCACCTGCTTGCACCAGCCGACCCGGTATGCATTGTAGTTCGCCTTGACATTCTGGAGCTGTTGCTGAAGGTCAGAGAACTTCTTCGACCATTCTCGATCGTGGTCGGCCCGAGTCGAAAGCCAGGATGAGCTTCCTTCCAGCTGGCCGATCTTCTCCCGTGCAGTCGACAGCTCCGCTCCAAGAGAGCTGATCTTGGAAGCCTGAGCCCAAGATCGATCGCTGGCATGCTTCTTATGTTCGTCGAGCTCCTTCTTGAAGTTCGCCTTCCTCCGGCTGTAATCCATGATCCCTTTCACATGGAGATTTTGGAAGTAGGTGGCCTCTGCAGTGGCCTCTGAGTGGCTCTCCCTCAGCCTGTGAAGCTCGTCCTCCATCTCCCTCGACTTTTCTATTAAATGATGGACTTTCTTCCTCAGATGTCGGATCGTGGACCTCAGCAGAACTCCCTATGGCAAGGGAAGCACTTCGGCAGGGCACTACCATCGGGAGACAAAAGCGTCAAGGCGCGGCTCATTGCAGAAAGGAAAAAAGAAAAGAGAAGAGAAGTTCCCCATTAGGAGGAGCCCAATTTTATTGATTGAATGTCTCTTAAAGACAAAAGGGAAAAAAAAATCATGGTAAAAGAAAAATACAATGTCAGAGGTCTCAGACCTCCGAAGCAGGAGTTGGAGAGCCCGGTGTTCTTGGAAGGGGGCTGCGGTGGCAGCGGCAGTAGGAGAAGGCCCGGCTTCATCTTCAGATGCCTCATCCAAGAAGCTAAAGTTGAGCTCGGGAAATTTCTTGATCATCTTCTCTTGGCAGATCTCGAATCCTTTGATGAATGCATCTTGGCCGAACTTGATGTTCAGGTCCCTCATTTCAGCGGAGGCCTTGAACTCCTCCACCGCTTGGCCCCTAGCCTCCGAGATCAGAATCAGAATTTGCTCCATCAAATTTGCGACCTCAGCCTCCACCTTCCTCACCATCTCCTCTGAGGCTTGCTTTTCTTTCTTGAGCGTCTCTTGGAGGTTGGCTACCTCAGCAGCCTTTTCCTTGAGGTGGGCAGCCTCGGCCTGGTGACTTTTTTTCGCCTGGATAGCATCCCTCCTCGCCTTGTTCATCGCCTCAATGTTGGCGAGGAGCTGGTGCCCGATCTGCAAGGGTGGCTAGAAAGTCAGAATGAAAGCTGAGACGTTAATTGAATGAAGGAGCGAGGGGAAGGAGGAAAGTGAATCTGCTTACCTCGAGAAAGGACCCTAGAGAGTCCCAAACCCGCTGTTCGGGATCGACGCGAACGATCCTCTGGATGACTTCGGGCAGGACACACCCATCGACCAATGGCTTTATCAGGTCCTTGTCATTAAAAGGATTCTCCACCGGTGCTTCCTCAGAGCCGTGGGATTCTTCAATGGCAGCTCGACGGTCGCTGACCCTGCGGGCCACCGTCTTCTTTCTCCTCCCCCTCTCAACCCCTGGCACCTCCTCGGAGCGGGCCCCCGAAGTGGAAACCTCGGCTAGAGAACTCCTCAAAGAGGCTTGGGAAACTGGGGGCTCGACATCTGAAGGAACATCGACAGTGAGGGCCGCCTGGGTAGGTGTGGCCGAGCTCGTCTCCTCTGTTCTGGCCTTCTTTGCCGACCCGAAGGCCGCAGCGCCTTTTCTTTTGTGAACCTTGAGGCCCCTGGCAAGCATCCGTGCTGCTTCGACGTCCATTCTTAAAAAAAAAGAAAAGAGAAAAAAGAGATCAGCAACGGAGTGAAAGAAGAAAGAGGTGACGCACAGTTAAAAAAAAAAGGGGAAGAGAAGAAGAAAAGAAGAAGAAAGGAAAGATGGAATACTCGCAAGATCCAGGGGGCTCAAGCTGATGTTGAACAGAAATTGCTCCTTCAGAAGGTTGGGAAGGGAAGGAGTTGGATAACTAAGAAGTTTTCGGGTAGCTTGAAGGTCGTCCTTCCTCAGGCTAGGAGCCCGACAGATGGAGTCCCTCAGGGAGCCCCAAGGGGGCAATCCCAGCTTTAAGGTCGGACATTGGACGTAGAGGTACTTCCCCTTCCAGTTATGGATAGAAGAGGGAGCACCTTTCAGCAACCCCTTCTTACCGAACTGGGGGGAGAGGTACCACCAGTCCTTCGCTGAGGGGTGACGCTTGAAGGTGTAAAAATACCTAAACAAAGGAAGAGATGGCTGAACTTCGACTATGTGGCAAAAGGAGAGGAACCCTATTAAAAATCTAAAGGAGTTCGGTGCGACTGAAGCTAAAAAAATATCTAGAAAATAAAAAAAAATGACGACAAAGGATGGAAGCGGGAGCCGGAGCCCAACACGGAAGGCCTCTTGGTACAGACAGAAACGGCCAGGTGGGGGGGTGCTAGCCCGATCGGCGGGACCAGGAAGCTCCAGATCGTACTCCAGAGGAACTCCATACTGAACCCTTATCAGTAGAAGTTCGTCCGGAGTCAGAGAACAGGGAATGGCATCCGACGCAAAATCGGACGAGGCCCAGCCCCAGATATGGGTTCATCTACAGTATGAGGGTCCTGGGGGACTGAGGCAGACGAACTCTTGGAACCGCTAGAGATGGAGGTGCCAGAAGATATTTCAAGCAAAAATCCTAAAAATTCCAAAAAAATTAGGAGAAATAAGAGATGAAAGGTCTATGGGAAACCAAGCAGGTAGAATGTGGCAGAAGAAAAATAAAGAAGAAGGAACACCTAAACGAATAGAGAAGGGATGAAAGTGCTGGAACTAACCTAAGCTGCTCCGAAGAATGCAGAGATGCAGGAACAGGGATGACTCGAAGAACACCTAGGGCCAAAATGGGCGTCGAGGAAGGTCAGAGCTCTCAGAAAGAAGACGGGCACTGTTGGTGCAAAAATCCGCTTGCACCGGAGAAGCTGGAGTCGGGGAAGTCGTGGTCGCCGCCGGGACCTGCAAGGGAAGTCTAAACCGGAGGTGGGGTTGCTCCGGCAAGACCCTCCGACGCTCAAGTCAGTTCTCTGCCTCAACAAGAATGGAGCGCTCGAACGGAGAATTTAGCAGAGTTTTGAGATAAGAAATGAGCTTATCGAATAACATATCTGGGTCTCCTTTTTTATAGGCGGGGGAGGAAATGGATTGATGGCGGTATCTGTAACCGTCTGGTAGTGGGCTGCCCAGGGTCAGGCGGAGTTAGCTGCGAAGAGTAGTGGAATGGACCCGTGGCTATCACTGGGGCGTGCCACGTGGAGTCTACCGCGTAAAGTGGGGCGACGTTTGTTGTTGTGACTTGCCAGCGGATGGGAGAATCGTGCGGTATCCATTGCAGGAGGTGGAGCAGGATCGCGGCCATTTATCGTGGCCTGTCAGGTAGTAATGGAGCCGCGTGGGATCCATCGTAGGGAGCGGAGTAGTGCTGCGATCATTACTGCGGCTGTCAGGAAGTGATGGAGCTGCGCGGAATCCGCCGTAGGAAGTGTAGCAGAATCGTGGCCGTGATTGTGGCCTGGGAGTGCAGATCTGTCGGCTGAAGTTCGGCAGTAGTCGGAGTCTGACCCCACGTAGGGGTCCGGGTGGAGTCCTCCTTGCGGTTGGGGTAGTGGGTGGAGCCCGGCTCCCGTGGGAGTCCGGGTGGAATCCCCTGCAATCAGATGCAAAGTCTGGTTCCGTAGGAGTCCGGACAGAGCTTACCGGCAGCTGATGTTGGGGACAGAGCCCGGCTCCCATAGGAGTCCGGGCAGAGTCAACTTGAAGTCGGAGTTGTCGGCGGAGTCTGGCTCCCGTAGAAATCCGGACGCAGTCTGTCTTGCGGCTGTTGGAGTCGAGGATGAAGCCCGGCTCCCGTAGGAGTCCAGGCGAAGTCTTCCTGCAATCAAAGTTAAAGGCGAAGTCCGGCTCCCGTAGGAGTCCGGACGGGGCTTACCAGCAGTTGATGTTGAGGACGGAGCCCGGCTCTCGTAGGAGTCCAGGCGGAGTCAACTTGAAGTCGGAGTTGTCGGCGGAGTCCGGCTCCCGTAGGAGTCCGGTCGTAGTCTGTCTTGCAGCCGTTGGAGTCGTGGATGAAGCCCGGCTCCCGTAGGAGTCCAGGCGGAGTCTTCCTGCAATCAAAGTTAAAGGTGAAGTCCGGCTCCCGTAGGAGTCCGGACAGAGCTTACCAGCAGTTGACGTTGAGGACGGAGCCCGGCTCCCGTAGGAGTCCGAGCGGAGTCAACTTGAAGTCGGAGTTGTCGGTAGAGTCCGGCTCCCGTAGGAGTCCGGACGCAGTCTGTCTTGCAGCCATTGGAGTCGAGGATGAAGCCCGGCTCCCGTAGGAGTCCGGACGGAGTCTTCCTGCAATCAAAGTTAAAGGTAGAGTCCGGCTCCCGTAGGAGTCCGGACAGAGCTTACCAGTAGTTGATGTTGAGGACGGAGCCCGGCTCCCGTAGGAGTCCGGGCGGAGTCAACTTGAAGTCGGAGTTGTCGGCGGAGCCCGGCTCCCGTAGGAGTCCGGACGCAGTCTGTCTTGTAGCCGTTGGAGTCGAGGATGAAGCCCGGCTCCCGTAGGAGTCCGGGCGGAGTCTTCCTGCAATCAAAGTTAAAGGCGAAGTCCGGCTCCCGTAGGAGTCCGGATAGAGCTTACCAGCAGTTGACGTTGAGGATGGAGCTCGGCTCCCGTAGGAGTCCGGGCGGAGTCAACTTGAAGTCGGAGTTGTCGGCGGAGTCTGGCTCCCGTAGGAGTCCGGACGCAGTCTGTCTTGCAGCCGTTGGAGTCGAGGATGAAGCCCGGCTCCCGTAGGAGTCCGGGCGGAGTCTTCCTGCAATCAAAGTTAAAGGCGGAGTCCGGCTCCCGTAGGAGTCCGGACAGAGCTTACCAGCAGTTGACGTTGAGGACGGAGCACGACTCCCGTAGGAGTCCGGGCAGAGTCAACTTGAAGTCGGAGTTGTCGGCGGAGTCCGGCTCCCGTAGGAGTCCGGACGCAGTCTGTCTTGCAGCCGTTGGAGTCGAGGATGAAGCCCGGCTCCTGTAGGAGTCCGGGTGGAATTGTTGATTCTGCTGAGGACTTCGGCTGTGGGTATTTTATACCCAACACCAGTCCTCCTACTTTCGAGTTTGAATTTCGGATGAAGGAAGTACAAAGAGATGGGTACAGTCGAAGCCGTCCCCTCGAATCCCACGCACTGCTGCCCCTAGACATTTTGGGCATTAATTGCGCGCGTGCCGGAGTCTTATCGAATTGGGGCGGTACGAAGTGACTCTTCGAAATTCTCACAGGTACACTGGCCTAGCTACGGCGGAATAATGGCCCTGCCAACTGTCAGCCGCTTTTAGCCGCCTGCCAGGGGGAGTGGGACACGTGTCGGATGCGGACTGGCCTGGGGGGATTCGCGATCATTATGGCATCGGATCCCAGGGTCTATTTAAACCCGTCCTCCCACCTTTAGGTTCCCTACTCCGTTCTTGAGTTCTTACCAGCGTTTGCCTTTTCTTCGAGAGCCCTGTTTCAGTGGGTGTCTTCTCGAGTCGTAGGCGTCTCCTGTTTTCGTTCCTCAGGTCCCTCAGAGCGGTATAGGTTAGTTCCAGCACTGCCAACCTTCTTCTCACCACCTAGGTGAAGCGAAAATTTAGTGCAGGGGCAAAATGGTAATTTTAAAACTTTTTCAAAATTACTATTTTACAGCGAAATTATTAATTAATCTCATTAATTAATACTAATTAACCCTACACTAGGATCTAAATATGATACAACAGCATGCATTTAAATTTGAAATTCAAATTTGAATCAGTAAACGTTTTACAGTACTGTGTTCAGAACACATCACCTTTTGTGGGTCGTCGATCACCGTAATCTGATCACCGTCGGAGGGCTCTGATCATCACATCGCAGCCACCCAACTGTCTGGCCTCTGCGGATCGTCCACACGAAGCTCCCGTCTGATCAGCTCCTCACGAATGCTAGTTCATGATTTCACCCTTTTGATGGCAGATGTTGATCGAACTCCTTCGATCGATGTGTGCCGACTTCTCGGATGCTCTGGATCGTCTGCATAGTTACTTGAGAGGCTGATGGATCTCTCTCTGAAATTTGGTGGACTCACGACACTCGTGGCACACCAATCTCACTTCCCGAACCCTAGGTAGAAACCCTAGGGTACACACCAAAAACCCTACGCCAATTTTCTCTCTTTTCTTTCTTTTTCTCTCGGAAGGTTTTGGACCTTCACCTTGCGCAGAAGCCTTCCTCATGCCCCAAAGTTTCTCTCCTAATTTTTCTACGCACGTCCCACCTTTCTCCTCTTTTTAAAACAATGTCGAACGTGTCTTATCCGCGTGAGAGGATAAAGACAAGAGGTTACACATTTGAATTCAAATCAAATTTGAATTCAAACGAAAACCAACTTATCCCTATCCTTTTTGGGCATGAGAAGAGAAGGGGCGTGGCTCTTTGTGCGTGGAAAAGTTTCACGAGAAACCTTTTCTCGTGTAAGTAATGTGGCGCACAAAATGGATAAGGATGAAAGGGCAAGTGATAAGTTATCCATTCAAATTCAAACATGCTTTGAATTTGAATGGCTAACTAATTAATTTATCCATCCATATGGCGCACAAATGAGGATGTGGGGAAGGGTTTTACGTGAGAAAAATTTCATGAGAAGTTTCTTCTCGTGAATTCAAATGGGTGCAAGGAAGTTGGGTGACGCAGGGAATTTAAAATAAGGTGGTTTGATTCAAATTGAGCCAACCTAGTTTAAAATAGGTTGAGCACAATTAGACCAAATTAAACCCAACATAATTAGGCTTAATTAGGCTTAATAAAATCTTAATCAAATCAGGAATTAACTAAACCTAACCCCTGATCAAATCAGGGACTAAACCACCTTAGCGATTAGGTCAACATTTAACCTAATCGGGTCAATCCAAACTGAATCCAATTCAATTGGACTTGATCCAAAAATAATTACTCAATCAAATTGAGTTAATTAGTGATTAAATTACTAATTAAACCTCTAATAAATGTTGAGTCCAAATCCGATGGGCAATCAGGCATCAGAGACCATCGATATGAAACCCTGATCAAAGAGTTCAAATTTCAAATTCAAAATTCGAAATTCAAAATTTTGACCCCGGTACCCAAAATGTGTGGAACTCATGATTAGAGAATCCTAATTCTCAATCATAGAGTTCCAGATAGATAAGACTCATAATCAGCCATCAGATCAGAAAGGAACCTCTAATGTGTGTGACCCCGCAGGTTCGAACCTAAGCCGGTAGCACAGGAACCAATTTCTGTACTAATCGAAGTGACCATCTAGCAATGGTATCCGACGACCGGATAGGTCGAATAATCGCAATCGCAACATTCAGAACCTACGTGAATATGGTTACCGTATAATTCATCCCTTTTGACCCCTTTGTTTAGGATGACTCAGAGTTAAACTGTCAACCCTGATGATATCATCCGAATCGTGCTCAACTCAATTAGTCCTGTGACTCCTCACTAGGACTACCCTGGCCAAGGTTTTGCTAAATTGAAACACGACTGTACACAGCTTCTAAACTGGAGTGGTCAATCTCATCTTGACACACGTACCGACAAGTCAAGTACTTGACTACACCCAGCAACCGTCCGTCACTGAATTAGAAATTCAGGTAGTCCAGTGCCTAAGTGCAGTGAGTTGCTTGCAAGTCACCGTGGCGGTCTCAGGTCGGAGGGACATTTATACCCATATCCCATCGGAGCAAATCTTGACAGCAGAAATAGCTCCGGAGTTGGTCACGTTCAGTGCAGATGTACCATTACATCTCACCTGTATGCCATACCAGTGTCTCCACACTCTTTGGTTATGAGGACAACCAACCCATATGGCACACAACGACCTATGCTCGATAAATATTGTCGTCCTTGGTAACAACGTATCATTTGGTTGCGAACATGTTTAAGGACTAAACGACAAATCCTCCTTTGTCGAGTCTAAATAGTCCTAAGGACTTCACCACAACACAGGAGTTCATTAGAAGATGAAACATTTGTGATGAAAAAATACCAAAATAACTTTTATTTATTTATAATTTATGTACTAATATAAAAGGAGCACAACCGTCAACAGGCTGACGATTGGCTTTAGGACACTATTTCCAACAATCTCCCACTTGGCCTAAAGCCTATCGGTGCAGTATCTAATACCCATCTTCGACTTGTAGTCGTTGAACTCCTTCACCACAATGGCTTTAGTGAATGGGTCGGCCAGGTTCTCCTTCCTGTCGATCTTCTGAAGGTCGACGTCACCTCGATCCACGATCTCCCGGATGAGATGGTAGCGGTGCAGAATATGCTTCGTCCGCTGGTGTGCCTTTGGTTCCTTCGCCTGAGCAATGGCTCCAGAGCTGTCGCAGTAGAGCAGAACTGGACCAACAAGAAGGGTGCTACTCCGAGCTCGGTGATGAATTTTCTCAGCCACACCGCTTCTTTGGCAGCATCTGATGCAGCAATATACTCCGCCTCGCAAACTGAATCAGCCACAGTGTGCTGCTTGGAACTCTTCCAGCAGACAGCCCCACCATTAAGGGTAAAAATAAATCCTGACACACTCTTGCTATCATCTCGATCAGACTGGAAACTAGAGTCTGTAAACCCTATAAGTCTCAAGTCCGATTCACCATATATAAGCCACTGGTCCTTAGTATTTCTCAAATACTTCAGGATGATCTTAACAACCTTCCAGTGATTCTCTCCTGGATCAGATTGGTATCTACTCACTACCCCTAGTGAGTATGCCACATCTGGTCGTGTACATGTCATGGCGTACATGATAGATCCCACTGCCGAAGCATATGGAATCCTACCCATACGCTCTCTCTCTTGAGGTATTGTCGGACAATCCCTCTTTGAGAGAGAAATTCCATGGCCTATCGGTAGATAGCCTTTCTTGGAATTTTCCATGCTGAACCTTTTCAGCATAGTATCAATGTACGTGGACTGGGATAAGCCAAGCAACTTTTTGGATCTATCCCTATAGATCCTCATCCCTAGGATGTAGGAAGCTTCTCCCAGATCCTTCATGGAGAACTGTGACGATAGTCAAATCTTTATTCCCTGTAATGCAGGGACATCATTCCCGATTAAGAGAATGTCATCCACATACAATACAAGAAATACTACTGCTGGACCATTAGCCCACTTATAAATGCAGGGTTCTTCTCCGTTCTTAACGAAGCCATACGTTTTGATCGTCCTATCAAAACGTATGTTCCAACTCCGAGATGCCTGCTTAAGTCCATAAATGGACCTCTGTAGCTTGCACACCTTAGACTCATCTGTGGATGTGAACCCTTCAGGTTGTATCATATACACCTCTTCGTCCAGCTCTCCGTTTAGGAAAGCTGTCTTCACATCCATCTGCCAGATTTCATAGTCCAGATGGGTAGCTATCGCAAGCATAATCCGAATGGATTTGAGCATTGCCACAGGAGAAAACGTCTCGTCATAGTCTATACCATAACATTGACGATATCCCATGGCAACCAGACGGGCTTTATAGGTCTCCACCTTTCCGTCTGTGCCCCTCTTCCTTTTGAAGACCCACTTACACCCTATGGGTTTTACTCCTTCGGGTGGGTCAACCAATGTCCACACATCGTTGACCTTCATGGACTCCATTTTGGATTTCATGGCCTCTAGCCATTTCTCAGAGTCAGGTCTCTGCATTGCATCCATGTAGGTGATCGGATCCTCATCGTTTTCATCAAGTTCGATAGGATCACCATCCCGGACCAAGAAACCATAATATCTGTCCGGTTGATGTGGTACTCTATCAGACCGCCTTAAGGGTGCATAATCAATGGGCTCCGGATCTGATCTAATCAAATCCGATTCAGGTTCAGTAACATGTGTCGGTTTTTCCACCTGTCGAACTTCGTCAAGTTCGACTTTAGAGGCAACAGTTCCTTCACTAAGGAACTCCTTTTCTAAAAAGATTGCCTTAAGGCTGACAAACACCTTTTGCTCATCAGCAAGGTAGAAATAATACCCTTTGGTCTCTTTTGGATACCCTATAAAATTACACTTGTCAGACCTAGGTCCAAGCTTGTCTGTAATTAAACGTTTAACATAAGCCGGACACCCCCAAACCCTAAGGTGCGAGAGTACTGACTTACGTCCTATCCATATCTCATATGGCGTTTTGGCTACAGACTTACTCGAAACTCTATTTAGAAGGTAACAAGCCGATTCGAGCGCATATCCCCAGAGGGATATCGGCAGACCAGCAAACCCCATCATGGATCGAACCATGTCTAACAGGGTCCGATTCCTCCTTTCAGACACACCATTATGCTGTGGTGTTCCAGGAGGAGTCCACTGAGAGAGAATCCCATTCTCCCCTAGATACGTCAGAAACTCAGTGGAAAGGTATTCACCTCCTCGATCAGATCGAAGAGTTTTAATACACTTTCCAGTTTATTTTTCTACCTCATTTCGGAATAGTTTGAACATTTCAAATGATTCCGACTTATGCTTCATTAAATAGACATACCCATACCTAGATAGGTCGTCTGTGAAGGTAATGAAGTAGAAAAATCCACCTCTTGCACTTGAGCTCATGGGTCCACATACATCAGAATGTCCCAGACCTAAGAGTTCACTGGCTCGCTCACCTTTTCAGTAAAAGGTGACTTGGTCATCTTTCCAAGAAGACAGGACTCACAGGTTGGAAGTGATTCACAATCACTAACTTCAAGAATTCCTTCTTGAGCCAACCTGTTTATCCTATTCTTATTGATATGACCTAGCCTACAGTGCCAAAGGTAGACTTCTGACACATTATCTATTCTAGAGCGTTTACCGAATTTTTGAACCACATTAACAGGCTGTGATAGTAAGTAAATTCCATTCTTTAATTGTCCAACAAATATTGTAACACCATTCAAAATGATATTGCAAATATTTTCTTTTATTAAAAAATCATAACCGTACATGGCCAAAAGGCCTACAGAATAATATTTAATAAAAAAATTTGGACAATAGTGACATTCACTCAGAATTACATTACGAGAATTGATTACAAGACTCATGATTCCTAAAGCTAGAACTGGAACTTTGCTTCCATCTCCAACATTCAGGAACCTCTCGCCTTCATCAAATCTCCTACTGACCTGCAGACCCTGCATCGAATTACAAATATGATAAGGGCTTCTGGTATCTAATACCCAGGCAGTAGTATCACAAATCAAAAAGTTGCAAGGAGTTATCATATAATTACCTTGCTTCTTCTTTGGCCTGTTCGGGTCCAGGGAGGCAATGTATTGAGGACAGTTCCTCTTCCAATGCCCGTGCTTCTTGCAAAAGAAGCACTCCGCCTGGCTCTGGTCATGCTTGCGCTTCTTGGTCTGACCCCGTGCTACTGTCCCAGCATGAGATTGCACCTTCTTATTTTTCTTCTTCTTGTTCTTCTTCCCCTTCCCAAAGGGTTGACGACGAGAAGAAGACCCTCCCACTACATTCACCGACTCCTTATGGAGTTGGTGATCCTTCTCAAAGTTCTGCAGCAACCCCAACAATCCGTGGTAGTTTACTGCAGGCTTTGTCATTCAAAAATGAGTAAGAAATGGGAGGAAGGACTTGGGCAAGGAATTAAGGATCGCATCCTTACCGAGCTGCTCATGCAGAGGAAAGCCCAATTTGCTTAGGCGCTCAATCATCTCGATCATGTACAGTACATGATCAGTGACTGAGGCCCCATCCCTCATCCGAGCATTGAAAATAGCACAACTAGTTTTGTGCCTTTCAACGTCGTCAGGCGTGCCAAAGGAGTCGTTCAACATTTGAAGCATCTCCTGTGGCTGGGCATTCTCAAACCTTCGGCTGAACTCGTCATTCATTGCTGCCAGCATAATACATCGAACGGTGGTGCGGTCATTGAGCCACTTCAAGTAAGTGTCTCGGATCGCTTTACTAGCATTCGGAGCTGGCTCCTCAGGTGCTGGATCCGTTACTACATAAAGGATCCGTTCATGCTCAAGGACGATTTTCAATTTTTGATATCAGCTATCGAAATTGGGCCCCATGAGCTTGTCATTATCTAATAATGACCGGAGCGATAGGGTAGTGGCCATAGCTGCTTAAAGAAAAATGAGACCTCTATTAGTACATAAATTAATACTAAAGACTTGGACTTTAGTCTAAAGTTTTTCTCAATATTTTTACGAACTGGTAGCCTCATCCTCCAATTCGAGAAATTACTTTAATTCCTTAATGGGTACTAGAATCCACACAGACTACACACGAGCCCAACTTTGGTTGGTCAACCCATGTGCATCTATGGGTAGGTTCTTAACCAGTTGTTTCTCTAAACAACTTCTAGTAATTTATTTTGCCCCAGAACCTAATCAGTAGGCTTTGGCCTCCACTGAAAAGATCTGGTTAGGTCCAACCATTAACATGACTTAATTTAGTGAATCAGACCAATAAATGATCAGGCCCGACTTTGGCCGGCCAACCTAACCACCATCAGAAAGACTCAATCAAATTATCATATTATGAATAATAATTTCATTAGCCAATGAGCACCAGGCCTTTGGGCCTCCAATGATCATTGAACTAATGGACTCATTATCATTCACTTAATGGGAGGCTATGACTTAGTTATCATTATAACTTAATCATTTTAGGGACCTAATAATTTTTGAGGATTTTATTAAAGAATAGTAGAGAAGAAATCATCCAGCCAATTTTAATCCTCCCACTGACTTTACCAAGTCAGATTAAAAAGGATTTAATTAAAGCTGGCATTAGGAGCACCTAAATCAGTCATACTGATTTACCTAATGACATGGGTGAGCTCTAATCACCAAGTGATCTAATCAAAATCTAACTTACCAGATTGGCCAGGTAAGTGAGATCAGTGGTGGGGATTTGCCATTAACTCGTCAATGATCGAATCAATGCGAGTAGCTCCCGCTTAAGAACCACTGGTCAAAACTGCCGAACTTACCTTAGACACCAACCGGTTCATTAGTTTTAATTTTGATCAACTTAGTAAATAGAGCTCCACCGCGTAGCCATGAATTAAGTCCATCTTGGTCTAGTTAAAGATATGGACCCATTCAACTACAACTATTGAAGTTGAGTCTAGAGTATCCTTGACCTAATCTAATTCAACTTTTGATTAGATTTGACCAATTACTCCAATTCGTCCATTTTTTAAACTAACCTTAGGTCTAACCCAATTATGGACCTAATTCATCTAACCCATTGACCCAAAAGTTTATGCAATTGTCTTAGGTCTTAATTCACAATTCTAGACCTACTAGACAACACTTAATTCTTTTAATTAAGTACTTGGGCTGATGGGTCAGGGTTTGGCATTTCGAAAACAATTTTCAAATTTGAAAGATTTTATTTTCTGTTCACCAAATGTGTTAGCTCATTTCACAAACGGGTCAGCACATTTCATAAACAGCAATTCTATTGCTCATTTCATAACAGAAAATAACTCAAAATAAATCATAAATTTTCTTTTAGATCTAATCTAACACATTTATGATAAATTTCTTAATTAAGTCCTTTCACTGCTTCATCGGTATGGGATATAATTGCATCGGCACCCCTACCGCCATAGGAGACCCCATCGAATGGGAAGAGAGGGCCTTTAAACCCTACTTTTCTCCTATGACCGGACGGCCATGGCAACCAACCCAATTAGATTACTTGCTACTTGGATCAAGTATATCTAAATATATAAATTTCAAAATTTAAATTTTGAATTTCAAATTTCAAATTTCAAATTTCAAATTTTAAATTTCAAATTTGAGATTTCAACCAAATTTCAAATTTTGAATTTTCAATCTTTGAATTTTAAATTTTGAATTTCAAATTTCAAATTTCGAATTTTAAATTTCAAATTTAAATTTGAGATTTCAACCAAATTTCAAATTTCAAATTTTGAATTTCAAATTTGAAACTTCTAACAAATTTCAAATTTTAAATTTCAAATCTTTTTGAATTTCGAATTTTGAATTTTGAATTTCAAATTTAAACTTATAGATTACACCTTAATCTACGCATGCATATGTATATCATATTCTAGAACCAGCTCTGATACCAATTGAAGCGAAAATTTAGTGCAGGGGCAAAATGGTAAATTTAAAATTTTTTCAAAATTACTATTTTACAGCGGAATTATTAATTAATCTCATTAATTAATACTAATTAACCCTACACTAGGATCTAAATATGATACAACAGCATGCATTTAAATTTGAAATTCAAATTTGAATCAGTAAACGTTTTACAGTACTGTTCAGAATACATCACCTTTTGCGGGTAGTCGATCACCGCAATCTGATCACCGTCGGAGGGCTCTGATCATCACGTCACAGCCACCCAACTGTCTGGCCTCTGCGGATCGTCCACACGAAGCTCCCGTCTGATCAGCTCCTCACGAATGCTAGTTCGTGATTTCATCCTTTTGATGGCAGATGTTGATCGAACTCCTTCGATCGATGTGTGCCGACTTTTGGATGCTCCGGATCATCTGCACAATTACTTGAGAGGCTGATGGATCTCTCTCTGAAATTTGGTGTACTCACGACACTCGTGGCACACCAATCTCACTTCCCGAACCCTAGGTAGAAACCCTAGGGTACACACCAAAAACCCTGTGCCCAATTTTCTCTCTTTTCTTTCTTTTTCTCTAGAAGGTTTTGGACCTTCACCTTGTGCAGAAGCCTTCCTCACACCCCAAAGTTTCTCTCCTAATTTTTCTACACACGTCCCACCTTTCTCCTCTTTTTAAAACAATGTCGAACGTGTCTTATCCGCATGAGAGGATAAAGACAAGAGGTTACACATTTGAATTCAAATGAAATTTGAATTCAAACGAAAACCAACTTATCCCTATCCTTTTTGGGCGTGAGAAGAGAAGGGGCGTGGCTCTTTGTGCGTGGAAAAGTTTCACGAGAAACCTTTTCTCGTGTAAGTAATGTGGCGCACAAAATGGATAAGGATGAAAGGGCAAGTGATAAGTTATCCATTCAAATTCAAACATGCTTTGAATTTGAATGGATAACTAATTAATTTATCCATCCATATGGCGCACAAATGAGGATGTGGGGAAGGGTTTTATGTGAGAAAAATTTCATGAGAAGTTTCTTCTCGTGAATTCAAATGGGTGCAAGGAAGTTGGGTGACGCAGAGAATTTAAAACAAGGTGGTTTGATTCAAATTGAGCCAACCTAGTTTAAAATAGGTTGAGCACAATTAGACCAAATTAAACCCAACATAATTAGGCTTAATTAGGCTTAATAAAATTCTAATCAAATCAGGAATTAACTAAACCTAACCCCTGATCAAATCAGGGACTAAACCACCTTAGCGATTAGGTCAACATTTAACCTAATCGGGTCAATCCAAACTGAATCCAATTCAATTGGACTTGATCCAAAAATAATTACTCAATCAAATTGAGTTAATTAGTAATTAAATCACTAATTAAATCTCTCATAAATGTTGAGTCCAAATTCGATGGGCAATCAGGCATCAGAGACCATCGATATGAAACCCTGATCAAAGAGTTCAAATTTCAAATTCAAAATTCGAAATTCAAAATTTTGACCCCGGTATCCAAAATGTGTGAAACTCATGATTAGAGAATCCTAATTCTCAATCATAGAGTTCCAGATAGATAAGACTCATAATCAGCTATTAGATCAGAAAGGAACCTCTAATGTGTGTGACCCCGCAGGTTCGAACCTAAGCCGGTAGCACAGGAACCAATTTCTGTACTAATCGAAGTGACCATCTAGCAATGGTACCCGATGACCGGATAGGTCGAATAATCGCAATCGCAACATTCAGAACCTACGTGAATATGGTTACCGTATAATTCATCCCTTTTGACCTCTGTGTTTAGGATGACTCAGAGTTAAACTGTCAACCCTGATGATATCATCCGAATCGTGCTCAACTCAATTAGTCCTGTGACTCCTCACTAGGACTACCCTGGCCAAGGTTTTGCTAAATTGAAATATGACTGTACACAGCTTCTAAACTGGAGTGGTCAATCCCATCTTGACACATGCACCGACAAGTCAAGTACTTGACTACACCCAGCAACCTTCCGTCACTGAATTAGAAATTCAGGTAGTCCAGTGCCTAAGTGCAGTGAGTTGCTTGCAAGTCACCGTGGCGGTCTCAGGTCGGAGGGTCATTTATACCCATATCCCATCGGAGCAAATCTTGACAGCAGAAATAGCTCCGGAGTTGGTCATGTTCAGTGCAAATGTACCATTACATCTCACCTGTATGCCATACCAGTGTCTCCACACTCTTTGGTTATGAGGACAACCAACCCATATGGCACACAACGACCTATGCTCGATAAATATTGTCGTCCTTGGTAACAACGTATCATTTGGTCGCGAACATGTTTAAGGACTAAACGACAAATCCTCTTTTGTCGAGTCTAAATAGTCCTAAGGACTTCACCACAACACAGGAGTTCATTAGAAGATGAAACATTTGTGATGAAAAAATACCAAAATAACTTTTATTTATTTATAATTTATGTACTAATACAAAAGGAGCACAACCGTCAACAGGCTGACGATTGGCTTTGGGACACTATTTCCAACAATCTCCCACTTGGCCTAAAGCCTATCGGTGCAGTATCTAATACCCATCTTCGACTTGTAGTCATTGAACTCCTTCACCGCAATGGCTTTAGTGAATGGGTCGGCCAGGTTCTCCTTTCCGTCGATCTTCTGAAGGTCGACGTCACCTCGATCCACGATCTCCCAGATGAGATGATAGCGGCGCAGAATATGCTTCGTCCGCTGGTGTGCCTTTGGTTCCTTCGCCTGAGCAATGGCTCCAGAGCTGTCGCAGTAGAGCAGAACTGGACCAACAAGGGAGGGTGCTACTCCGAGCTCGGTGATGAATTTCCTCAGCCACACCGCTTCTTTGGCAGCATCTGATGCAGCAATATACTCCGCCTTGCATACTGAATCAGCCACAGTGTGCTGCTTGGAACTCTTCCAGCAGACAGCCCCACCATTAAGGGTAAAAATAAATCCTGACACACTCTTGCTATCATCTCGATAGACTGGAAACTAGAGTCTGTAAACCCTATAAGTCTCAAGTCCGATTCACCATATATAAGCCACTGGTCCTTAGTATTTCTCAAATACTTCAGGATGGTTTTAACAACCTTCCAGTGATTCTCTCCTGGATCAGATTGGTATCTACTCAATACCCCTAGTGAGTATG
Source organism: Elaeis guineensis (assembly GCF_000442705.2). Classification (NCBI taxonomy): domain Eukaryota; kingdom Viridiplantae; phylum Streptophyta; class Magnoliopsida; order Arecales; family Arecaceae; genus Elaeis; species Elaeis guineensis. Next base: position 73,307,001 of record NC_026001.2, on the reverse strand, counting down.
CCACATCTGGTCGTGTACATGTCATGACGTACATGATAGATCCCACTGCCGAAGCATATGGAATCCTACCCATACGCTCTCTCTCTTGAGGTGTTGTCGGACAATCCCTCTTCGAGAGAGAAATTCCATGGCCTATCGGTAGATAGCCTTTCTTGGAATTTTCCATGCTGAACCTTTTCAGCATAGTATCAATGTACGTGGACTGGGATAAGCCAAGCAACTTTTTGGATCTATCCCTATAGATCCTCATCCCTAGGATGTAGGAAGCTTCTCCCAGATCCTTCATGGAGAACTGTGACGATAGCCAAATCTTTATTCCCTGTAATGCAGGGACATCATTCCCGATTAAGAGAATGTCATCCACATACAATATAAGAAATACTACTGCTGGACCATTAGCCCACTTATAAATGCAGGGTTCTTCTCCGTTCTTAACGAAGCCATACGTTTTGATCGTCCTATCAAAACGTATGTTCCAACTCCGAGATGCTTGCTTAAGTCCATAAATGGACCTCTGTAGCTTGCACACCTTAGACTCATCTGTGGATGTGAACCCTTCAGGTTGTATCTGTTGCTCCTAGATTGATTTTGATGATTACAAAGCAGATTGAAGGGATACAATATTTTAAAATTAAAAAGTCCTTATGCTCTTCAAGGGCAAAATCATAATTTCACTAAAATCCTGATTTGATAGTACCATTTGGTAGAATAAATGATTTGAAATCTATTGGTGAAAATTTCATTGTGTTTGGACTTATATTTTTGAAGTTATGAAGGTTTGAAGTGCATGAGTCGACTCATGAGTCAACTCATGGCACTGTGAGCTGATTGGCACGCAAAAATTCTCCTTGGCACGCTAGTTTTCTGGCTTGGCACGACCTGTGAGTCGACTCATGAGTCGACCCACAAGGCATGAGTCGACTCATGAGTCGACCCCTGCTAATTTGAGCCAAGAAATTCCAGAAAAGCATTCTCTGGTTTTTGTAACAGAGGTTGACTCATGAGTCAACCCCTGAAGCATGAGTCGACTCATGAGTCGACCCCTGCGACGGGAAATGTCAGCAACGGCTATTTTTTTGCCCGTTTTAATTGCCATTTATGCTTCCTAAAAATCCTCTAACGGCTCTTTATCTGCCTAAATTGTTTTCTCTTGCTTCTAATACCACAAAATGCTTAATTTGATGAAAGAAATTGCAGATTAAATAGCGAATCAAACGTGAAATCAAATGTGAAGAGAAAAGGAGAAAAAAAGAGAAGAACAGAAGAGAGGATCCGAAATTTGCAAGAAAAAGCCTGAGATCAACGAAATATCCATAGAGAAAAAGAGAGAGGATCCACAATATACCAGAGAGATTGTGAAAGAGAAAAGGAAGATCTTTCAAGGAGAGAATTCTTCACGCCTATCGTTTCAACCTTGATCTAGAGATCGTTCAAAGCTTTCAAGAGATCTTCAATCAACAATCAACCTCTTCTCAAGCATTTAACCGTTCATTCATCTTGAGAAAATCTGAAAAAGGGGTTCTTCATTTGAGTAAAGCTTTTATTGTTATATTTGCTCATTTAAGGAGCTGTTATTGTATTCATCTGTGCTCTAAATATTCTTACTTTTGTGAGTTTTTGCTCTTGTTTTTGGAGGATTTCCAAAACAAGGAAAGGTTGATCCGAACCTGAAATCGGAGTATTTTGGGTTTGCTTGTACCCGGGAAACAAGTGTTCTAGCTTGGGATAGCTAGGGTCGGAGTTTCCGACGTCTTGTATTCTAGCTTGGGATAGCTAGTGTCGGAGTTTCCGACGTTTTGTATTCGGGTTGAATACAAAAGATAGTGGATTGAAATTCCCAAGTGGGATCTTGGGGAGTGGATGTAGGTGCAAGGTTAGCACCGAACCACTATAAATCCTTGTGTTTGTGGTGTGCTTTATCGCTTTATCTTATTTCTTTATTATATCCTTGCAATACTACTTTAGGTAATTAATATTGATTTAAAGCCATTGTTTTGTTCTTCATAAGTTATTTGTTGGGCTTAAAATTTTTAGAAACCCAATTCACCCCCCCTCTTGGGTTGCATAGCTGGGCAACAAGTGGTATCAGAGCCAGTGCTCTAGCCCTTCTTTGATCTAACAATCAAAAAGCCAAAGATCTATGGCAACCCATGTTGGAACTTCTCTAGCTGAGGAGCAATCAACAAACCGACCTCCACTTTTCAATGGGTCTAATTACACCTATTGGAAAGCTCGGATAAAGATTTTCATACAAGCACTCGACTATGATATGTGGAGTATCATAGTGAATGGTCCTCACACACCCACCAAGATTATAGATGGTGAGGAGTCAACCAAATCCGAGAAAGAATGGGATGAGGTTGACAAGAAATTGGCATAATTAAATGCCAAAGCTATGAATGTTCTTTATTATGCACTAGATACTAGTAAATTTAATAGCATTTCTACTTGTGCATCTGCTAAAGAAATATGGAATAGGTTAGAAGTCACCCATGAGGGAACAAATCAAGTAAAAGAGTCTAAAATAAACATGCTTGTACATAAATATGAATTGTTCAAAATAGAGCATGATGAGTCCATAACTGCTATGTTTACTCATTTTACTGATATAATCAATGGTTTAAAGAGTCTTGGCAAATCTTATACTAACAGTGAACTTGTAAGGAAGATTCTCAGGTCACTGCCAAGAACTTGGGAAGCCAAGGTGACTGCCATCCAAGAAGCAAAGGACTTGAACACTCTACCTCTAGAAGAGCTTCTTGGATCCTTGATGACTCATGAACTTAGCATGATGCAACATCAAGAGGATGAAATCAAAAAGAAAAGAACCATTGCCCTCAAATCCACAACTTCACCTGATTATGAAACAGATGACTCTGAAGATGAAGATCAGGATGAGGAGATGGCTCTCATCACCCGGAAATTCAAGAAGTTTCTAAGAAAAAGGAAACAGGGGATGAGAAAGAAATTTACAAAAGGGGATCAAAGCATAGAAAAGGAGAAAGATCAAACCCCTATATGCTACGAGTGCAAGAAGCCAGGACATTTCAGATCCGAATGTCCTCAATTGAAGAAAGGTCCAAAGAAATTCAAAAACAAGGCAATGATGGCGACCTGGAGTGCGAGTGATGACTCAAGCTCCGACGAGGAAACCTCAACCGAACAAGCCAATCTGTGCCTGATGGCACATAAAAATGAGGTAACTTCTGAATCCACTAGTGAATTTACTTTTGAAGAATTGCATGAAGCTTTCTATGATTCAATTGATGAATTAAAGAAACTAGGGAAGAAAAACAAAGAGCTAAAATTGGAAAATCAGTCCTTAGTGAAACAAGCTGAAATTCTTTCAATTGAAAAATTCACATTGATTCAAGAAAATCAAAACTTTAAGGATGAAATTAACAGGCTGAAATCTATAGTAGATAAGTTCACCTTAAGTTCAAACAAGCTAAATATGATCCTTGATAATCAGAAAGCTATATATGATAAGGCTGGACTTGGTTATAAACCCCTGAAGAAACAAAAATTTTTGAAGGATATTTATGCAAATTATTCAAGCAAAAAGCCTACAAATATTACTTGTTTTAAATATGGAAGAATAGGACATAAATCATACACATGTCTTATTAACAAATATGCAAACACAAAGAAAATATGGGTTCCAAAAGGAACCATTCTGACTAACCTGAAAGGACCCAAGAAAGCTTGGGTACCTAAGACAGAAACTTGATCTGTGCTTGCAGGTGTGTCTAGCATCCCAAGAAGGAAACAGGAAATGGTATCTTGACAGCGGATGCTCGAGACACATGACTGGTGATGAATCACAATTCATCACGCTTGATGCTAAGGATGGAGGGATGGTCACCTTTGAAGATAATGGCAAAGGAAAGATCATCGGGATAGGTAACATTGGTATCACTCCCTCCAAATACATTGAGAATGTTTTACTTGTTAAAGGTTTAAAGCATAACTTACTCAGCATTAGTCAATTCTGTGATAAAGGGTATAAAGTAAGTTTTGAATCAACTGTATGCATTGTGACGAGTCCTATTAACGATGGCATTAAATTTATAGGACATAGGCATGGCAATGTTTATATGGTAGACTTGAATGATTTAACTAAATTAGACATGCAATGCCTAGTTTCCTTAAATGCTAAAATAAATGAGACTAGTTGGCTGTGGCATCGTAGACTTGCACATATTAGCATGCATTCTCTTTCAAAATTAATCAAAAAGGATTTAGTTCTCGGTTTGCCAAAATTAATTTTGAAAAGGATAGAATTTGTGATGCATGCCAATTAGGTAAACAAACTAGAGTATCATTTAAATCCAAAAATACTATTTCAACTTCTAGACCTTTAGAGCTCTTACATATGGATTTATTTGGACCAACTAAAACCACTAGTCTAGGAGGAAAACGATATGGATTTGTAATAATTGATGATTACTCTCGTTTTACTTGGATTTTCTTTTTAGCTCACAAAAATAAAACTTTTCAAATTTTCACGAAATTTTATCGAAAAGTCACTAATGAAAAAGGGTTTTCAATTCAAAATATTAGAAGTGATCATGGAACAGAATTTGAAAATCATGACTTTGAAAATTTTTGTGATGAAAATGGAATTGGCCACAACTTCTCTGCTCCTAGGACACCCCAACAGAATGGGGTAGTTGAAAGGAAAAATAGAACCTTAGAAAAATGGCCCGTACCATGCTCTGTGAAAGCAACCTTCCAAAATATTTTTGGGCGGAAGCTATTAACACAGCTTGTTACATTTTAAATCGTGCTTTAATAAGACAATTTTTAAAGAAAACCCCCTATGAACTTTGGAAAGGAAGAAAACCAAATATTGCCTATTTTCATATTTTTGGTTGCCGATGTTTTGTATTAAATAATGACAAAGAAAAACTTGGTAAATTTGATGCAAAATCAGATGAAGCAATCCTTCTAGGTTACTCCTCCACTAGTAAAGCATTTAGAGTGTTCAACAAAAGAACCTTAGTAGTTGAGGAGTCCATACATGTTGTCTTTGATGAATCTAACGATCCTCCTTCAAGGAAGAATGAGGGTGTTGATGATGCAGATCCACTAATAGAAGGTATGAAGGAGATCACTCTGAAAGATTCAGCAACTCCAGAAGACAAGGATCAAGAAGATGAACAAAATGAGAAAGGTGAAGAAATTCAAGAACAACCTCAAGGTACAAATGACTTACCCAAGGAATGGAGGTATGTTCACAACCACCCTAAGGAATTAATTATCGGTGATCCTATGCATGGGGTAAAAACACGTTCTTCACTTAGAGATGTACTTAATCATTGTGCTTTTGTATCTCAACTTGAACCTAAAACTTTTGAAGAAGCTGAAAATGATCATAACTGGATTAATGCTATGCAAGAAGAACTCAGTCAATTTGAAAGAAATAATGTTTGGACCTTAGTGAAAAGACCTAAAGATTATTCAATAATTGGCACAAAATGGGTCTTTAGAAACAAGTTAGATGAGCATGGAAATGTAATTAGAAATAAAGCAAGACTGGTTGCTAAGGGATATAATCAAGAAGAAGGAATTGATTTTGATGAAACCTTTGCACCTGTTGCTAGATTAGAAGCCATTAGACTTCTACTTGCTTATGCTTGCTTTATGAAATTCAAACTATTTCAAATGGATGTTAAAAATACATTTTTAAATGGATATATTTTTGAAGAAGTATATGTAGAACAACCCCCAAGATTTAAAAATCATGCTTTTTCCAATCATGTCTTTAGATTAAATAAAGCTTTATATGGTCTAAAACAAGCACCTAGAGCATGGTATGAAAGGCTAAGCAAATTTCTACTAAATAATGGTTTCTCAAGAGGCAATGTAGACACAACCCTATTTATTAGAAGAAACCAAAATGATATGCTAATTATACAAATTTATGTTGATGACATAATTTTTGGGTCTACTAATGAATCCCTTTGTCAAGACTTTGCTAAGCTTATGCAGAGAGAGTTCGAGATGAGCATGATGGGAGAACTCACTTTCTTTCTCGGACTCCAAATCAAACAATCAAAAGAGGGAATCTCCATCACCCAAAGCAAGTACACCAAGGAACTACTCAAAAGATTTGAAATGGAGAACTGCAAACCTATTGGCACACCAATAAGTCCCTCAAGTAAGCTTGACAAGGATGATGAAGGTAAAAGCGTAGACTTAAAATACTACAGAGGTATGATTGACTCATTATTATATCTAATTGCAAGTAGGCCTGATATCATGTTTAGTGTTTGCTTATGTGCAAGATATCAATCTAATCCTAAGGAATCTCATTTGAATGCTGTTAAAAGAATCCTTAGATACTTAAATGGTACACAAACTATAGGGTTATGGTACTCTAAGGACTCACAAATTAATTTGTTAGGATATTCTGATGCTGATTTTGCTGGATGTAAATTAGATAGAAAAAGCACAAGTGAAACTTGCCAATTTCTTGAAGTTAACCTAATCTCATGGTTTAGCAAGAAACAAAATTCGGTGGCACTGTCTACGGCTGAGGCCGAATACATTGCAGCCGGAAGTTGTTGTGCTCAAATCTTGTGGATTAAGCAATAACTCGAATATTTTGGAATCAAACTTAATGAAACTCTAATAAAATGTGACAATACAAGTGCCATAAATCTATCTAAAAATCCAATACAACACTCAAGATCTAAACATATTGAAATAAGACATCATTTCATAAGAGAGCATGTTCAAAACAAAAATATAATTCTTGAATATATTAGCACTGAAAATCAATTAGCTGATATCTTTACAAAGGCCCTTAGTGAGGATAGATTCTGTGAAATTAGGAGAAATCTAGGAATTCTAGATCCATTTGCCTAAACTTCTCTTAATTATTATCAAATATTCTTAGAGCTCAATTTCCAACAACTATCCTGGTTCCAAAAGCTCAATTTTATCACTCTAAAAACTTATCATTGAGCAAAATTCCTTCTCCCAAAATTTTGAATTTTTTTGGAATTTTTTGTATTTTTTCTGATTTTCTGAACTTCATGAGTCGACCCCCATGAGTCGACTCAATGGCAAACTTGTAAATCCCACCAACTTCATCGGGTTCATTGTTTTTAAAACGGGAAACCCTGTTTATGAGACGACTCATCTTCTCATCGTCTTCCTTCCGAAAGCCATCCTCTCCAACTCTTTTTGCTCCAAATCCAAGGATCAATTCTGAGGCAATTCTCCCTCCTTCTCTCCTCCAAAAATCGCCTCCTTGAAAAGAACTTTTCTGTGCTTTCTCGCAGTGATAGGCGCGGGTGGAACGTGCCCTAGAACTTCACCGTTCATTCAAAATCCACTTCTTTTCTCCACCAAAATTCTTCTTTACTCTTTTGTGATCCCTCCTCCACTGAATTCAAGTCTTCTTGTCTGCTACTTTATTGGATATGGCTCCAAAGATGAAACTTCCCCAAAGGAGGAAATCAATCCGTGAGTCTGAGGAAATTGTCCGAAAGAAAAGGCATGCTCAGTCTTCCAGTGTTCCCAATCCAGTTTCAGTACCTGCTCAAGGTCCCTCTCAATCCTCCATAAGCCCCAATGTAAATCTTCTTTCTGATAGAAAAGTAGAAACCGGGGAAAAATATAGATTTTCGGTTCTTTGAGAAAGAAGGCTTTACTTTTGCTACCAAGATCAAAAATCAAGGATGGGAACTTTATTGCTCTCTTAAGGAAGTCACCTATGTTGATCTAGTCAGAGAGTTCTACCAGAACCTAAATTATGGAAACGGGTCTGTAACTTCAACTGTAAAGGGGATTGACATCTGTTTGGATTCTAGGATATTGGGAGAGATACTTCAGTTGCCTAGTGAAGGATACTCATATATGGAACTCCCAATTAAAGAAGAAGGGATCAGAATTATCTTAGGAGAAGATTTTTCAGGAAGTTTAAACAGATTGGAAGCAAAGCTACTGTCCATTGAGATGAGGGTCCTGCATCAGATTGTGACAAAACTATTCTTTCCTAGGAGTGGTAGACATGACTTACTATCTGGCAGAGATGTATGTGTCATGTTTCATATCATCACTCAGACCCCCTAAACCTCCCTGCACTTATGATAGAGGCCATGAGAGAAACTTTGAACAGATCCAAGGCACACTTGCCTTATGGTATGGCCCTTACTAGAGTATTTAGGAGGTTTGGAGTTAGCTGTGAGGGGGAGACACCTACCAAGCTCTCACATGTGGACACTTTCAACCAACACAGCCTACACCGAATGGGAATTACAAAGACTGTTGGTGGTTGGATCAAGGGCTCAGAAGAAAGAGCTGAGGAGAGAGCTGAGGAAAGAGCTGAAGACAGAACTGAAGGCAGAGTAGAAGAAGAAGGTCCATCTTCTCCTGTACATGATTTCAGGACAGCTTCACCAGATACCCAGTTCATTCCTGATACTGAGGCTGGCCCTTCTGAGTTTACTAGGATGCCCACACCAGTGTATCAGCCAGAGAGCAGAGCACCTCATTCAGAGTTCAGACTGGCTGATGATCAGATCGAGCATATATCTCAGCGTGTGGCTTCTTTGTTGTCTAGCCAGTGGAGTAGTACTTCTTTTGCACCTGGAGCTACTTCTTCTGATCAGACCATTACTCCCCACATCTCCACTGTATTTCAGATGATTTCAGATCAGTCCGTTAGGATACAGCAGCTTGAGGATACAGTCTGGAGACTTACTGGCAGAGTTCTTGACTTGCAGGGGCAAGTTCTTGCATTGGCCCATCCCCAGCCACAGGAGTCTACTATTGAGGTCACAGACCTCACTGCAGAGGCTGGAAGGCTCAGAGGAGCATTAGAAGGTGGATATGAGCTACTGAGGAAAGAGATCAGAGGATCGAGTGAGCATGCTACCACCCAGTTCACTGCTCTACTTCAATCTGTTTCCAGAGCACTGAACGTACTTGATTCTATCAGACTCATGGTATCAGCCCTAGTATCTCAGCGTTCTCAGCCTCCCAGTTCATCTCGTTCTCCTACTCGTGGCAGAGGCAGACGGGGTAGAGGACGCACTTCTGATCCATCATCTTCTCATACTATATCTGATGACTCTGATCATTGACTTATCTAGATCTTAGGAGTTAGTATCTTGTTCTAGGATCTATACCTTGGGGCCATGTATTGACATTTAGCTGGTTGAATTTTATGTATTGAAACAATTATAATATTAATGGAATCATCTTTTACCTATATTTCTACCTCTTGTAATGATTATATTTTGGTTATATTTCAATCTCTGATACATCTATTGAAATATTATCTTCTCCTTGTTGTTGTTTGCTATTGATAATTGCTATATTAAGGGGGAGCAAACATCTGTGAAAA